>NC_083325.1:66796620-67105831 GCF_963455315.2 Globicephala melas
GGCGAGAGGTCCCAGCGGACCAGGTTGTCAGTTTTTATAGGGTTGGTTAATTTCATAGGCTAATGAGTGGGAGGATTATTCCAGCTATTTGGGGGAAGGGGCAGGGATTTCCAGGAATTGGGCCACCACCCACTTTTTGGCCTTTTATGATTGGCCTTGGAACTGTCATGGTGCCTGTGGGTGTGTCATTTAGCTCGCTGATGTATTACATGAGCTGTACTGAGGCTCAAGATCTAGCAGAAATCGACTCATCTGCCATCTTGGACCTAGTTGGTTCTAACCAGTTTATGTCATGTCCTTAATGGCTATGTCATTCTTTTATTTATTTATTTATTTTTAAATGTTTATTTATCTATTTGGCTGCGTTGGGTCTTAGTTACAGCATGTGGGATCTTTTTGTTGGGTGAGTGGGTTTCTCTAGTTGCAGCGCATGGGCTTCTCTCTAGTTGTGGCACGTGGGCTCTAGAGTGTGGGGGCTCAGTAGTTGCGACATGCGGGCTTAGCTGTCCCATGGCATGTGAGGTCTTAGGTCCCCGACTAGGGATCGAAGCCGTGTTCCCTGCATTGGAAGGCAGATTCTTAACCACTGGACCACCAGGGAAGTCCCCATTCTTTTAAAGGTTGTGCCCTGCCTCCCTCCTGTCTCATCTTTACTGGGAACCACTTTCATGGGCTAAGATAGATTTTACTGCAGGATGAGGAACTAGAGTTGGAAGGGTAATTAGGAGGTCTTATTAGGAAACAGGCCCAGGGAAGATAATTGACTTACTGGAAGTCCCTCAGAGAATTCAGGGGAGAACCTGAGCAAACTTCTTTTGACTCTTGCTCTGATGTTTTCCCCTTCAAGACTTTTCAAAAACATGTGACTTTATATCTCAGGGAGCTCTGGGTTAATGGCTCTGAAACCAAGATTCTCAAAATGTGGATCAGTAACTCTCAGGATTTGGGGATTTGTAGAAACCTTTCTGGAATGATACTTCCCACCCTGAACTTATGATCCCTTTCCCCCATAATCCTATAGCTTCTCCAGGGGCTTCTTCTCTTTTTAATGAGGAGTCCCTGAAGTTGAGTGAGAATCACAAATAAACACATCCAGATCAGCCTGGTGGAAAGAGGATGGACCCTAGAGTCAGACAGACCTGGGTTTGGATCCCAGATTCATAAATAACTTGAGTGAATCACTTACCATCCCTGAGTCTCAGTTTTCTAATCTGTAAACTGGAGAGAAGAGTATCTCATAGGATTGTCATGAGGAATACGAGGTAATAAATGTGAAATGCTTAGCACAAAGTAGGTGCTCAATAGACATATTTTTGGCATTCTCCTTAAAAGAGTCCTCAGATGTAATTTAATAGAGTCTGTTCATGTCTGGGAGTCAGTTCAGAACAGCAGGCTGTTTAGGAGTACAGGCTCTGAAGTCAGACTCCATCCCTAGTTCAGAGCTTTGCGTCACGTAATTACAGGCTATGCCAAGTTGCATAGGTGAGCCTCAGTTTTCTCATTGCCCCTGCTTTATAGAATCATTTTGAAGATTAAATGAAATACTGCGTGCACATGGTTTAGCTGTGCAATGCTTAGTATCCATCAATGCCAGCCATTACCAGCAGTATTATTACCTTATTAAAACACTTTAGACAGATGACAATGAAAATCTTCCAAAGGCTGGGGCTCCCTGCAGCAGACAGCAACTCCTCCAGCTCTACCAACAGGCCTGCTGAACCCTGCAGACACCTCCTGTCTCTGGGCTTGATCCTCTAGCCATTATGAAAATGCAGGGAGCCTCGTGGCAGGTGCCTCTCCCTCCCTATACGTGGTGAGCCTCACTGTGTAAAGCCTTAGAAGCACATCTGAAAACTATGTACCAAGTGCAGGGGCCCTCTCCTGCCCCCCTCTCCCAACTCAGGGCTTCCCTGATCCCCAGCCTCCTCTACTCTCCCAGGGCTGCTGCTGTAGCTCTGGATCCAGGACTTCTTCTTAATCCACTGCCCCTCTCCCCACTGCTTGGCTGTCCCTCATTAGCAGTGCAGATTTTCCCAGCCAGGACCTGCCTAATCCAGGGTTTGAAGCTTTACCCAGGTAAACATGTAATGAGCGCAGAACACAGTGGACTCCATCCTGAGGAGGTCAGGAGGATGGGGAAGCAGACCCCTGGGGCCGGGAACAGGAGCTGGAGGAACAGCTGCTGCTTGCATCTGCACTTGCTGCGCCCTACCTCCCCTCCTCTCAGTCTTAGCTGTCCCGGCAGGCTCCTTGGGGGCGTGCACTGGGCTGGCTTCCAGCACCTCAGAGCTGTGGCTCTCATCAGATCAGGTCATGTAACTCTGCCCCCCCACCCATGGCTGAGGCAGGGACACTCGGGGAGACCAGATCCATGATGTAACTGGGCAGCCACTGGCAAGCTGGACTGACAGGGCAGGAAGGGCCCCTCCAGGAGCAGCCTCCTTAGTCATCCCTGGGGGAGGGTCAGGGCAACAACAATGCACTTTCTCTCCCCTCAAGGCCCTGTGCCTGGCTGGACCCCTGGGGACTTGCACTGACTCCGAAGGATGATGAGGTCCCAAGACATAGACCTTGAAAGAGGGCGTCTCCAGGGGTCTGTGAGACACAGTGAAATGAAACCACTGCTTTGGAAACTATTTTCATATATGTTATATATGTATCATGTCGAGTTCCATAGTTTGCCTGTGAGGTGGTCAGGGCACATTTATATCCCCAGTTTATAGATGGGGGAACTGAGGCCTAGACAAGATGAGTAAAGGGCCTGATGTTGCTAAGTGAATCAGGCAGGGCCAAGACTAGAATCAGAATTTAGGTCTTCTGACTGTAGTCCATACTCTTCCTAAGGGAGTCAGCTGCTCCAGGCAACTTCACCAGAGGTCTCATCTGCTCCTAGGGAAGGTACTCAGAGAGACCCTAAAAGGTGGCTAGGCCAGGATGTCAGCGCCTGATATAATATGAGTGCTGGGAAGGCTAGTAGGGGAACGAAAAGAGCTCTGATCCCCACTCAGCCAGGCAGCTTGGGTAATCAGTTACTCCACAGAGCCTGTTTCATCTTCTGAAGAATTGGTACAAAAAGAACTGTTTTCCAGATATCCTGGGAGTCTTGTGAGACTAAAATTAAATGAGATGAATGTGAAAGTGTTTTGTAAATTGTAAACAGTCATAAAAATGTATATCATAGTTAATGCAGAGTCAAGGAACCAGGTTGGCAGAACTTACAGAGGAAAACGAACAAGGTAAGAAGAAAGGAGAATGTTAAAATAGGGCTGGTTTTCTTTTCTTGTCTCCTTCCATCTTCTACCTTTAGGCTGTCTACTCTTTAAGGGAGGTACTGACATATTTTATTTGATACAGAAATTCCAAGACTAGCTTTAAGATGAAAATGACTTTATGAGATAAAACGCCAACATATATTCATAACTTTCCTTGAACTTCAGATTTTAAGCATGTTATTATATTGATAATTTTAATACCACTCTCTCTACTCCCAAGAATACAAATTACGTATTTATCTGTTTGACACTATGCATTAAAATAAAAACAATTCAATGTGGAAGTGCTAATATAATTTGCACACAGATACCACTTAAAAATCATGTCTTAAAAATGTCACACTTACCTTGAACAAGTTTTAGTGGGGATACATTACAAAGCAGAGGGAATAAATGCATCATATCAAAAGTTGTAAAATATAGAATCCTTAATCAACTGCAAGTGCAAGTTTAGACTCCAATAAAGGAAAGTAATTATGTGGGTGAATACTTATTTTATTTTATTTTTTGACATCTTTCTTGGAGTATAATTGCTTTACAATGGTGTGTTAGTTTCTGCTGTATCACAAAGTGAATCAGCTATACATATACATATATCCCCATATCCCCTCCCTCTTGTGTCTCCCTCCCACTCTCCCTATCCTACCACTCTAGGTGGTCACAAAGCACCGAGCTGATCTCCCTATGCTATGTAGCTGCTTCCCACTAGCTAGCTGTTTTACATTTGGCAGTGTATATTTGTCAGTGCTACTCTCTCACTTCATCCCAGTTTACCCTCCCCGCCCGCCATGTCCTAAAGTCCATTCTCTACATCTGCGTCTTTATGCCTGTCCTGCCCCTAGGTTCTTCAGAACCTTTCTTTTTTTGTTTTTAGATTCCATACATATGTGTTAGCATATGGTATTTGTTTTTCTCTTTCTGACTTACTTCACTCTGTATGACAGACACTAGGTCCATCCACCTCACTACAAATAGTTAAATTTTGTTTCTCTTTATGGCCGAGTAGTATTCCATTGTATATATGTGCCACATCTTCTTTATCCATTCACCTGTCAGTGGGCACTTAGGTTGCTTCCGTGTCCTGGCTATTGTAAATAGTGCTGCAATGAACATTGTGGTACATGACTCTTTTTGAATTATGGTTTTCTTAGGGTATATGACCAGTAGTGGGATTGCTGGGTCGTAGGGTAGTTCTATTTTTAGTTTTGTAAGGAACCTCCATGCTGTTCTCCATAGTGGCTGCGTCAATTTACGTTCCCACCAACAGTGCAAGAGGGTTCCCTTTTCTCCACACCCTTTCCAGCATTTATTGTTTGTAGACTTTCTGATGATGCCCATTCTGACTGGTGTCAGGTGATACCTCATTGTAGTTTTGATTTGCATTTCTCTAACGATTAGTGATGTTGAGCATCCTTTCAGGTCTTTGTTGGCAATCTGTGTGTCTTCTTTGGAGAAATGTCTGTTTAGGTCTTCTGCCCATTGTTGAATTGGGTTGTTTGTTTTTTTAATTTTGAACTGCATGAGCTGCTTGTATATTTTGGAGATTAATCCTTTGTCAGTTGCTTCGTTGGCAAATATTTTCTCCCATTCTGAGGTTGGCTTTTTATCTTGTTTATGGTTTCCTTTGCTGTGCAAAAGCCTGTAAGTTTAATTAGGTCCCATTTGTTTATTTTTGTTTTTATTTCCCTTCCTCTAGGAGGTGTGTCAAAAAGGATCTTGCTGTGATTTATGCCATAGAGTGTTCTGCCTATGTTTTCCTCTAAGAGTTTTAGTTTGGCCTTACATTTAGGTCTTTAATCCATTTTGAGTTTATTTTTGTGTATGGTGTTAAGGAGTGTTCTAATTTCATTGTTTTACACGTAGCTGTCCAGTTTTCCCAGCATCATTTATTGAAGAGGCTGTCTTCTCTCCATTGTATATTCTTGCCTCCTTTAACAAAGATAAGGTGATCATAGGTGTGTGGGTTTATCTCTGGGCTTTCTATCCTGTTCCATTGATCTATATTTCTGTGTTTGTGCCAGTACCATACTGTCTTGATTACTGTAGTTTTGTAGTATAGTCTGAAGTCAGGGAACCTGATTCCTCTAGATCCATTTTTCTTCACAAGATTGATTTGGTTATTCGGGGTCTTTTGTGTTTCCATATAAATTGCACAGTTTTTTGTTCTAGTTCTGTGAAAAATGCAATTGGTAGTTTGACAGGGATTTCATTGAATCTGTAGATGGCTTTGGGTAGTATAGTCATTTTCGCAATGTTGATTCTTCCAATCCAAGAACATGGTATATCTCTCCATCTGTTTGTATCATCTTTAATTTCTTTCATCAGTGTCTTATACTTTTCTGCATACAGGTCTTTTGTCTCCTTAGGTAGGTTTATTCCTACGCATTTTATTCTTTTTGTGGCAGTGGTAAATGGGAGTGTTTCCTTAATTTCTCTTTCAGATTTTTCATCATTAGTGTGTAGGAATGCAAGAGATTTCTGTGCATTAATTTTGTATCTTGCTGCTTTACCAAATTCATTGATTAGTACTAGTAGTTTTCTGGTAGCATCTTTAGGATTCTCTATGTATAGTATCATGTCATCTGCAAACAGTGACAGTTTTACTTCTTCTTTTCCAATTTGGATACCTTTTTTTTTTTTCTCTGATTACTGTGGCTAAAACTTCCAAAACTATGCTGAATAATAGTGGTGATGGTGGGCAATCTTGTCTTGTTTCTGATCTTAGTGGAAATGATTTCAGTTTTTCACCATTGAGAATGAGGTTGGCTGTGGGTTTGTCATATATGGCCTTTATTATGTTGAGATAAGTTCCCTCTATGCCTACTTTCTGGAGGGTTTTTATGATAAATGGGTGTTGAATTTTGTCAAAAGCTTTTTCTGCATCTATTAAGATGATCATATGGTTTTTCTCCTTCAGTTTGTTAATATGGTGTATCACATTGACTGATCTGCGTATATTGAAGAATCCTTGCATTCCTGGGATAAACCCCACTTGATCATGGTGTATGATCCTTTTAATGTGCTGTTGGATTCTGTTTGCTAGTATTTTGTTGAAGACTTTTGCATTTATATTCATCAGTGATACTGGCCTGTAGTTTTCTTTCTTTGTGACATCTTTGTCTGGGTTTGGTATCAGGGTGATGGTGGCCTGGTAGAATGAGTTTGGGAGTGTTCTTCCTTCTGCTGTATTTGGAAGAGTTTGAGAAGGATTGGTGTTAGCTGTTCTTTAAATGTTTGATAGAATTTGCCTGTGAAGCCATCTGGTCCTTGGCTTTTGTTTGTTGGAAGATTTTTTTTTTCCGGTACACGGGCCTCTCACTGTTGTGGCCTCCTCTCCCATTGCGGAGCACAGCTTCCAGACGCACAGGGTCAGCGGCTATGGCTCACGGGCCCAGTGGCTCCGTGGCATGTGGGATCCTCCCAGACCGGGGCATGAACCCGTATCCCCTGCATCGGCAGGCGGACTCTCAACCACTGCGTCACCAGGGAAGCCCCTGTTGGAAGATTTTTAATCACAGTCGCAACTTCGGTGCTTCTGATTGGTCTGTTTATGTTTTCTATTTCTTCCTGGTTCAGTCTCAGAAAATTGTGCTTTTCTAAGAATTTCTCCATTTCTTCCAGGTTGTCCATTTTATTGGCATATAGTTGCTTGTAGTAATCTCTCATGATCCTTTGTATTTCTGCAGTGTCAGTTGTTACTTCTCCTTTACATTTCTAATTCTATTGATTTGAGTCTTTTCCCTTTTTTCTTGATGATTCTGGCTAATACTTTGTCAGTTTGTTTATCTTCTCACAGAACCAGCTTTTAGTTTTATTGATCTTTGCTATTGTTTCCTTCATTTCTTTTTCATTTATTTCTGATCTGATCTTTATGATTTCTTTCCTCTGCCAACTCTGGGGTTTTTTTGTTCTTCTTTCTCTAATTGCTTTAGGTGTAATTTAGGTTCTTTATTTGAGAGTTTTCTTGTTTCTTGAGGTAGCATTGTATTGCTATAAACTTCCCTCAAAGAACTGCTTCTGCTGCATCCCATAGCTTTTGGGTCATTGTGTTTTCATTGTCTTTTGTTTCTAGTTATTTTTTGATTTCCCCTTTGATTTCTTCAGTGATCTCTTGGTTATTTAGTAGTGTATTGTTTAGCCTCCATGTGTTTGCATTTTTTACAGTTTTTTCCCTGTAATTGATTTCTACTCTTATAGTGTTGTGGTTGGAAAAGATACTTGATATGATTTCAATTTTCTTAAATTTACCGGGGCTTGGGCTTCCCTGGTGGCGCAGTGCTTGCGAGTCTGCCTGCCGATGCAGGGAACACCGGTTCGTGCCCCGGTCCGGGAAGATCCCACATCTCGCGGAGCGACTGGGCCTGTGATCCATGGCCGCTGAGCCTGCACGTCCGGAGCCTGTGCTCTGCAACGGGAGAGGCCACAACAGTGAGAGGCCCGTGTACCGCAAAAACAAAAAACAAAAAAACAAACAAAAAAAAGATTTTTTAAAAGACAAACCTTTAGCTATACTGACATAGAAAAAGAGAGAAAACACAAATTGCCCAATATTAGGAATGAAAAAGGGACATCGCTATATGTAATGAATGTAATTATAAGAGAATATTATAAATCACTTTATGCTAACAAATTCAATAATTTCTATAAAATGAGCAAATTCCTAGACAGACACAAAAATATCAAAACTGACTCAAGAATAAATAGAAAATTTGAATAGGCATACAATGAGTAAAAAATTCTGATTAGTATCATCCCACAAAGAAAAGCCCAGGCCTAGTTGAATGAATTCACATATATGAATCAAATATATGCCAATCTTACACAAACATTTTCAGAAAATAGACAAAAGAGCTCTTCTCAGCTCATTCTTTGGGGCCAGTATTATCTTGACACCAAAGCCAGACAATGATATCACAAGGAAAGAAAACTACAGAGCATTAGTCTTCATGAAAATAAATGCAAAAATTCTTAAACTAAATCCAGCAACATAGAAAGGATTATGCTCAGTGACCACATGGGATTTATTTCAGGAATCCAAATGGATCAGAGACTTGAATATGAAAAACAAAACCACACAAGTGCTAGAATAAAACATGGGCAAAATCTGCTATGACTTGTGTATATTCTTATTAATTCTGCTTTGAACTTTGACTGTAAAATCCAGATTTAATAACAGAAAAGATAAATTTGACTACATCGAAATTAGAAGAAACTTTTCAATGATTAAAAATTCATGCAACTTGACTCATAATAAGAGAAATTAAAATTAAGATTATACTGAGATACCATTTTTTATCCTTCGGAATTAGGACTGGAAAACAGGAACTCTCATTCATTGCTGGTAGGAATGTGAAATGGTACAACTCCTATAGAGGGAATTTGGTAATATATAACAAAATTACATATATATTTACCTTTGATCCAGATATCCCTTGAAATATACCTCTGACAATAAAGAATACATATCTTCTGGGGTATTCATTACGCCTCCCTTTACTTCCTATTCCTTCACCTCTCAATTTCTGTGAGCTGAATCATACATTGCTAAAGTTGAGAGTATCTACATGATGTTTTGGAATTATAATTAAGTTTTCTTTGCCTTAACTCTAAGTTGATTCCAAAAGTGGAAGCCAACACAAAGCTTTGAGGTTATTTATGAGGAGGTGCTGACTGTTCATTGCAGAGCCAAGTACAATACTATGCTCCAGTTACCAATCTTTCTCTGTAGTTGCAATATCTTTCCTCTTGTACATCTTAAGGGGAAAATCCTCAGATGGATTTCTTTATTACATTCCACCACTTGCTCCAAATCATGTCGTATTTAAGCTGATTTCATATTTGGATTTTGCCTTTCTTGTGTTTGCCCCTCCTCAACCCCTATCCTAAAGTTATGAATTGTACATTTTTCTTGTTAAGAGAAGACTTTTCTCCCTATTCCTTTTACCACTCAGTCTGTCTCTTGTTCAAAATCCAGTTCATTTCTTCTTTAAGTACAGTGATCTCCTATTCTTTGTCAAGCCAGCTGCTTCATATTTGGACCATAATTTTCCTGAGAGCTTTTCATTTTTCTTGGAGTATCTTTTTTATGTTTCTTTGTATATCTAACACTTAATACACAGCAAATGTGCCCCCCCCTCAAATGTTTGTTAAATGGATTCATGCATCCATGTGCTGAGGGGAATACGTAGTAGCTAGAAGGAAATTCCCATATATATTTATTAAAATCTTTCTTTCCACTGCTCTCTCCTTTTCTTGTCCTTCCATCTTTTCATTCACTGATTCAGCAAACATTTGGTGAATAACTCTTCTTAAGGGGTTCTAAATCAAATAGGAAAAGGGAGTTATAAAGTAATAATTACAATACAATAAATGTTGTGTTCTGATAGTTTTCTGAATGTAAAACTGACATATAAACAAGTAAGTCTTCACCAAAGGGGATTAAGCTCCTACTACATGTCTGCCCTCTGCATAGATTAACTCAGTTGATTCTCACAGTAGGGTTTTCATGTCTGTGTAATACATCTTTTGTTCATCTTATAGGTGAGAAACAGGCTCAGGGAGATTTGGGCTGTGCCTGGGTTCCACAACCAGCAAGTGACTGAGACATTGCTTCATCCAGTTCTTCTGACTTTAAACTCTTCTGCTCTCTCAAGTGTCAGGTGCCGGCCACAGGTAACTTTTACGTCTCCCAGAACTTAACCCTGCTCAGACATAAGACTGGCAGACAGAAAACACAGAGTTGGATTTAAGAAGATTGTTCTGACTATAACTAATACCCTGGGGGCCTTTAGGGGAAAACAAGCCCAGTGTTTATTGGCCTCACACAACTCTTTTAGTCTCAGCACCTAGCTTCTGTTCTAAGGAGTCCTGGTTTCCCCATCTTGCAGCTGGTCCTCAAACCCACATGGCCAGGCCCCAGCTGCTGGGCCCAAAGGGAGGTGCAAACACAAGCTCCAACCTGCAGCTTCCCTCACTGCTCTGGACATGGGCTTTGCATCAGCTCTGCCTGCAGGGCTTTGTTTAATTATTGTAAACCTGCTGACTTTGTGCTTTGCGGGGTTTCTGTTTGTTTGTTTTTTAAGTACTGGATACTTAAGTTTAGTAAGGGATCTGGAGGAAGGAGTACAACATTTATCCATCATTGGCCATGTCATTACCAAAAGCAGTTGGTAATTTCCAGGCCAAGATTGTGCTGGAGCCAGCAGTCAGGAGCTCAGCTTGGAGTCCAGGGGTGCTGGGAGCCCTGAGGGACTGCAGAGCCACCTGTTGTACATCGGCAGGCATCCAGACATCTAGGCATAAGGCAGGGGCCTAGTAATGGTGGGGAGGGAGACACAGGCCCCAAGAGCCAGTCTAAGGGGCCCTGCAGAAATGCCAGCTTTGGAAAGTGTGGCAGAGGGAGAGGACACAAACACGGTACATTGCCCTTGAACACCATGTGCTTTTCTTGCTGTGCCATCGAGCACCTCTCGAGGGGGGATGCCGCTGGGAGGGCACAACTGCCCATGCTCTTCCTGACAATTTGCCCTCAGGGTTCATGTAACCCTTTTGAGCATATTCAACCCCCAACTTCACCTCTTATAAAAGCTCCCAGTGAATAATGGGTCAGTATATCTCAGGTTGGAAAAGAGAAGATCACACTGCTCCAGGGAGGGCAGAAATGTATGTAGAGGTAAGGAGCATGGACTTGAAAATCAGAATAAGCACTTTTCCAGTTTCACCTGAGTCACTTCTTATCTTCCTAAACTGGGCAAGGAACTTAGTTTCTCTAAGCCCATAAGATCTATACAGTGGGGCAAATGCTACCTACCCAGTAGTTCGGTGTAAAGAATTAATGAGATAACATTTAAAAGGCATAAGATACAGTGCAGACGCTTGCTGAGTCATGGCTGAGTAAAGGACTCTTAGTCTTACCCCGTGAATAGGCTCAAGGGATTCCTCCATGTTCAGTGGACCCTAGACTGAGGATCCATGCATGTTAGATCCTCTACATGAACCCACACCTTCTTTCTCTTTCTGGGTTTGGCTGATCCTAAAGTACTCAGATTAAGTGTTTTTCTTTGCCTGGAAGTTTTCCTGACCCCCACCAGGCAGTAAACTCCAGGAAGGCAGGGAGTGTATTTTCTTTTTATATTCCAGCATCACTTATAGTGTGTGGTGTAGAAAGATCCAATATGAGCAGAACTGAATTCAGGGTCCAAGTTTGTCAGGCCAGAGTCAGGTGCCTGCTGTGGAGGAGGTAGGGTCAATAGCGTGGCCTGTGCCTTTAACAGAACAGGATCCAAAGCAGAGCAAACTCTTATTCCTGCGTGCCTTGTCTGAGCTGGGAATACCTGTGGGCACTTTAGGCAGATGTAAGCCATTAAAGGGAGAAGAAAAAAATGAAAGGAGAGAAAAATAAGAGGAGAAACAGGAAAAGGAAATATAGACTTGTAATGAGTCCATTATAGATCTTTTCTGATTGCACAAAAAAATCATTGCTTGACTGCACATGAAAATGGAAGAAGAGAAAGAGATGAAGAGCATTAGGGAAAGGACAACCAAACAATGCCTCTGTGAAAAGACTTGGCTCTGTGTCATGCAGTAAATAAGCTCTAGTGAGATTTCAACAACAGGAGGAGGAGAGTATGGGGGCCACAGGGCTCCAGCTCTGGAGTCAGATTGTCTGGTTGTGGGATCCTAGTTCCACCAAATAGCCACTCAGCTAGCTCTTTTAAAACCTGGTTTTCTGAGTCATACAATGTAGATAATAATAATACCTTCTTGTTGTTGTAAGGATTAAATGAGATGATCAGTGTAAAAGCAGTTGTCAGACTGCTTGGTACATAGTTAAGTGCTCAGTAAATTATATAAATGTTGATGATTGTTTCTGACTGTCGCAGGCCTGACTCCAAAGCCTCAGAGAGTTGGGGGAAAGTGGGATGAAGAGGAATCTTTGTATATAGGGTAATATGGCCTAGAACAGATCTTCTCTTATCCCAGTTATGTTCATTGAGATGCCCAAAACATTTGTTGCTATGGCTCTAATGGAATTAGTCATATGGAGAGATGAAAATAAAAACAACAGTGGAAAGAATGATCCTGGAGTCAGAACACCTGAGTTCTGGTCTAAATCTCACCACTGCTCAGTTTCGTGACCTTGAGCAAGTTCTATAAGCTCTCTGGGTCTCTGCTCACTCCTCTGCAAGTAAAAGAATTGGTCTATAAGGTCTTTTTTTTTTTCTCTACAGCAATCATTGATTCTAATATCCAGCCAAATGGAATTCAAACATTTTTTCCTTCTTGTCTACATTTGCTTGTTACCCTACCCATTTGGCTAGGGGCTTCAAATTGATTAATAGGCAAAGCAAATCTCACCAGACAGGTTCTTTGTAAAGGGAATTGATACTGAATAAGTACAAGTTATATCTAGCACTATATGTTTAAGTACTTAAGTTTAAGAACCCAAAGATTTCTGGGGCAGAGGGGAGGGGAGGGAGTGGGCACGAGAAATACAGAGCTTCCTTAGAATGCAGAGCATGATCAGGCATGGGTGTGCATTGGTCCCCTTCTAAAATACAAGCAGTGAGTGAATATGGCAGGGGTTTCCATCTCAGGGAAGAGAGAACCAAGAGCAAACCACAGTGATTGATTATACATAACCAAAGGGTTGTCTGATGGTGAACAGGGGTGAGCTGTCTGATGGAAGAGGACATAGCCTCCCATGGCACTCCAGGGGAGAATGATGGCCAACAGGGCAGATTGCAGATTTCAGTATAATGTAAGAAGACCCTTCCATTTCATTTAAAGCAGGATCTGGAAAACTTTTTCACTAAAGGGACAGATAGTAGATATTCTAGACTTTATAGGCCATACAGTCTTTGTCATATTTACTCAACTCTGCCACTGTAGTATGAAAGTAGCCATAGGCAATACATAATAAGCATGGCTGTGTGACAATAAAATACTATTTACAAAAGCAGGTGGCCGGCCAGATTTGGCCTGTGGGCCGTAGTTTGCTGACCTTGTCATTAGAGGAACCCTCCCCCACAACTTCACAGGGTGGACAGTGTTCCAGTGGAGGTCGAAAGACCCTCTTAATAGTGCCAAAGTGTATATCCCTGCCTTGGGTACGTGTTCTGATTAGCTGGCCTGCAGGGTGCCTTTAAACAATAAATCCCATGCTTCTTAGAGGGTGGACATAGGGTGAGACCATGGGGTCCTGAGCGTCTGAGAGGGGGCAGAAAATCTTGGAAGGAGAAGCTGGGGCTGATAAGACAAACTCCATGATTAACCTGGAGCTGCTGCTGTCTAGTTTGACGCTTTTCAATTTTGATTTTTTTCTCTTTGAAGGAACAAATTTGGGCAGATTTGAAGGGGATCTTGTAGAGATGGTCAATTACTAATATAGCAGATGGGAAATTTTTTCTTTTTTTTCTTCTGATATTTTGGTTCCCTTCACCCCATTTGCCCAACATACACACACACACACACACACACACACACACACACACACACACACACACACACACACACACACACACACACACACACACACACACACACACACACACACACACACACACACGCTTCACCACTCACGAGTTGTGTTTACATTTTCATGCAGACCAGCTGGATATAGAACAGGCATCTAAGAACCCCAAAGGAGCACAGCCTGAGCAGAAAGCTGTCGTTCTACTTCACCCCATGGCCTCCTTTTCTTACTTTGCTCCCTCACAATACCATGCCCTTCATTGATTTCCTTCATAATCTGTTCAGTCTTCCTTAAAAATATATCAGGACTTGGAAGCAGAAGGAGGGCTTTGGAGTTGCCGGAGGGACCATTAAGTGTACATACACCAGGCTGCTATTATCTGACTCCAGGCCACCAGGCTCTGCTGCATGTGGAATGTTAAGACACTGGGCTCCTCCAGGGACTGCCAACTGTGGATCCTGTAACAAGCCACTGATAAGTCTAATCTTTGTAAAGCCCAGCTCAGGTGGAGCCACGCAGGATTCTAGTGCTTTACCTGGCCATTCCTTTCAACCAGGAGGGGCTAGGCATCCTTATAGACTTGCAGTGAATTATCTTTCAGTTTTGTGGTGTAGCTGACTGCAGATTTCTAAGACCTGGCCTACTGGACACTTGCATTTCTGTTATTTTAGCATCTTCAGTGTTTCAGAGTAGAAATATGATGGGAGTTGGGGGTCACACCATTTGGGTTCAAGTTCTGGCTCCATCTTGTAGTAGATATGGGGCCTTGGGCAAGTCTCAGCCTTGTGAGATTTAGGTTCACCATTTTTGAAATGGAAATTTAAAAGTAAAATAAAACAAAGGTGTGCTAAGTCCAGTGGATTCTCTTTATTCGTGGTAGTTATGTTCTGTAAAGGAGATGAGAACTCTGAATTAGTGAATACTGAATCAGTGCTCCTGGGGGAAATGCAGAGTTAGGTTTCTGTGAGCCTCTGTCGCAAAAGTTTAATTAATCTATCAATACATAACGCTGTTTTCTGTGTGTTTCTATTTAAAAACATTTAATATCTATCACTGATTCATTAACATTAAACGCACGGCCAACAGCACTGTGACTCACGTCGGAGTGCAGCCTGTCTAACACACGCATTTTCTCCGCCTTCTTGCTGTGCAGCACTCCAGCAGCGCAGTTGGGGACTACCATAAACAGTGGAATCACTAATACACAGCACAAAATGTGAAAAACGTTGCACTAAATAGACAGCAGAAAGGGCCCTGGTTTATAGTATGAAAACTGAGACCAAAAGAATACCACCTTGTTTCACCTCATTGGGAATGTGTACAAAAATGTTTGCTGCTCTGCACATGTCTGTGAGTGACAGAGAAAGCACTGCAGGTATTGATTTGGGTGTTACAAATAAGTTTTAGTGAGTAGGAGAATTTGCAAATATCAAATGTATGAATAATGATGACCGACTGTGCTTGAGACTCATCATGAGGATCTACTGTGATAAAGTCCAAAGGACCCCATCTAGTACGCAAAGCCCTCCAAGTTCTAACTTCTGCCTGCTTTTCCAACCCTTTCTGTGGTTGCTGTCTGACACACACCCCATTCTCCAGTCATCTTTGCTGTTGTTTGGTCAAGGAGTGCTGTTTCTTACTTCTGTGCCATTGTACACACTATTTTCTGCCTCAAGTGCCCTGTTTATCTCCACAAAGCTATTATTCTACTCAGGGAATGCTAATAGGTAGAAAATGTGGTCTTTCACACATTCTATATAGTTGCCTCAGAATAAAAGGATTTGATTTTTAAGATTTATTTTTTAAGTTGCATGTAAGTCATGGGACAAACGTGAAAATTTCCTTTCATTAAGGACCAGTTTCTTCTGATTCTCCTAATCGTCAGCTCTTGCAGAAACTCAGTCCTGGTGAATGCTCTCAGTATCCAGGGTTGGGAGGAAATTCCTGCTTCATTTTTCCAGGCTTTTGTACTCAAGATCTGTGAAACTCTTACTGTTAGCCTGTGGTTTCCACCCTTGACCTAAGCTTTCATTACATGAGACCCTTTGGAATGGTAAGGTTGGAACACTCATAATCAAAATAACATCAGAAACCAAAGTCAACCGTTTATATCTCAGAATAATAGTCCATCCCTCAGTCCTGGTCACTCCAGGTCAGAGCTGGACTTCCTAGAGATGTGGAACCAGTAACACAGCGAGTCCCATGAGTCTGGATCCCAGGTAATTGTCTCTGACAGCTTGGCTAGATGTCCCTGCCAGCTGGGTTTGAGCTCCCATCTGTTCTTCCTACCCTTTGGACAGGTCTGCTCCATTCTTGCCTTGTTTCATGCCTGCCTCTATCTGTTCCTGGGGCTTGTTTCCATGTATGTTTCATCTTCACTGCTGCCAGCTAATTTCCAGCTGCTCCTGGCTTCTCCCACCTGCATGAGCTGCCTTCCTGCCACCCTTCCTGCCAAGGCTCTGACTGTGCCACCTGACTGCAAGAAGAGGTGGCACCAGGTAGTGAAAGAACACTGGGTTGAGAGTTAAGTAGACGTGGGTTCTGGCTCTGGTCCCACCTCTCGTTATCTGGGTATTGTTCAAGTCCTTTATTTTTCTTTATCCCAGTTGCCCCATCTATAAAATGAAAGGATTGACTAGATTGCTGAGGGCTTTTCCAGCATTCACATTGTGTGATGCTATGAGTTTTTGGAAGGGTGATGGATGGGATGGACCTGAGTTGTCCACAGGTGGCTAAACTACCTTTGACTAGCTCCAGGGCTAATGAAAAATCTGCTCCATGACTGCTTGGTTGAAAAGGTCCAGCCTCCTTTTCTGCATTTCCCAGGCTTGATGGTGACACCACCTGTGTGAGTGCTGTTGACAAAAATAAAAACTGGGCAAAAGTAATAACAATATGGAGGGTACATTATTTGGTTTTCAAAGTAACCTCACATTCATTCATTACTTATCTTCTGGAAGAGAAAAACCTCTCAGGGTATCAGTAAAAGTCTTATTTCTCACTTTTCTGATGCTGTTTGGTGGCTTAGAGATTGGCTCAAAAAGGAAACACAAGCGGCAAATGCTCATGAATCAAAGCAAGAGAATGTTCACTAATTGGGGGCATTTATAATTTAAAATAAATGCGACATGTTGATGATGATGAGGGTGGTGCTGTTGTTGTTGTTGGTGGTGGTGATGATGATGATAATGATAACAATAGCCAGCACATACAGAGCATATAATGTGCGAGGGCCTGTGCTAGGTCTGAATACATACTATCTCATTTAATCCTCAGAGTCACATTGTATTATTGTATTATCCAAGGTCACACTAATATTGTATAAACAGCAAACCCAGATCTGCTTAGGGGGCAACCGTAATGTTAGTAATAATAGTCTTTTACATGTACTCTCAGTTTATAAGCCATTTCTCATAGATGATACATTTTCTGTTTTGACTTTGACAACAACTCGAAGACGTGGAAAAGATGGATGTATCTCATGTTATGGATAAGCTTGTAAGCTGAGATTCGCAAAGGTTTTAACTCCTAAGAGACCAGGCCAACACACTCCTAAGAAAGAAGTGATGAAGATCACTTCGGGGCCTGCATTGGTGATTCAAGAAGGACAATTCCATCGTTGTGATTTATACAACAACAAAGAAAGTAAAGCGTTTACTCTCATGTAGCAAAAGCATTTGCTTAATTGCATGCCCTTTGGCTGTGTTGAAACCTGATTTGGAAATATCTGAGACCATGAAAAGTTCTTACAATTCTCTAAAAAGAAAGCGGTTCCCCTTCTCCTCCGTGAGCTTGGGCTTATTGCTTTTTCTTTGTTTTTTGTTTTTGTTTTTATTATTGATTTTTGTCCTGGTGGCACTCTGGCCCTGCCTGCCCAAAGCTCATTCCTTAGGTCAGTGGAGGGGGGGTTACAGTATTATTGCAGCTACTGCTGCTCTCTGCCCCTCAGTGATGGCTGCTTTTTCTGCTGAGTTTTTCTTTGAAATCATTGAACTTTGAATTTTTATGCCTGCTTAATTTCCAGTCTGTGTTGCCTTGGCTGTGGCCAACCCTTAACCCAGGTGCTGTGCAGAGAGTGGGGTGATGGGCAGTGGAGTGGAGTTGAGGCTAGGGCCCTTCTCCTTCCCACGCTGCTTTCATTCTCCTCAAGGTCAGCCAGAGGGCTCAGACAAGAATAAAAGACGATCTCAGTGTCCTCACTTCCGGTTTCTACATTCAAGAACTTTATGAACTCGTTCTTTTCATCTTTCTTCACATTTCTGCCTTGTCTCAGCTTGCTGCCATGTGCTTTTCTGAGTAACTTTCTTCTTATTTCATCTTCTGAGTCATTCATAAGGATGCTAATCATTTAGAAGGATGGGAGCTTTCCCTACCTGGAGAATGCTTTTTCCTGAACTCATGGAAAGTCTCTTTGATTTGCCCAAGAAGCAAGAAAATGAAATCTAGACTAAGTGGGAAAATATTCTGTGTGAGTAACATATTTATAAGCTCTGGGTGTTATATCAAATCCCCACATTGTGGAGAAGCTTGCTGCCTGCTCCCATTGGCAGAGTATGTAGTTGCCTATATAGTGTGTTTTAAAGTTTGCTAGAAAAGGCTTCCTGCCTCTAAATATGTTGCCTTGCACTCTGCCATTACAGATATATAACTTAGTGTTAAATAATTTTGCCTTCTATGTTCTTGTGATAGGGGTGAGAACTTCTTTCAAAATCAGAATACTCCTAAGGTGATTTTCAGCTAGAATTGTGTTTGACTCGGTAACAGAGTCTGGATTGAGTTTTACCAGGTGCAGCAGATGCCTGTCTATATGCTTCTCACTGCTACTGAAAATATCCTCAATCTTGGTCCGAGGGTTTTTTCAGGCTGTGGAAGTATGTCTGGCCTGTGTGTACAGCAAGCCAGTGTGCTGGAGAGTTAATGCCCTGCAAAAGCAGCCTTCCCCCAAGGATGGATGGGATTTCATGGGTACATGCTCCAACCCCCTCTCCCCTTGGTGGGATAATTCTGGTATGTGTGCTACATGGTCTCTTGGACTTCACCAGTGGGACTAAGCTCCAGTTTCCCACTGTGGTAACTGAATAGATGACACACCATTTTTGGCTTCCTTCCCTTCCCTGTGTCACCATCTCCTGGGATTACTTCCCAAATGAACAACAGTTGAATTCCTATCTGAGGGCTGCTTCTGTGGAAACCCAAACCTAGACACCAAGAAACAGTAGGAAGGCAGAGTCCACAAAGCATGAAGGATCCAGGCTGCTTCTTCCAGCTCTACCACCTTGAGTCTGTGGTTTTCAATGTCATGATGGCAAGAGAGCTGCTGCCTCTCTAGGCATTAGGTCCATATTTCAGTCAGGAAAAAGGAGAAGACACCGAAAGCCAAGACAGAGACCAAGATCTCCCCCGTCAGAGGTTTTGCCATTTTAAATGGGAAAGGTTACCTTCTCCAGAAAGTTCTGCCTGCACCTTTTTTGTCTGAATTGTGTCACCCCCACTCCCACTGTTAAGGGAAACACTGACTGAAACCTCCAGCCCTGGCCAGGCAAGATAGTAGCCACTTGCATGAGTTATCTTAGAATAGGAGGTCCTGGTAAGGAGTGCGGAACTAAAAAGCTACCACCAACTAGAACAACTTGGGAAAGGTCAAAAGGAGAGAGGAGATGCCAGTCCATATGTCCTACCAACCTCCCAGAATCCTTCTTGCTGGAATCCATCTTGGCTGAGTGATGCGAGTGCCACCAGGAAAGACCCTGAGTCAGAATGATTGGCCAGAGACAACCCAGGAACTAATTCCATTACTATAAACCTGAGACCGCAAGCCACGTGGCAGAGCAGTTCTCCTGGGTTCCCTTACCCTGCTGCTCTCCCCCTTCCCAATATAGTCTCTTGCTTTGTCAGCATGTGTGTCTCCTTAGACAATTCATTTCTAAGTGTTAGACAAGAGCCCCACTCTTGGCCCTTGGAAGGAGTAACCCCCTTCCTGCAACACCACTGTAGTGGATACTGGGGAAGCAAACAGTTTTAGCTGAGCATATTACCCTGACGAACAAAACTGGGACTCTCATTGTAAAATAAAAAGAGAATGGATATTGGGCAGGCAAGTAGCAGTATTTGTCACAGAAGTTAATGCCTTATGACGTATTACTAACATCTGACTGGCATGGTTTTTTAGACCCCGCTGCTCGAAGTATCTGACTAGCAGCATTGGAGTCACATGGGAGATTGTTAGAAATGCAGGATATCAGACCAACCTTTCACCTGCTGAATCAGGATCTTCTCCCCCCCCCACCCCCCTCTGTGTCATGCGATGCGGCATGCAGGATCTTAGTTCTCTGACCAGGGATGGAACTCATGCCCCCTGCAGTGGAAGCCTGGAGTCTTAACCACTGGACTGCCAGGGGATTCCCCAGAATCTGCTTTTTACCAAGACTCTCCCACCAACCAGGTAATTTGTATGCACAATCAAGTTTGAGAAACCTTGTCTTAAATCACTTTCCTTGGTTTTGAGATGAACAAGGGCATCCGTAGCTCTCAGTATCCTTTCCTTGGCCTTGTGAAGTGCCTTCTCCGTGGTAAATTTCTGTGGAATGACTAAGTCATGCCAACCCAGGGTTGGAGGAGAAGCTTCCTCCCTCATCCCTCACAATTAAAGTGATCCCCTCTCCTTTAGACTGCTCCCCTCCCCCGTGCCCTTTGCATCTCTCTTTTCTGTATCATAGTCACTTTTGAACTTCTCTCATTGTTCTCTTGGACCAAAAAATCTAGGATCTTTTTCTCATTCATCTTAGCATCATTCCCACCCCATTCTCTCTCAACACCCAGCTGAGTGCTTTGCTAGGTTAAATTGAGCTGAATGAAACCTTCTTCTATACCTAGTTCCACCTTTTTTTTCATTGCTTTGACTATTCATTTCCATGTTCCTTTTCTTAAAATACAGCACATCCCACAACTAACAAGGTTGTGTTTACTTTCTGGATTTTTCTAGCATTGTTTTAAATGACTATGGTATTGCATAAATAGAAAAATGGAGTGCAGAGATTTCAAACAGTTTTTGGCAGCAGGATTCTTTCTGCAAACATAGAAACTTAGTGTATGCTCAGATTTGAGGCAAGCTGCTGTGCTTTAGTGAAGTGGTGGAGGCCAGGACCCCCAGCCATGGGCCTCCCCTGCAGTTCCCCTTTGAACCCCCATCGTCCTTAAGTGTTTTTGACCACAGTACAGTTGGGTGAGACAAAAGACTCCATGGCCCACCCATCCCCTCTTTTGGTGATGGATAGGAATTGGAGAGGATAAAAAAGAATTGGAGAAAAACAAATCATGATAAATTTGTTGCTAGTGAGAAATATTGGTTGGCCAAAAAGTTCCTTCAGTTTTCAAGTAAAAATAAGAGACTCATTTTCACCAAGAACTTTATTGAACAACATATTCACCCTTTTGTGTGTTCCACTACTTTCTGCCATTTTTCAGACAACTTATAACTCCATCTTCCCAAAACTTTTTATCTTTTTGAGCAAAGAACTGTTCCAGGTGCCTTTTACAGTCTTCCAGGGACTGGAAATGTTTTCCTTTAAGAGAATTTTGTAAAGACTGAAATAAATGGAAATCCGAAGGTGCAGTGTATGGTGAATACAGTGGATGAATCAGAACTTTCCAGCCAAGCTGTAACAGTTTTTGCCTGGTCATCAAAGAACATGCGGTCTTGCCTTATCCTGATGGAAGATTATACGTTTTCTGTTGACTAATTCTGGACGCTTTTCGTCGAGTGCTGCTTTCAGTTGGTCTAATTGGGGCAGTACTTGTTGCAATTAATCGTTCGGTTTTCCGGAAGGAGCTCATAGTAGAGGACTCCCTTCCAATCCCACCATGTACACAACATCACCTTCTCTGGATGAAGACCAGCCTTTGGTGTGGTTGGTGGTGGTTCATTTCGCTTGCCCCAGAATCTCTTCCGTTCCACATTATTGTACAGTATCCACTTTTCATCGCCTGTCACAATTTGTTTTAAAAATTGAACGTTTTCTTTACGTTTACATAGAGAATTGCATGTGGAAATACGGTCAAGAAGGTTTTTTTCACTTAACTTACGTGGAATCCAAACATCAAAGCGATTAACATAACCAAGTTTGTGAAAATGATTTTCAGCGCTTGATTTGGATATTTTGAGTATGTTGGCTATCTCCTGTGTGGCATAATGTTGATTGTTCTCAATTAATGTCTGGATTTGATCGCTATCAACTTCAACTGGTCTGCCTGACCATGGAGCATCGTCCGGCGAGCAATCTCCAGCATGAAACTTCGCAAACCACTTTTGACACGTTGGATCAGTCACAGCACCTTTTCCTACACTGCACAAATCTTTTTTTTTTTTTAACAAATTTTTTATTTTAAAATAATTTTGGATTTACAGTAGAGTAATTAAGATAATACAGAGAGCTCCCATCCACCTCCACGTAGCCTCCCCTAATGTTAACATCTTCTATAACTGTGGTACATTTATGTATTTATTTATTTATTTTTTTAACATCTTCATTGGAGTATAATTGCTTTACAATGGTGTGTTAGTTTCTGCTTTATAATAAAGTGAATCAGTTATACATATACATATGTTCCCATTTCTCTTCCCTCTTGCATCTCCCTCCCTCCCACCCTCCCTATCCCACCCCTCTAGGTGGTCACAAACCACCGAGCTGATCTCCCTGTGCTATGCGGCTGCTTCCCACTACCTATTGATTTTACATTTGGTAGTGTGTATATGTCCATGCCACTCTCTCACTTCCTCACAGCTTACCCTTCCCCCTCCCCATATCCTAAAGTCCATTCTCTAGTAGGTCTGTGTCTTTATTCCCATCTTACCACTAGGTTCTTCATGACCTTTTTTAAATTTTTTTTCTTAGATTCCATATATATGTGTTAGCATACGGTATTTGTTTTTCTCTTTCTGACTTACTTCACTCTGTATAACAGACTCTAGGTGCAACCACCTCACTACAAATAACTCAATTTCGTTTCTTTTTATGCCTGAGTAATATTCCATTGTATATATGTGCCACATCTTCTTTATCCATTCATCTGTCGATGGACACTTAGGTTGCTTCCATGTCCTGGCTATTGTAAACAGACCTGCAATGAACATTTTGGTACATGATTCTTTTTGAATTATGGTTTTCTCAGGGTAAATGCCCAGTAGTGGGATTGCTGGGTTGTATGGTAGTTCTATTTGTAGTTTTTTAAGGAACCCCCATACTGTTCTCCATAGTGGCTGTATCAGTTTACATTCCCACCAACAGTGCAAGAGGGTTCCCTTTTCTCCACAGCCTCTCCAGCATTTATTGTTTCTAGATTTTTTGATGATGGCCATTCTGACTGGTGTGAGATGATATCTCATAGTAGTTTTGATTTGCATTTCTCTAATGATTAATGATGTTGAGCATCCTTTCATGTGTTTGTTGGCAATCTGTATATCTTCTTAGGAGAAATGTCTGTTTAGGTCTTTTGCCCATTTTTGGATTGGGTTGTTTTTTGTTTTGATATTGAGCTGCATGAGCTGCTTGTAAATTTTGGAGATTAATCCTTTGTCAGTTTCTTCATTTGCAAATATTTTTTCCCATTCTGAGGGTTGTCTTTTGGTCTTGTTTATGGTTTCCTTTGCTGTGCAAAAGCTTTGAAGTTTCATTAGGTCCCATTTGTTTATTTTTGTTGTTATTTCCATTTCTCTAGGAGATGGGTCAAAAAGGATCTTGCTGTGATTTATGTCATAGAGTGTTCTGCCTATGTTTTCCTCTAAGAGTTTGATAGTGTCTGCCCTTACATTTAGGTCTTTAATCCATTTTGAGTTTATTTTTGTATATGGTGTTAGGGAGTGTTTTAATTTCATACTTTTACATGTAGCTGTCCAGTTTTCCCAGCACCACTTATTGAAGAGGCTGTCTTTTCTCCACTGTATATTTTTGCTTCCTTTATCAAAGATAAGGTGACCATATGTTCATGGGTTTATCTCTGGGCTTTCTATCCTGTTCCATTGATCTATATTTCTGTTTTTGTGCCAGTACCATACTGTCTTGATTACTGTAGCTTTGTAGTATAGGCTGAAGTTAGGGATACTGATTCCTCCAGCTCTGTTTTTCATTCTCAAGATTGCTTTAGCTATTCAGGGTCTTTTGTGTTTCCATACAAATTGTGAAATTTTTTGTTCTAGTTCTGTGAAAAATGCCAGTGGTAGTTTGATAGGGATTGCATTGAATTTGTAGATTGCTTTGGGTGGTAGAGTCATTTTCACAATGTTGATTCTTCCAATCCAAGAACATGGTATATTTCGCCATCTATTTGTATCATCTTTAATTTCTTTCATCAGTTTCTTATAATTTTCTGCATACAGGTCTTTTGTCTCCTTAGGTAGGTTTATTCCTAGATATTTTATTCTTTATGTTGCAATGGTAAATGAGAGTGTTTTCCTAATTTCACTTTCAGATTTTTCATCATTAGTTTATAGGAATGCCAGAGATTTCTGTGCATTAATTTTGTATCCTGCTACTTTACCAGATTCATTGATTAGCTCTAGTAGTTTTCTCATAACATCTTTAGGGTTCTCTATGTTTACTATCATGTCATCTGCAAACAGTGACAGCTTTACTTCTTTTCCAATTTGGATTCATTTTATTTCTTTTTCTTCTCTGATTCCTGTGGCCGAAACTTCCAAAACTATGTTGAATAATAGTGGTGAGAGTGGGCAACCTTGTCTTGTTCCTGATCTTAGTGGAAATGGTTTCAGTTTTTCACCATTGAGGATGATGTTGGCTGTGGGTTTGTCATATATGGCCTTTATTATGTTGATGAAAGTTCCCTCTACGCCTATTTTCTGCAGGGTTTTTATCATAAATGGGTGTTGAATTTGCACAAATCTTTTTTTTGCATTTCAGTTGCATTTTTACCTTTCTTGAGATAATAAAATGTATTATGCCAAAAATGTTGCTTTTGGGCCTTCCCTGGTGGCGCAGTGGTTGGGAGTCCGCCTGCCGATGTGGGAGACGCGGGTTCATGCCCCGGTCCGGGAGGATCCCACATGCCGCAGAGTGGCTGGGCCTGTGAGCCATGGCCACTGAGCCTACACGTCCAGAGCCTGTGCTCCGCGGCGGGAGAGGCCACAGCGGTGGGAGGCCCATGTACCACAAAAAAAAAAAAAAAAAAAAGTTGCTTTTTTTCTTCCATCTTCAATATCAAAATGGCTATACAAAAATTCGCCAATTTTGATAAGTTTTTTTTTTTAGATGCACACTGATATGACAACTGTCACAATACAATCTAACAAAACTGTTCTGAATGAAATTAATGACAACTAAGTGCTGCCAGAGCCATCTTACGGAAAAAGTCGAATGAACTTTTTGGCCAGCCCAATACATATTTCATAATATTCACATTATAAAAGAAGAAAGTGAGCATATACAAGTCTATATATGCTTAAAAGTGCCTTGTGATTTTAAAACAACTCAGTGATTTTATCACTTTCTTTGACAGAGGTTCAAGTTATTCCAATGACACAAATTCACAGGCAGCACATAACACATTAAGTGTCCTTATAAAAGCAAATTAGCACAGGGATATAGATGACTAATATTAAACTTTAATAATTGGAAAAATTGTAGGCCCAAAGTACTGTTAATGCAGCCATATATCACTACACACCATAGAGTTAAACAAATAACTGATAGTACTCTAAATTAATATTAATGAAGCAAAATGAACAGCAGTTTATATTTTGAAAAATTAAAAGTAGCAGCTCTTGAAAACCTCACCAGCTCACAATAGTGTGGTAATCTTGTTGGTAGTAGAATCACTTGGAGTATTATTTGCATTGAGTGAAACTCACAATGGCACTGAATACCTGGTGATAAGAAAGCCGACTTCCTGAAGATTGTTGGTGTACAACTACCTCTAAGGCATTGCAGTCACAGTTAGCAGGAGCTGGGAAAGGCGGCCAGGCTTTTCAAGGTGTCCTCACTTTTTAGTGGGTACTGAATTAAACTCCTCTGCAAACTCAAATAGTGAGTACATTTTCAGTTTATGAACGCCAACATTTAATAACCTTGATAACTCAATTTAAGTCGTTACTAAGTAGCCCATAATTCCATGTCATGATGAAAGTCTACAGAACACTCATCATTCCCTGAAGGAAGGGAGACCTCTTGTATTCACCAGACTTTGAAAATCACTGCTCTAAAGAAGTGGAGAGAGAGGTTAGAAAAATGCTTTGCTTCCCTCGTAGGGGCTTCCTTCATTATGTCATGCTGCTGGAGATAGAAGCTAAACTCACCAGTTGGGCTCCCTCAGTAGGCCAGGCATGCATTCATGTCCCTGCAAACTCGCCTTGATGTGGTGTGACTTGCAGGGAAGCAACTGGAAATTCATTAGTGGAGTCCCCGTAGGCCCTAGGAGGCATGTCAGTGGGGCAGCTTCTGAGTGAGGGTTCCTTAATGGGCTGAGCTAACTTTACTCTGTTGCCTAAAGACCAATTTAAAAGCAGTTCAGTAGTTCTGCCACTTCTCACCACATTTGACTCCAACCACAGGAGCTGCCTGTGGGACTCCTCAGTGTTCAAAGGCCATTTTTCAAAGTGAGTGTAGACAGTTTGTAGATATGGCTGTTCATCTGAAGGGTTTGTTGTCCTTACCTGTGACCATAAACTCGGGCAGGCTGCAGATGAGACCTGCTCAGCTTCAGCAGGCTTTGGGGGAAAAGAGGAAGCAGGAAGGGGGCAGAGGTGGTTACAGGGCAACCAATTCTCTCCTACAAAAATGGGAGCCAGCAGATCAGTGATGGGGCAACAAGGGGATGCAGCAGATGCCATTTTGCTCCTGTTAACCTTAATATCTGAGGCAGTTCAAGAGCAGGCCTGGGTTCTGAGACACTGCAGAGTTAGAGGCAAGCTTGCTTCATAAATATGACATACAGAGCTTTGGGTACATGCCCTTTATGGCTGGAAAGATCTCATTGTCATAGTTTCTCATGGCCATCACAGCAAAGGCTGACTTCTTTAAAGAAGGTTCCAAGTTACCTCATCTAGTCCCAGGTTTAATGGGCATGTCTTACCCACTTCTTTCAGAATGTCCATTAGAATCTACCCAGGAGTGATTTGCATGTCTCCATCTTCCAATAAATGCATGGGAACCCTTGGAGACTCTGGGTCAAGATAGTTTAGAAATAATGTTTGTTTCCCCTAGGGTGGCCAGAGCAAACAGAGAATTCTAAGAACAGCCTGATGATTTAACTTAGACCTGGAAGAGTTGAGGAAGAAGGGCTGGACTTCCTAGGCCCTGGAGGGAATTTCATTAGCTCTTGTAACAGTGATGGAACTGTAAGGCAGTGCTTCTCTTCAAATGTTGGTGTGCATAAGAATCAGCAGGTCTTGAGTGGAGCCCAAGATTCTGAAGTTTTAAGCAGGCATCCCAGGCTATTCATATGTTCTTCAGGAATTACTGCTTTTAGGTTTGGTTTTACAGCCTGCACAGGGATGACAATTAGTTGGTTTGGGGTCAGGATAAAAAAGTGTGTCTGAAATGACTCGGAGGCTAGGGCTGAAATATGCTTTGTGAGTCAGAGACAGACAAGGACTTAGGGGGTTCAGGAAAGAGATCAGTGGTATATGAATAGGTTTGGTTTCAAAGATTTTGTAGGCATGATCTCCTTTTCTTAAATATTCCTTGAACATTAGTTAGGCCTCAATATTAACTTCTCACTCAGCACCCTAAGCTGAAACTTGTGTATTACCTCCTTTATGGTAATCCCCTTTAGAGGAGAATGTTTAAAAATATCTTATTCTGGTCCTCAGGTCAAGGTTTACCACCTGATTCTGGACAGCAAACTCATTCCTCCAGTTTGAAATGCACACACACATTATCTGGCAGATGCAGGATGGGGGCACAATGATTAATTGGGGGGATCTGAAATTTTGATGGGAGCATGGAGTTTGGAAATGTAAGAGTTGTAATTCAATAAAAAAGTTGTATTTCTCAAGGCACATCCCAGATCAGGCTTAATGGTGAGATATTAGAATCATTCTCATAAAGTTAGGAGCAATGCAAAGCTGTACACTACTGTCATTATGATTTAATTTATTTTTGGAGGAGATAGCCAATAAAACTTGGTAAGAGAAGGAAAGATGGTATAAAAATCAGAAAGAAGCAAAATTATCATTGTTGGCAGGTGATATAGTGTGTACTTGGAAAGTCCAAGAGGATCAACTGAAAAACCATTACAAGCAACAAGTGTATTTGGTAAGAAAGTTAGATATACAAAATGAGTATAGAAAAATCAGTAGCATCCCAATATATAATACCAATAACCAGTTAGAAACTATATCTGAAAGAAAAAAAAATCTGTTTACAATAGCAAAAGAAACAGTAGGAATGAACATTACAAGGAATATGCAAAAACTATATGAAGAGATTGTTAAATGTTACTAAGAACCTGTTTTTTTTTTTTAAAAATAAAGACCTCCTGTTTTCTTGATAGAAAGACTCAACATTATGAGGATGCAGATCTCCCTATGTTAACCTGTAAATTTTAAGTCATCTCAGTAGATAAAATAACAGGGTTTTTTAAAAACTAGTTGAGTTCTACAATTCATATGGCAAAATAAAGGAGCAAGGATAGGTAAATTCTGTAAAGGAAGAATAATTGGGAGGAGGGGACAGCTTTCTACCTATTATATTCCTGGAGAGGGGTAGATGGATCCATGAACAGAATGGGGGAACCAGGAGGAGATCCAAATGTAGGCAAAAAATTATTTTATAATAAAGTGGCATTTCTTATCAGTGGGGAAAAGGTTTTTTATGAAATAAATACTGAGTTAATTCAATGAGTCCCATTAGGAATCAAATTAAAAAATAAAGTTTGACTCTAATTCTTTACCAAAAAAGTCCAAATGGATTAAAAAATTGAAGCATAAAAAACAATCCCATTTAAAATCATGTCAAAAAAAAATACAAACGAATCAACTTAACCAAGGCGTTGAAAGATCTACACACTGAAAACTGTAAAACATTGATAAAGGAAGTTGAAGATGATTCAAAGAAATGGAAAGATATCCCATGCTCTTGGATTGGAAGAATTAGTATTGTTAAAATGGCCATACTGTCCAAAGCAGTCTACAGATTAAATGTGACCCCCTATCAAAATACCCATGATAGGGCTTCCTTGGTGGCGCAGTGGTTGAGAGTCCGCCTGCCAATGCAGGGGACACGGGTTTGTGCCCCAGTCTGGTAAGATCCCACATGCTGCGGAGCGGCTGGGCCTGTGAGCCATGGCTGCTGAGCCTGCGCGTCCGGAACCTGTGCTCCGCAACGGGAGAGGCCACAACAGTGAGAAGCCCGAGTACTGCAAAAAAAAAAAAAAACCCATGACATTTTTCACAGAACTAGAACAAATAACCCTAAAATTTATATGGAACTACAAATACCCCGAATTGCCAAAGCAATCCTGAGGAAAAAGAACAAAGCTGCAGACATAACCCTTCCAGACTTCAGACAATACTACAAAGCTACAGTAATCAAACAGCATGGTATTGGCACAAAAATAGACATACAGATTAATGGAGCAGAATAGAGAGCCCAGAAATAACCCCACACACCTATGGTCAACTAATCTATAACAAAGGAAGCAAGAATATGCAATGGAGAAAAGACAGGCTCTTCAACAAGTGGTGTTGGGAAAGCTAGACAGCTACATGTAAATCAGTGAAATTAAAACGCTACCTCACACCATATACAAAAATAAATTCAAAATGGTTTAAGGCCTAAATATAAGACATGACACTATAAAATTCCTAGACGAGAACATAAGTAAAACATTGTTGGACATAAATCGTAGCAACATTTTCTTAAATCAGTCTCCTAAGGCAAAAGAAATAAAAGCAAAAATAAATGGGACCTAATCAAACTTAAAAGCTTTTGCACAGCAAAGGAAACCATCAACAAAATGGAAAGACAACCTGCAGAATGGGAGAAAATACTTGCAAATGATGTGACTGATAAGGAGTTAATATCCAAAATCAATAAACAGCTCATATAACTCAATATCAAAAAAACAAATCACCCAATCAAAAAATGGGCAGAAGACCTAAATAGACTTTTCTCCAAAGAAGACATAGATGGCCAACAGCCCATTAGAAGATGCTCAACATCGCTAATTATTAGAAAAATGCAAATCAAAACCACAATGAGGCATCACGTTACACCATTCAGAATGACAATCACCAAAAAGTTTACAAGGAATAAATGCTAGAGAGGGTGTGGAGAAAAGGGAACCCTCCTGCACTGTTGGTGGGAATGTAAATTGGTGCAGCCACTATGGAAAACAGTGTGCAGGTTCCTTTAAAAACTGAAAATAGAGCTACTATATGATCCGGCAATCCCACTCCTGGGCCTCTCTCTGGAAAAGATGAAAACTATAATTCAAAAAGATACATGCACCCCAATGTTCATAGCATCACTGTTTATAATAGCCAAGACATGGAAACAACCCAAGTCCCCATCAACAGACAATTGGTTTAAAAAGATGTGATATATATACACACACACACGCACTCACGCACACATATGAATATTACTCAGCCATAAAAAAGTGAAATATTGCCATTTGCAACAATATGGATGAACCTAAAGTATATCATACTAAGTCAGAGAAAGACAAGTATTATATGATATCACTTATATGTGGAATCTAAAAAATAATACAAACGAATCTATATACAAAATAGAAACAGACTTACAGACATAGAAAACTTACGGTTATTAAAATGGAAAGGGAGGGAGGAAGGATAAATTAGGAGTATGGGATTGATAGATACAAACTACTATACATAAAATAGATGAGCAACAGGGATTTACTGTATATCATAGGGAACTATATTCAATATCTTGTAATAATCTATAATGGGAAATAATCTGAAAAAAATATGTATGACTGAATCACTTTGCTGTACACCTGAAACTAACACATTTTAAATCAACTGTACTTCAATACAAAATTAAAACGTAAAAACTCATAAAAATACTAGAAGAAAATATAGTGTAAACTTTAAAATATCATATGTGTGTTGGGTCGGGGGGGTATTGTAATCCAGAAGCCATAAAAGAGATTATTAATTTGATAGTTGCAAAATTTGTTTTGTGTGGTAAGATAAAACAATCAAAAGGCAAAAGACAAGAGATGTGTTAGTTTCCTTAATACTTAAAGAAACCCTGTTAATTAATAAGAAGGAATCAACAAATCAAAAGACAAATGGACAAAGTATATAAGGAGGGACTTTACAAACAAGAGGATACAAAAGACTTTTCAAAAAGAAAAATATACTTTGATCTACTCGTAATAGAAGAAATGGAATTTAAAAGTACACTGGGATACCATATTTTTAACCATCAGATTTTAATGATGAAAAGTTTGATAGCAGTGTGATGATGAAGCTGCGAGGAAACAATCACTCTCAACTATTTTGGGTATAAAAAGTGATATATTCTCTGTGGAAGACAAATTGGCAGTACTTATTTTAAATCTGCATACCCTTTGAGCTATTTTACCCCTATGAATTTATTATAGAGATATACTTGCAGTTGTAGAAAATGAAGAGCATACCAAGTTATTCTGTGCAATATGTATTGTTATATAATAGTAATAATGGAAGCAAAGATTTAAAATAAACTAAATTCCATCAGTAGGAGCTGGTTGAATACACGTGGAACAACCATAAAATAGAAGGAAATATAGCCACTCAAAAACACCAAGGCTGTTTTATAGGTGCTGTGATGAAATAATCCCAAATACATATTTTCATAATAAGAGCTACAGAGTATATGTATAGCATGCTACCAATTTGTATGTGTGTGCGTGTGCGTTTGTGTGTGTCTGTGTTAGGATCTATATCAACAGATCTCAAACGTTTTGGTCTCCAGAGGCCTTTACAATCTTAAAAATTATTGAGGACCCCACTCAAGGGTCCTCAGTTGTCTTAGAAAATTCTAGAAAACCCAAGAATACACAAGCACACACTCCATTAGCTGCCAAAGTGATGACATGATCACATATCATGAAGCTTCTGGAAAACTGAACTGTACACTTGTGAGAAAATAAAAGTGAAGCATTTGAGTCTCTGTTTTGTAGATAAGTTCATTTGTGTCATATTTTAGATCCCACATTTAAGTTTTATTATGTGCTGTTTATCTTTTTCTTTCTGACTGACTTCACTTAGTATGATAATCTCTAGGTCCATCCATGTTGCTGCAAATGGCATTACTGCATGCTTTTTTATGGCTAACTAGTATGCCGTTGTGTATATATACATCTTCTTAATTTAAAAAATATTTATTGTAGTATAGTTGATTTACAATGTTGTGTTAGTTTCAGGTGTACAGCAAAGTGAATCAGTTACATATACATGTACATATATCCACTCCTTTTTAGATTCTTTTCCCATATAGGCCATTACAGAGTATTGAGTAGAGTTCCCTGTGCTATATAGTAGGTCCTTGTTAGTTATCTATTTTATATATAGTAGTGTGTATATGTCAATTCCAATCTCCCAATTTATCCCTCCCCACCGCTTACCCCCTGGTAACCATAAGTTTGTTTTCTACATCTGCAGACTTGTGGTTGCCGAGGGGGAGGCTGGGTGGGGGAGGAATTACTTGGGAGTTTAGGATTAGCAGATGCAAACTATTATATACAGAATGGATAAACAACAAGGTCTTACTGTATAGCCCAGGGAACTATATTCAATATCCTGTGATAAACCATAATGGAAAAGAATATGAAAAAGAATGTATATGTGTATAACCAAATCACTTGGCTGTACAATAGAAATTAATACAACATTGTAAATCAGCTATACTTCATAAAATAAATTTAAAAAAAAGTGAAGCAGGTAAATAATGCCTTGGAATTATGAGAATACTTTTGACCTTATGGACTCCCTGAAAGAGTCTTGAACCCCAGGGTGTTGGACCACACTTTGAGAACCACTGATCTACACATATGTGATTGTATATGCACAGAGGAGTTCTGCATGAATACCCCAGAAAAGGTAAAATTGTTGCCTCTGGAAAAGGACACTGGGAAGACCAGGGAACCCTGGTAGGAGAAAGATGTACTTTCACTGCATAACTTTTCAATTCTATGCATGTGTTAGTGGTTACATTTTTTATAAAGAAACTTAAGGATCTAAAGAAATGAACTGAAATGAAAACAGATTTATGAACTATAGAATTAATCAGAGTCATGGATTAAGATCGATGTACAGGAATATTTGTCACAGGATTATTTATAGCACCATGTCCAAAAATAAAGACTGGTTAAACAAATTATGGTACATCTATACATTGTAATTCTCTGCAGTCATTAAAAATCATAAATCCCTGGAATGTTCTGTGATGTGGGAAAATGCTCACAATATAATGTTAAGTTAAAAAATTGTGTAGGATATGACTTTGCATGAACCAAATTGTAGTAATTTAAAATAATACTGGAAGGAAATATAACAAATTTTGAGTCATTATTTTTGGGTGGTGAGACTATGGGTTATTTAAACTTCCTTTTAATATATTTTTGAATTTTTCAAATTTCCTATAATTAATATGTATCACTTTTATAATCAGAAATAAAATGCTATAAGAGAAAGGGAAAAAATGGAAAGTATTAATTCCCAGGGCTCTGAGGGGATGCGTAGCTTCTGTTATAGGTGCTGATGGAGCAGTGAAGTGTTTTTGAGGGGTATCCCGCCTCTGGTTGCTAGACGAGCCTTACCTTGGTTGATGATCCATCTTGGTGGATGTTTGGGGACAGGCAGCACCAGCTGTGATGGATTGGTCAGCAATGGCGTGGCTTGGCTGGGGAAGCAGGTAGAAGGGGGGAGAGAGGAACCTAGTGAAATGGAAGGAGTGGTATACTTGTTATACATTACTTCATAACAAATTAATCCAACCTAAAATAAGAGTAAACATTATCAACTCACAGGTTATGTGAGTCAAGAGTTTGACCTCAATAAGTGCTCTGGCTCAAGGTCTCTTATGAGGTTACAGTCAAGATGTCAGCTGAGGCTGTAGGCATCTGAAGGCTTGACCCAGGCTGGAAGATCTGCTTCTAAGGCAACTTATTCACATGTCTGGCAAATTAGGTTGACTATTGGCAGGAGCCCTTTGTTCCTTGCCACACAGACCTCTCCATAGGGCTTCTTGAGTATCCATATGACATAGCAGCTGGCTTCCCCTGGAGCAAGTGGTCCAAGAAAGCCACAGTGTCTTTTATGGCCAGACCCAGAAGTTGCACACTATCATTTCCACATATTCTGTTGGTGACACTGGTGAGCCCTATTCAGTGTCTGAGGGCAATGCACAAGGGTGCAAACATAAGGAGATGGGGCCATCTTTGAGGCTGGTTACCACTAGTGGACACCTGCTGTTCAAAGTAATAGGCAAGGCTTCAGAGCTTGGCTAGCTTGGCTAGCATGGCTAGTGTTCCACGGCCAAGCATCCTAGACTGGTGGGAAGTTTGAGGGTTGTTACTACAGAGTGGGGACTGACTAGCATGGCCATACTGAGGCTGCTAAGCCACCAGGAACCATCTGGCAGAATTTAGAACTTGGAAAGGGGAAGGAAGTATGAAGGAGGCCCTTTCCTCCTGAAACTAGATAGCTCTCCCTGTTTACAGGACTGCTGTCATGTGCTCGGGGCCCAAGTATTAGTCACTGGTATTACAGCCTTGCATCCTGGATACTTTGGATCAGCATGATGTAACCTTATTTTATATAAATCCTTGAAATACCTGCTACGTGTGAAAAATGCAGCATCCAAATTGCCTCATATGTGGAAAACCTGCTATACACAGAGGTCGCATCAGACCACATGTCCAGATTTGTGGATTTGAAAATATGGTCTTTTTGCATCTAGGTTTCCCAGTACTGGCTGAATCCACCTGGGTACTCAGTTCACAGCAAAGAAGAGAAATCAGAGGACTTTGGGGCTCAGTCTTAATGGGATAATCCAGGTCAGTTCTGGATAGCAGGGTGAGTAGTGTTAGGGTCAGATACCCCTATGCTTGGAGAGCAGTGTCTAGGTAGGATCTTTGTAAGGAGTTAGTGCCAGGAAGGACTAGTGAGAGGGAAAGGGCAAGTGTCCCACCTTGTCTTAGTTTGATTTGCCAGGAGCAAAGTCCATCCCAAATTTTCTCAAAAAGTGAGGTGTTTAGGGCTTCCCTGGTGGCTCAGTGGTTGAGAGTCCGCCTGCCGATGCAGGGGACACGGCTTCGTGCCCCGGTCTGGGAAGATCCCACATGCCGCGGAGCGGCTAGGCCTGTGAGCCATGGCCGCTGAGCCTGTGTGTCCAGAGCCTGTGCTCCGCGACGGGAGAGGCCACACAGTGAGAGGGTGGCGTACCGCAAAAAAAAAAAAACAAAAAAAAAACTGAGGTGTTTATTGCAAGGCCTGATGGAAACCATCAGTTTTTAGGAAAGGGGGCATTATGGTGCCCCACTATTCATGACTCACATGTCAATTCCACACAGTCTCTGCTTCCTAGTTGGAGAGGGAAGCTGATTGGCTCAACCTAGCCTGGGGATGGGCCTCTCTAGAGTCAGGTGTTCACTTCTGGTCTAATCAACCATGGCCATGGCCTGTGTCCCATGATAATAAGCAATGCTTACTCTTGGTTGTGGGCCCAATCAGAAGAAGGGGGAAGGGGGGGAAGATGGGCATCCATGGGAGAGAAGACTGGGAACTAGTATGCATACACCTGGGCCAACAAGAGATTGGCTCATAGAAACCAGTCAGTGGAGAGCAGATTTCAGAGGAAGGGTATTGACTAGGGGGAGGGCCCTGTAAGAACAAGGCTAAGCTCAGCCCATTAAGAAATTAGGGAGGGCTTCCCCGGTGGCGCAGTGGTTGGGAGCCCGCCTTCTGATGCAGGAGATGCGGGTTCGTTGCCCCAGTCTGGGAAGATCCCACATGCCGCGGAGCGTCTGGGTCCGTGAGCCATGGCCACTGAGCCTGCGTGTCCGGAGCCTGTGCTCTGCAATGGGAGAGGCCACACCAGTGAGAGGCCCGCGTACTGCAAAAAAAAAAAAGAAAAGAAAAAAAGAAATTAGGGATAAGGTGTGGCTTGATCACAGGAACAAGACAAAAATAGCAGTTATTCGAAATAGGATTCAGTGATTAGCTTGAAAGGCAATTGATGCTAAGCCATCTGATCTTAATTCCTCCTAAGTAGAACCGAGATTCGTCTCTGCATCTGGGTAGGGTTCAGTCAAAGGGGTTCAGTCACCCCTGGGTCTGAATAAGAAAGAAAGTCCGGGACAGAAGACCAGGCAGGACAATGCAGATGTAAAATGATGGATCAGATAGGACTGGCCAGTGGGAATTGCCTGTTATTTTGATCATTAGGACAACTGGAGCAGGTAAACTAGATGTAATCTATTGCTCAGAGATTGACCTGTCTACGATGTATCTGATCTATCACACAGACATGATTAGGCTCTAAGATACCAAAGCCTTCTCCTTGATGCCACTAAAAGTCACAGGCCAGGGCACTAACCTGTGTTGGCTGAAAGTCAGAAAGAACTAAATGGAATGGATACTGTGTTGGTTTGGAGCCCTTAAAAGATTTTTCAAAAGGACTACATTGATAATCAAATTACCCAAAAAGTTTTACTTTTATCTTCCCTGACCAAAAAGGATATTTAAAAAGACAAGAAAATATTAGGATAGCAGCAGGTGATAAAACCAACACGTGCTAGTTGTAGTAATAGCTCATGGCCTTCTTCCCTAATGTACTGTGCTTCAGCAAACATGGGGATTGCTGTGAAGTACATAGTGGTGAACTGTTTGCTTTGCTCTCTCTTGTTGTTTCTTCTCTCTTCAGTAAATGTGAGATTTTTTATAGTTTCCGGGAGAAAGCTGTCACTCTTTGGTGTTTGAGAAGGGTTTTTTCTGTGTCTCTGTGGCCTCTTATATCATGCCTTGTGAGGGATGAGAGCAGACCAAGCTTTTCTGTTTTTCCACGATGACATATGCAAACACTGAGAGGCTGTGCTCTCCTGTTGGCTGTGGATCCCAGGAGAGTTAAGATCGTTTTTTCTCTGGGTAACACCAGTCTTCTAGATCCTGCCTGGTCTAAGTCATCTAAGTCAACACTTTCAGGTTTTCCTTTTCCTTGGGAATCAATGGGTCTGTTTGTTGGATATTTCTCCACCTTGTTGGCTCTCTCATAATAGGATACGTCATCATATGGATATTTCCAGCCAGAGTTATGAGTAAGAAAGGATGGGTCATTTCCAGGTTGGAACTTTTAGTTTTTTGGTGCAAGACCCTCTAAGTTCACAGTAGAGGTTAGCTGCTCCATAGCCTGGATCCCTAAATGATTATGATGATCAGAGCTCTCTGCTGACCTGAAATGGATATGGGTTATGAGAATATATTTCATCATTAACGAGATTTGTTTTTTTGTTGTTATTACAGCATAACCTAGCTATCCTGACTGATATACTTTCTTCATGGAAATCAAATTCTATTATTATTTATTATACAAAACTATTAAAAGTATTTGTAAAAGGAAAAAAAAATCACCCATAATTTGCCACCCCCAATAAGCCTATTTATCAGTGTTTTCCTCCAGTTTTTTGTTTTTGTATTTGTAATTTTTGCTTAGTTATAGCATAGACATGAATTCAATTTTGTATTCCGGATTTTCTCATTTAATTTTATCAAGACCTCATGCTAGTAGGAACCTTGTCTGTTTTCAGATTCATCACAGTATCTCTCCTTGGCACCTCATGTAAAGCCAAGCAAATAGTAGGTGCTTAATAAATAATGGTTGAATTAACAACTCTAGCTACTTTCCTCTTAGCATGATGATTATTAGAAGGTATCTTATGTATGACTGGCCAGCAATTGCAGGCTATAGATTCAGAGCTCAAGTCTGTCTACTAGTACAGACACATTTTTTTTTTTTTTTCCGGTACGCAGGCCTCTCACTGTTGTGGCCTCTCCCGTTGCGGAGCACAGGCTCCGGACGCGCTGGCTCAGCGGCCATGGCTCACGGGCCTAGCCGCTCCGCGGCATGTGGGATCTTCCCAGACCGGGGCGCGAACCCGTGTCCCCTGCATCGGCAGGCGGACTCTCAACCACTGCGCCACCAGGGAAGCCCGGACAGACACATTTTTAAAAAGAAATCTTTGTTTTATTTTTCCTGTTTTTAGCATTAGGTTCAAACTCTTTTTCTGGTTCCCTTGGAAGTTCATAGTCTCCTTCTAGTACCTGTCAGCTGTGGTCCTTTGTCTTGAATAAGATCTTTTGGCCACTTGTAGAATCTCATACAGAATTCAGCGTGGACAGTGTCTTAAAACTATACCTGGTTCTTCTTCTAATTTGATGTATGAGCCAAGAGAAATCAAGGATTTTCCCAAGATCCATAGAGCCTCTGAGAAGGAAGGTTGTGATTAAAATCTTGTTTCCTGAACACAAATCCACAGTTCATTTGAATGTTTCTTCTAGGTCACATTTCCTGCTCTTGTTCCAGGGTAAGCTACTCTGATTATGAGTTTCCAAATGTCTTAGCAATAAGTATCTTCTAATGTCTAGCTTCAGCTCATCTTATTGATTTTTCTCCTACCTTCTTTTCCTTCTCTTGCTTCTGCTCCTCTTTTCCTCTCTCTCCCTTTCTCCTTTGTCCTCCTCCTCCTTCTTTTTGACCAACTGAATGCCTGACTTAACCCTGTAGGTCTCAGTCAGATTTTACAGTTCTGATGTGTGTTTTGCCTTAAATCACACTGCCTGGATTTGAAATGCTGTTTTTATTACTGCTCTTCTTATAGAGAATTCAAACACCTCCTTATCTGAGTTGTCCACTTGACTATTACCAGAAACTGGGAATTTCCTGAGGAGGGTCTTGTGCTTTCAGTGTCCTTCTTGGCCCTTTCCTTTCCCAAGTTATCAACAAGGTGACCCAGAGCAGCCCACCTCATTAACTGTGTCTTCATGGCTTCCAGTATCTCCTGTCTGCTCTCCCTGCTACTCCCACTCCCTATATCTCTCTTTTTTGAGTTGGGCTTTCAGTTTCTTCCTTGTTCACCTCTACCCATTTCAGTCTGTTCTCCCACACTCCACTTTCTGTCTTGTGAGGTCACCAGGATTTGAGAACATGGACTTCTTAGTCAGGTATCCAGGTTCCAATTCTGTAATAAATCCTGTTACCTGTGTAGTCTGTTGTTGGGAAGTTACCCTCTCTGAGCTTCCATTTGTGATCTGTAAAATAGACATACTGTTACTTCCCCTCACAGTGTTAGTGTGACTCTTAAATCAGATAATACATGAAAATTATTTTGAAATGTGCTGGTCCATAATATGTGCACAAGACATGTTAGTTATCACTTCTGCTCACACTTTTAATCTTTCTGTCTCTATCTTCTCCATTTGCTCTTAACTGCTCTTTTCCATCTCCCATGCTTAGATACCAACGATATAGGATAGAAGTGTCAAAATTATAGCTGTAGGCATGAGGAAGAGGCCAAATTTGTCTCAGTGAGATGTGTAAATTTTGGAGGAAAAGAATCACTGGTTTGAATTCCAGCTCTTATTTACTTGCTGTTTGACCTTGGGCAAATTAGTTTGCGTCTCTGAGCCTTAGGTGTTTTGTCTCTATAATGGAAACAGTAATATATATCTTTCCCCAAAAGGCCACTATGTGATGTGATACACACACACACACACACACACACACACACTCTCTTACAGATGCATATGTATAGTAACCAGTAGCCTCTAGCAATATTCATTTCGTACTTTTTCTAAATTATCTAACAAAAAGAGAACATTTTTGAGATTCAGTGTGATTTAATCTATATAGAGAGGCACTTCTCTCTATAGGGAAATTTGAGAAAATTTATAAAAGCATGAGAATTGAGACCCTTGTGTTCACTAGGTGCGAAGGCAGTGGTCCTGGTGATTATCTGGGAAAATGTTAAACCCTGGCGGGTGTCTTAAGTTGAAAGTCTCTGCAGCCCCCTACTGGCCATTGATTGTAGCTGATTCATAGTTAGTGACAAATTTCTGGAGTCAGTTTGACAAGAATTATATAGAGAAAAAAGGACTGGAGTGGGGAGTGAAAGGACCTGTGTTTTAGTCTTTTTAATATTTCAAATAGAAAATTATTCTTTCACTAGTGTGCATGCCAGTGAAATATGATGAAAATCCAAACATATTTGCTCACATACTAGGAAATTATTAACCTCCATACCTTTTCCTTCCTCTTTCTTTTTCTCCCTCCTTCCCTTCCGCCACCAAGGTAGGAGCATCATTTCTTCTCTGGATCAGGTCTTGCTTTGTTGCTCAGTGAGGGAGATTCAACTCCACTCTGTGCACCAAGGATTGTAGTTTTGTCTACGATTCTAGTGAACCACTTGTTATAAACACAGCCATTATCCAGGTTCTGTGATAGAAGCTCAGGAGAGATGAAGGGAGAGACTGGAGATAGAGCCCTGACTTCACAGGTGAATAAAAATGGCCTGCAGTTCTGAACTCTCACTCCCAAGGCTGTGAACAGGAATGCCAGATCATTATTCCTTCTAGCTAAGTCATTCCTAGATGTTCTTAGCCTGTTACCCATGGAAGGGTATGGGAGAGCAGTGGTTAAGAGCACCTGAGTAAGAGCTTGGGAGGCAAGTAGGACTATGTGACCCTAGGAAAATCAGTTAAGATCTCTGCGACTCAGTTTCCTTACCTCTAAAACTAGAGTTTAAAATATTTACCTTGCAGAGAGTAAAGGAGGTGACACATATTTAAGCACCATTCTGAGAAAACGCGGGGTGACTGAGATCTGAAATATTTGTTGTAGCTGAATCGCAACTCTGTGAGATTGCCAGCCGCTTCCCACCCTCCCCCAGTACCTCCCCTCCCCCCCCGCCATTTTTTCTTGTGTGGATGGTGGGATCGTTAGGTTCCCAGGAATGCGTTCAAATAATGGAAGGGTCAGAGAAGATTATGTCTCAGGGCTCTGATCCAAGCTCCGAGTTGGCAGTGTCGCGCTGCCCCTCCCCCCTCCCTTCCCCTGGCCTCCAGTTTTATTCCAGAACTGCTTTTCCGAAGTCGGACCCGTTTACTCTCTTAAATGCAAAATTAGAGAGAATGCTTGATTACAAAGGCCTCTTCCAGTCCTACCATTCATCCAAAACACGCCTCTGTTCACACAGCAGCGAAATAGGGCAGGGAATCTGGAGGAGGGGAAGGAGGGAGAGAGGGAGGAGGGATGAATGGAGGGCGGGGCGGGCTCTGTGCTTTTCTCAATGAAAGCCGAGGCCTCTGCAGATTTGCATAGGAAGCCGACCTCGCCGCGCCATTGGCTGGCGGGTGCGAGCGGGGCGGGGCGGGGCTGAGTGGGCCCAGCTGCGGAGAGGAGTTGGCATTCGAGCCCCGCCCCCGCCTCGGCCCGGCCAGCTCCGGGCTCGCGCTCTCTGCTCCTCCAGCTGTAAGTGGCGGACGCCCAGGCAGCTGCGATAGAGCGGCTCCGGGGGTGGCAGCGGTGGTAGCAGCTGGCACCCCCGCTGCAGCGGTCCGGAGGGTCGCGGAGCACAGAGGCGACTTCCGGCCGCGCTCTGGCCAGCCACAAAAGACGCGGGAGCTGCTGATGAGTGAGGAGGGGGCAGCAAGATTTCGGGCTCTCGGGCCCTGAATGCTTTCACTCCGCTGCTGCCGCCAGGGCCGCTCTGGTGCCTGGGAACTCTTGAGACGCCGGAGGAGAGCAAGGACCCTGAAAACTTGAGCGGCGGGGGCTCGATTCAGGTCCAGAAGTTCAGCGAGAAGTGCAGTCCGAAGACCTCCCGCTGCGGAGGGTCGAAGGAGGGTGCGAGAGAAGGAAGCCGGTGCCCTCGGTCACCCTCCCCTTTCCCCCCCCAGACGAGGAAAAGAAGCTCAGAGGAGCCGAAAACAGCTCAGGAGGCGGCCAGGACAGCAGACAACAGCTCTAAGCCACCGTTCCCAGCAGGAAAGTTGCAGAGGATTGGAGGCCGCTCGAGAGCGGACACACCACAGCTCAGGCCGCGGGGGGCAGGAGAGGACGGTACCCAATTGCCATCTCCCTTCAACCATAGTAGTCTCTCTCGTTCCAGAGCGCGGGGAGCTACGGACGGGGGCGCGGCTTTCCGCGCGGCGCGCGAGAGGCACAGGATCCCAGCTGCCGAAACCTTCGCGCTTCAGGGTCTCTTGACACGCCCCTGAGCCTCCAGCAGCGTTTTGTTGAGATTCCTGCTCGCCTCCTTGCAGTTGGAGGAAAGGGAATCGAGTGCACGCACAATCCCCCTGAGATCAGGTGGAAGGAGCCCTTCAGGACCAACGACTGTTCGGAGCCCTTTCCCATTTGGGGGGGTGGGGGGAACGGAGGGCGAGGCTGGATCCTGGAGACTCGGGAGACTAGTATAAACAACCCTCCTTTGGCGGGATGGGAGCCATAGGGCTTATGTGGCTGCTGTTGCTGCTTTCACCGGCAGCCTCAGGCTCCGGGACCGGGACCGAGACCGGCCAGCGCGTGGGCTCACCAGCCATGGGGTCGGCGCTGCAGCCCCGGGAGCCGCTCAGCTACTCGCGCCTGCAGAGGAAGAGCCTGGCGGTGGACTTTGTGGTACCCTCTCTCTTTCGCGTCTATGCTCGGGACCTGCTGCTGCCGCCGCTGTCCCCTTCGGAGCCGAGGGCCGGCCGGCTGGAGGCGCGCGGCTCGCTGGCTCTTGACTGCGCCCCACTGCTTAGGCTGGTGGGGCCACCACCCGGCGCCAGTTCTCCCGCCCCGGCCCGGGCATGGACGCTGTCCAGGGTGCTGAAGGAAGGCTCGGTTCGCAAGCTCCGGCGCGCCAAGCAGCTGGTGCTGGAGCTGGGAGAGGAGGCGATCCTTGAGGGCTGTGTAGGGCCCCCAGGGGAGGCGACTGCGGGGCTGCTCCAGTTCAACCTCACTGAGCTGTTCAGCTGGTGGATTCGCCACGGCGAAGGACGGCTGAGGATCCGCCTGATGCCCGAGAAGAAGGCGTCGGAAGTGGGCAGAGAGGGAAGGCTGTCCGCTGCGATCCGCGCCTCCCAGCCCCGCCTTCTCTTCCAGATCTTCGCGACCGGGACCGGTGAGCAGCTCCCGCCCGAGCGTTTCGGGATTTGGTTTCTTAGAGGCATCAATTTGCAACCACTATCAACTAACCCTCGTTTCCAAAACCTCAGCCTGCGGTTCTTAGCTTTCTTTCCTCCTTCCACAAACCTCCTTCCCCAGTTAGACTGTATTTTCTTATTTTCTTCCTGAACGCAGTCACTCCCTAAGGGGACTCTCCTTTCCTCCCCAGCAACCAAGTTGGAAAAAAAGTTTCCTGTTCTTGGAAGAATAACTCTTTCTACTGACTTTACACAGGGTCTCAGCCAAGATTGGATGCCCTTCTTCTGGGGCTCCTGGGACAGTTGAAATCCCTCTAGTCTGTGTTCTGAGAGCTTGGTTCTAGATCTCAGAACTGTTGCCCTTCTTCTTTTCGCTTTGTTTCTCTTCCTGGCCTCCACAGATTTTGGAAATGTGATACACTTTCTCATGGAATATAGAACTCCTTTTCATATTACTGAATCCCACCCAGCTATCCCATCCAAATGCTGGCTTACCTAGAAATTGCCTCTTTTTCATTAATTCATTCTGCTCTCCACCTAACCCCAGGCTGCTAGCCACTCATAGACTCTTGTTCTTCCTCTCAGATGTGTTGGGAGAGCCCTAGAGGAACTAAGGGACAGGGGACAGGACGGAGCTGTGGAGAGAGGGAGCAAAGTTGCCAAGATTGTTTCCTTTGGGGAGTCACTCTGAAGCCAGGAAGAGACAATAGTTGATTTCCCTTTCTTTCCCTGTCCCCAGTTCCTTCTCTCCAATTCTTAGCTTGAATATCTGCAGCAACAGATCTGGATGACAGTCTCTGGCAGGCCTGTTTCACTGCAGATCTCTCTGCTGGAGACTCCTGAAATGGGGTTTCTGTTTCATTTACTCTCATTTTCTTCCCATATTCACTGAGTTGGGGGTGTTTATTCAGACACTTACTTCTAACTCTTCCCATAATATCCATTGACTGGGAAAACCAGGTGGCTTTGAATGGATGTTTCTCTTGTAAGACCATTGGGGAAAGGCTTGTCAATAAAATACACAATGTAAGTGAATGAGAAAGCACAGAAAAGAAAGCATGACTTTTAAAAGCCTACACTAATTTCATTGGGCAAAACCCAGCATCTTTTCTGTCATTCTTGTTGTCAGAAATAAATGAAATTCTTATGCTCCACTGGTTACTAATGTCTTTTATTCATTGGATGGAAAGCATTGAAAAAAAGCCCATTGTAGAGCTACAAGTATCTCCCATGCTTGTCCCAACACACACACATGCTCCCACATATACCCAGTAGTCTAATGCAGCAGGGATATTCAGAAGCTGAGGTTTCTCAGTCATTGCAGAGAAGGCATACTGGTATGTGGTCCGCATGGAAAACAGAGTCTGGATGCATATTTCAGCATTAGCATTAGTGGCATTGGCACCTAAAATGACCCCTTTGTGTTCAGTTTTGGAATTTACACTAGCTCATGGTAAGAGACAGGGTCTGATGAATTTGACAGTGCTTTCTGTGAACTGAGATAGGAGGCCAATACTGTTGTCTCACTACAGATACTTTTATTTTTTTGGAACTAATTTATTTATATATTTTTAAACATCTTTATTGGAGTATAACTGCTTTACAATGGTGTGTTAGTTTCTGCTTTATAACGAAGTGAATCAGCTATACATATACATATATCCCCATATCTCCTCCCTCTTGTGTCTCCCACCCACCCTCCCTATCCCACCCCTCTAGGTGTTCACAAAGCACTGAGCTGATCTCCCTGTGCTATGCAGCTGCTTCCCACCAGCGATCTATTTTACATGTGGTAGTGTATATATGTCCATGCCACACTCTCACTTCGTCCCAGCTTACCCTTCCCCCTCCCCATGTCCTCAAGTCCATTCTCTACATCTGCATCTTTATTCCTGTCCTGCTCCTAGGTTCTTCAGAACCACATATATATATATGTGTGTGTGTATATATATATATATATATATGTGTGTGTGTGTGTGTGTTAGCATACGATATTTTTCTCTTTTTGACTTACTACACTCTGTATGACAGTCTCTAGGTCCATCCACCTCACTACAAGTAACTCAATTTCATTTCTTTTTATGGCTGAGTAATATTCCATTGTATATATGTGTCATATCTTCTTTACCATTCATCTGTCAGTGGACACTAAGGTTGTTTGCATGTCCTGGTTACTGTAAATAGTGCTGCAATGAACATTTTGGTACATGACTCTTTTTGAATTATGGTTTTCTCAGGGTATATGCCCAGTAGTGGGATTGCTGGGTCATATGGTAGTTCTATTTTTAGTTTTTTAAGGAACCTCCATACACTACAGATACTTTTGTAAAGAACAGCTGTGCTTTAATGTTGTCTTGGCTTCTGTGGTTTATACATGCTACGTTCTCTTTTAGTGCTTAATGTTTTTGTAATGGATATAAAAATTATTTCTCTGGGAATGCAGATTTTCTTCCACTTTCATGTCTCTGAGCATCTCTGGAACCTTCCCATCATTTCTTGTTAAATGACCGTAGGCTCTAGCAGTGTAGATGTTGATGATAGGCAAAAAGGGCCCTTTCTACAGCCCTGAACTTACCTACTATAAACAGGCAGGTTGCTTGAAGTTATCAGTGTTGCCTGTGAAGAGTCACACGCTTAATGCTTTTGAAGAATATACTCCAGTCAAGCGTTAGATAGGGAGTTGAAGCTGCCGAGTGAGGGAGTTTCATGTAGAGATTAGTGTGCTCCAGGAGCTGCTCTGCTACTGGCAGTAGGGAAGCACAATGAGCATCCCAAGTCCTCCATCAGCAACACAGTCCGTTTGGCAGCTGGACCAAGCCCTTATGCATCATTCGATACATCTAGCAATGGTGGTTTTAGAAAGAGCCAGGATTCTGCTATTAAAAGGCTAGAAATTTTGGCCAAGCATTTTTCATCAGGATTGGGATCAAATGTTTATTGATGGGATCAAATAAGACACTAAGTGTAACTGGATGAGGTCCCGATGACCTCCAGAGAGACAGCTTAACTGAAAAGCACTTCAGGCTTTGTGGTGACCGCACTTGGAACAGGCTGGACTCTCCTGCTCTGAGACATATGCTGTCTGCAGTTAGGCAGCCGGCCATGCAGGACTAGAGGCCTAGCTTCTCGCTTTACCACTGCCTCCCCAACCTCATTTAGATACAGTCTCCACTTAAGATTCCCTATGGAGGGAGTGGACACACCCTTCCATATCATGTTTCATGTTTGGGGCAGCATATACTATTGTGGTTTCATTCATTTTCTTGTATGAAAATTGAAGCTTAGGTTCTCACACTTGGATTGATTTTACTGTTTATCATGTTTGAGGAAATGGGTTTCTTCTTTTTATATAGGCTCTGATTTGTAGAAAAGGCATTTACCTGTTCTGTGACATAGGATCTTCAATTAAGCAAAGGAAAATAGGCGCAACTAAGTAAATTTCTCCCTGCTTCTGCCCAAGTAACTAGTGGTCTGGTCTAGAGGGGCGTAATCTTGCTGATGGGACTATCTGTGGGGAGGGAAGCAGAGAGGATGGGTCTTCTTCCACCCCTTGTGTTGAGGGGCCTGGGGCAGTCCATTTATCTCAGACTAAAGACAGGGTACCAAACCAGAGCAGGACCATGGCTAGGAATGTGGTAAAAAATAGAAGGCACCTAGTCAGGACAAAGCAATACCTTCATATCATTTGCAGTTTGGGCTATCTGACAGAACAAAAGAATGTCTAAAGAGGCCTTATAATGCATGACATACTAATGTCTTTTCTTTATGGGTTGTTTTGAATTCATAAATGGGATCGACGTTTCGAAGTCTGAAGTAGTTCCCCAGAGCACCCATTCATGGAAAAGAGGTAGAGAGACAGCTTCTGGGACTGTACAAATGGTGTGCACTATCTTGGGACAGCCCAAACCACAAAAAAGTTGTCTGCCTGGAGGCTACCACATTGCCCATAGCTCCACTTTGTAACCTGTTTTGTAGATGTTTTGACATCTTGCTTCTGCCATCCTCCATGCAGAGGCCTAGAGGATAATGACCTGTGGGGTAAGAGGGCCTGTTTCCCTGTTAATACCCTCCTTCCCACTCCAAGAAAGGGGGTATATGATTTGGGACTTTATATGTACCACGGAGAGGCCTAAGCAATTTAGAGTAGGTGTATGCAATGCAACACCCCTTGACCCTTGACCTCACATAACTGTCAGTACCTTCCCATTTCATTTCTGGAAAGGGCAAAGAGAGAGAAGGAAGATAAAGAGGAGAAACTGGAGCTCCCAGAAGGGATATCGGTTATTGGAGGTGAATTGGGAGGGTTGGAACTAGTCCAGAGAAGAGCAGAGAGCTGATTTAAGAGTGGAAGGGACTGATTTATGATGAAAGATGAAAAGAATTAAATATATATGGCTGGGCTAAGTGGTGATGAAGGGAAAGCCATGGTAACAATCTACAAATCTCTGAGGAGGGAAAGTGGCAGTGAAGAAGAAGAGTTATTTAGTGTGGCCCACAGAAGTAATAGGATGAGACTTTCAGAAGGAAACTTCAGGTTGGATATCAGGGAAACCTTATTTTCTGAAATTGATATTCCTCTGGCTATGGAATGGAATTCCAAGGGAGCAAAAGTGTAAGGTGAGATGTGGGTCAGACAAGCCACAGCATTCATAATTAATCAGTTCTGTATTTTCAAATGTTGAGAAACTGCAACAGGCAGGAGAGCCAGGATGGGGACCAGCGGCAGGAATCAGGATATTTTGGGTTACAACTCTTGAGATTCTCTGGGTATTGATGTTTCCAAGAGGAAAAAAAAATAACTGCATATGTAACTCTGAAGTTTGTGAGAAGTGCTTACAAGAAGATTGTTAGTATCTTGGAAAAAATATTTTGAAATTACTGAGTTTATTCTTCTCTGTCCCCAGATTAAACAGAGTGTTTCTCTGGGGTTTTGGTATATTCAGTAGGCGGAGGCACACTCACCTAGGACTATGCATCTAAGATGCATTTGTAGGTGTGTGTGGCATCAAGTCCTTGGGCAAGACAAAAGGTACCCGGGTCTTGAGAAGATGAGATCAGTTCTAGGTTTGGTGAACTCCTACTGGTACTGAAAACCCTTTGAAATGCTGAGAATATATACAGCTGTTTGAAAGATGGGATTCTTCTAAATCCAGTTGACCCTTTCACAAATTTACAAAAGAGAAATAAGATTCATAAGGGGTTTGTGTGTGGGATGTTGGAGGAGGGAGAGTGTTATCGTTAATATAAATGAGTGCTTTTATAAGGCAGTTTGTCTGCTGAAAGTGAAGAGGGATGGGCCTGCGGGTAGGAGAAGAGGAGAGTTGTGTGAGCAAAAGCTGCAGCCTACTGCTACTCTTAACATTACTGCCTGACAACTTCACTTCATAGAAATTTGCCCAGCCTGATTTATAAAAGACATTTTGCTTTTTTAAATAGCCATTCTTGATGTCCTGTTACAGTTGTATGGAACTTTATAATTTATAAATCACTTTAATATTTATTATTGTTACCAATCCTACAGTAGGAAGAGCAAGTATTTGCTTTATTTTATAAATGGAGTAACTGGAATCCAGAAGTTCGATAACACTTTTTCAAGGACATTCAGATAGAAAGTTTTAGAACTGGAAACTTTCATTTATGTGTTGAGAGGTTATGAGTTGCTAGAGGATGTGGTAGGTACTGACTAGGACCACAGATCCTGCCTTCAAATCAGAGCTCTTTCCACTACAGGAATCATCTCAAGGTTCATGTTATAAACAACCAAGACATATAAATAGAGGAAAAGCTTTACATTATCTTTGTCAGAAGGCCATACAATAAATATTTGTTGGGCAATAGCCATGACTTGGAAATTTTTCTTAAAATCTTTTTTTTTTGAAAGTTGTTTTGTTTATTTTTTAATTGAGGAGGTGAATTTTTAAAAATATTTATTTGGCTGTGCCGGGTCTTCACTGTGGCACACGGGATCTAGTTCCCTGACCAGGGATCAGACCTGGGCCCCCTGCATTGGGAATGCAGAATCTTAACCACTGAACCACCAGGAAAGTACCACATTTCTTAAAATCTTTAAGGCCCAGTTTCATCTTTTGAAAAATGGGTATAGTAATAGTTCCTATCTCAAGATGTCGTCATGAATATTAAATTAGATGATGCATGTAAATCCTTAACCCAATGTCTGACACATCATAAACTGCTCCATCAATATGAACAATTATAATTTTTCCTAGAAGCAGCAACACCCCAGCATCTGGTTGTGTAGGTTGTGCACTCTACAATTCCAAGGGTTCTATATACATTTTAGCCTATTTGAATGGTGCCATCTGGAGTTGTGCAGTCCTCATGTGTGGCAATACGTGGCAACCCTGGCAGAAATTGTGGTACTGTGCGTTCCCCATGCAACTAACTTCTAATTCCTAAGAGATAAGAGGTGAGATCCAGTGGAAGTAGGGAGTGGCCAGGGTGGTAGTTTCTATTGTCCAATCATGGAAGGCCTGGTTTTCCCAGAAATATAGATGAGAAGGGGCGTTGAGGTGTGGTATTTACTTTATTCCTATCAACTATTATCCTCTTATAGGTCTTTTGACCTTGGATTCAGCCCAGAGATTCAAGTAGCATATTTACAATCCAATTCTTTGTTCTTCTGTAGAAATAAACCAAGCCTTAACTTTGTGAAAGTATGAAAACTAATGCCAAGGAAGAAAAAGATAGAGGCATTACAGAACAGTGGTTTTTAGATGGTGGATCTTCCCTGAGAGTGATCTGTGCAGTCCAGGTCCCACCATGTCCACAGACATGCTGGACCACTGGCCTCTGATAACTCCTTTATTGTAATTAGCTGGAGCTGTGCCCTTCCTGTACACTTCTAGCCTCACTCTTCATTGTCAAATGGAGAGATGGAAAGGTCTAAATGGTAATGGACATGAGCCCATGAAAAGCAATTAAATCTTTGAAATTCCATGGAGACACATAGCCCATGGACTTGAATGGGAGGCTGACTTAGGAAAATACCTCAACCTAAAATAAGCTGTTAAGCATCTACACTGGATTTTATAGGTGGTGGGTTTTTTTGTGAGCCAGAGATGAGCCATTGCCTCCAAAAGATGCACATGGACATCATCTGTGCTTGGGAGTAGAAGAAGATGGGTGTTGGTGAGGATGGTTATAGGTCCAGGGGTCATGTGGGGAGAGCTGCAAATAGAACTAGCAAGGAGCCCTGTAGATGCCTTCTTCCTTAGAACCATTGCCTTGTCCTCCGATCTAGGTTGTGGCCAGTGTTTCTTAACCTAGTGATGACCTGGGCTCTTTCACACAGTAAAGGTGTGAGATAGGAGCAGTTAAAAGTAAGCGTTGGCCTGGTGGTGAGGTAGTGGAAGGGGGGAGGTACCCCAGTGCCTTTTTGGGTGAACCACATTTCTCAGAAGAACTTTGATTTTCTTCAGTAAATCTTGTGATGAAATTTCCAGCTGGACTGTTCTGAGCTTGGGTCCTTTCCCAGGGAAATTCTGTCAGATTCATTTGGTGATATAACCTAGGCATTCCAGAAAGTGGGAGGCCCCAGAACAGGGCAGGAGGAGAGCTCCCTTGGGGCAGATTCACCTAACCAAATGGTTAATTAAGAGTCTTTTTTCCTTGAATCGTCCCTGTCTGGCTAAGTAACAACAGGTGCATGAAGAGGTAGGCAGCCAGAATTCCCTGGAGTAAGGAAAATGCTAAAGGGTAGGTATGAAAAACAAGTATGAAATTAAAAATAGAAATCTAAGCATGCTTAAAGGAAATCAGGCAACTAGCCAAAAGAAATCAGAAGGAAAATCTCAACCATTGGCTATATTTTTCATTTTCTCTTATGTTTTATTCAGTTTTCACTGGAATATAGGTTCATGAGGGTGGGCATGGGCAGAACTCCTCTATAGATCCTTTTTACATTCTCAGCCCAGATAATTAAAATAAATATTCTTCGGTGAACTGAACACTAGATTAGGAGCTAGGAGGCCTAGATTCTTTTATGATATTTTCCTTTATTGGATTTGAAATAGTGTGCAACTCCTTGAGCCTCTGGGTGTTTGTTCCTAAAGGAGATAATACAGATCTTGTCTTGACTACCTCATGGATTCGCTACGAGCATTGTATGAGATAACCTATGTGGAAGGCTTCAGTCTGGATTATTCAGAAATAAATATATAGGGCAGTAGAAAAAATGAATATACAAGATCATGAAAGGTACTGAGTTTCTGCTTTATCCATCCATGGTTTCAGCCAACCCTTGGCGTTAGGAGCAGCTGTACAAGGTCCCAGACTTTGAGGCAGGCCTTAAGTTTCAGTTAACAGCTCAGAAGAACTGAGAAGGGGTTGTGTAGCCCTTCCCCAAGGTTCCTAAAGTGAGATTCTTTCATTGAAATCAGTTTGCTCAATTCCAGAATTCTCTGGAAATGGATCTCTGGTAGTGAGACATAGGAACCTGTATTTTAGCGTCAGAAAATGATTTGTTTTTAAATTAAGGGACAATAAATACAATAAAGTGGATTGAGTGCATTGATCTTGTGTACAGCTTGATGATAATTCACATATACAACACCCATATAATCACCGTCCAGATGAAGATGCAGAACATTTCTAGCATCCCCAGAAAGCTTGCTCCTGTCCTTTTGCAGTCTGTCCACCCCCTAACTAAGGTAACCATCCTTATCATCCATTAGTTTTGTCTATTTTTGAATTTCATGTAGATGGAATCATATCACATGTACTATTTTGTGTCTGGCTTTTTTTACTCAACATGGTTTCTGTGGGGTTCATCAATGTCATTGTGTGTACCAGCATTCTTTCTTTCTTTTTCTTAAATTGCTGCGTTGTATTCCTTTATATGAATATAACACCATTTATTTATACATTTTCCTGTCAAGGAACTGGACTTGTGCAAAATCAAAAGTAAAAGGTCCTATTCTAAATAATGGGTAAAATAATAAGTCAAAGATTTGGGGTTGAAGCCCAAGGCTACTTATTTTCTTCTTTGAACTTCAGTTTTTCTTATTTGTAAAGTGAGAAAAATAATACCCACCTCCCAGGGTTACTGTGATAATTAAATAGGATAAGGCATGTAGTAAGCCCTGACACACAGTTGGTATTCAACAAGTGTTAGTTTTTTCCCCAGTTCTTGATTATATTTCTTCCATTGGTGGCCAGAATGGATTCTTCAAAAGCTTCCTAAAGCAGGGAAGGGGGGCCTTGTTACAAATGAGGTCATTAACTCACAGAGGGAAAAGTAACAACCAAGGACCATGTAAGTTACATGTAATAACTCTTAATTTTATTTTAAATAAGTAAAATACTTTAAATAAAACAAACATTTCTTGCACTCAGTCAAAATTAACAAATAAAATATTCAATAAATAAATCAAAAATTTCAAAACTCTTTGGTCTTATATTCAGGTCAAAGAAGAGAAAAAAATGTAGAGCGGACAGAAAAAGGTGGGCAGAAACACAACAATATTTATATATATAGAGAGAGAGAAAAATGAGAATGACAGAGATGTAAGTGGAGAAACTGAGAGAGGAATGTATAAGAAGAGGTAACCCAGGAAAATAGAGGGCAGGAATTATCTTCTGGACACTGAGATGCATAGATATAGAAAACGAGACCAAAAGAGTGACAGAGGGAGAGGGGGAGGGAAGGAGGAAGGGAGGAACACTTGATTATTTTTGGTCTGGAAGGATTATTTTTGCCCTGGTGTCTGAACTTATGACCAACATTATATAATGGTTATTTTCAATTTTATTGAAATATACTTCACATATAATAAAATGCACCTGTTTGATTTGTTTAATAAATGTATACATCTGTGTAACCACCGTCTTAATTATTACAGTATATAGAACATTTCTGTCAACCCCTAAAAGGTTCACCTTTTGCAGTGAACCCCCTGTACGTCCTGCCCTAGGCAATGTCTGATTTTATTTCTATCGCAGTAGATTAGTTTTGTCTGTTCTGGAGGTTCATATAAATGGAGTCATACAGTATATTCTCTTTTGTGTCTGGCTTCTTTCGCTTAGAATTCCAATGCTTTTAAGATTTTGTTGTGTAGTTGTGTGTATTAGTAGTTTGTTTTCTTTTTATTGCTCAGTAGTATCTCATTGTATGAACATACAAGTTGATCCTTGAACAACACGGGTTTGAAGTGCGAGGGTCCACTTATATGTGGATTTTTTTCAACAGTAAATACTACACAGTCCGCAGTGGTTTGAATCCACTGATGTGGAATGACAGATATGAAGGAACTGAACCCTGTATTGGGAGGGCCAAATATAAATTATATGCAGATTTTCAACTGTAAGGAGGGTAGGTGCCCTTAATTTCTGCATTGTTTAAGGGTCAACTGTATTACAATTTATTTATTCATTCATCTGTTGATGGACCATTAAATTGTATCAAGTTTGGGGCTCTCATGACTAAAGCTGTTATGAACATTTTGTGTATAATTCATTTTGTGGACATATGTTGTCACTTCTCTTAAATCATATGGAATTGTTGGATTGTATGGTAAATACATGTTTAACATTATTAGAAATTGAAAAACTATTTTTCCAAGGTAGCTGTACCATATTATACTCTCATCAGTGATGTATGAGAGTTCTACTTGCTCCATCCACATCCTTGAAAATACTTGGTATTGTCAATGTGTGGTGGCATTTCATTGTGGTTTTAATTTGTATTTCTATGTATTGGTTAGCCAACATTGCATAGGAAGTCACCCCCAAAGTTAGTGGCTCAAAATAATAGTAAATAATTTATTATCTTTTATAGTTCCTGTGAGTTAAGAATTTGGGAAAAGCCTGACTTGGTGCTTTTTGCGTGGAGTCTCTCATTGTGGGCAGATATCAGCCAAAACTGCAGTCATCTTAAAGCTTGACTGTGGCTGCAGGATTTACTTACAAGGTGCTTTGCTCACATGGCTGGCCATCTGATGCTGGCTACTGATGAGGTCTCAGTTCTTCACCAGGTGGTCCTCTCCACAGGACTGTTGGAACATCCTTGTGACCTGGTGTCTGGCTTCCCTCAGACTGAATTTCTATTGAGGTGATCATATGGTTTTTCTACTTCTACTTTATTTTTTTAATAAATACGATGAACTGTAGTATTTAATGTTCAAATATTAAATTAGCTTTAAATTCCCTGGATAAACCCCACATGGGCATGACTTATTCTCCTTTTTTTTTTTTTTTTTGGCTGTACTCGGGCCTCTCACTGTTGTGGCCTCTCCCGTTGCAGAGCACAGGCTCCAGATGCAGGCTCAGCGGCCATGGCTTATGGGCCCAGCCGCTCTGCAGCATGTGGGATCTTCCCAAACCGGGGCACGAACCCGTGTCCCCTGCATCAGCAGGCGGACTCTCAACCACTGTGCCACCAGAGAAGCCCCTTATTCTCCTTTTTACATATTGTTGGATCAGCTCACTAATACCTTGTTGAGGATTTCTGCATGTTCATGAAGATTACTGGTCTATAGATTTCTTTTCATGTCTTTGACAAGTTTTAGGGTCTAGGTAATCCTGAGATCATAAAATGAGTTGGGAAGTGCTCCCTCTTCTTTTTCCTGGAAGAGAATTGTAGTTTTTTCTTTCTTCAATTATTTTTAGTAGAATTTGTTACTGAAGCCGTCTTGGCTTGGTGTAGACTTTGCTGGAGTGTTTTTTTTTTTTTTTTTGCGGTACGTGGGCCTCTCACTGTTGTGGCCTCTCCCGTTGCGGAGCACAGGCTCCGGACGCGCAGGCTCAGAGGCCATGGCTCACGGGCCCAGCCACTCCGCGGCATTGGGATCTTCCCAGACCGGGGCACAAACCCGTGTCCCCTGCATTGGCAGGTGGACTCTCAACCACTGCGCCACCAGGGAAGCCCCAGCTGGAGTGTTTTTAATTACTAAGTAGATTTATTTAATAATTATAGGATTATTCAGATTATCTGTTTATTTTTGAGTGAATTTTAGTAGTTTGTTTGTATCCTTAAAGAAATTGGTTCATTTCATCTTATTTGTTGAATTAATGCAAGTTAGGTTGTTCATAATATTCCCTTATTTTTTTTATGTCTGTAGGGTCAGTAGTGATGTCCCTTCTTTTACTCTTGATGCTGGTAATTTGCAACATCTCCCTCTTTTCTTTGTCATCATTCTGGTTAGAGAATGACCAATTTACCAATTTTATTGAATTAAAAAAAAAAACTTTTGTGATATTGATTTCTTCTATATTATTTTTCTTATTCAAATTTCATTGATTTCTGCTCTGGTTTTATTATCTTTCCTTCATTTTGTTTGCCTTGGGTTTAATTTGCTCTAATTGTTTCTAGTTTCTTAAGATCATTGATGTGAGATTTTTTCCCTCTATTTCAAATATAATCATGTAATGCTAAAATTTCTCCCTAATAACTGCTTTAGCTGCATCGTACAACTTTCATTATGTTGTAATGAAATTTCCTTTACATTCAATTAAAGTATTTTCTAATTTTCCATTTGGCTTTCTCTTTGACCCATGGTTATGTATAAGTATGTTTTATTTCTTAATATTTGGAGGATTTTCCAGATATCTTTCTTTCACTGATTGCTAGTTCAGTTCTGATATGATCTGAGAATATATTTGGTTTGCTTTCAATAATTTAAAATTTGTTAAGGTTTATTTTATGGCCCTTATCTTGCTGAATTTCCATGTATACTTGAAAAGAACATGTTTTCTGTTATTGTTGGGTGGAATGTTCAATCAATGTCAGTTAGGTCGATTTGGTTAATAGTGTTGTTCAGGTCTTTTATATCCTTGGTTTTCTGTCTGTTATATGTGTCACCAATAGAGGAGTGCTAAAGTCTCTAGGTTTTTGTTTGCCTCTTTCTCCTTTCAATTCTATCATGTTTTGCTTCTCTATTTTGAAGCTCTGTTATTTTGAAGCTCTGTTATTATGTGCCTACACATTTAGGATTGGTATGTATTCTTCATAATTTGCCTCTTTGATTTTATGCAATATCTCTTTTTATCTCTAATGATATTCATATTTTGAAGTTTCTTTGATATTAATATAGCCATTCAGCTTTCTTTTGATTAGTGCTAACATGGTATATCTATTCTATCCTTTTACTTTTAATCTATATATTTATTTAAAGTATATTTCTTATTGAAAATGGTTGGATTTTATGTGTTTTTTTAAATTTTTTTTAAAATTCAGTCTCACAATGTCTATCTTTTACTTGGTGTGTTAGACCACTTGTATTTAATGTTATATTTGATATGGTTGGATTTAGATCTACAATTTTTATTATTATTATTCTCTGTCTCTGGTTTTTGTTTTTCTCTTGTCTCTTTCCTGGCACCTTTAGAGTTAGTTGAATATTTTTCAGTTTTAATTTATCTGTTTTTTTGCTGCATCTCTTTGTATTGTTATTTTAGTATTTGCTCTTGGGATTTTATATATGTATAGACTTTCACAGTTTATTTTGAGTTGACAGTTTACTACTTCAAGTAAAATATGGAAGGCTTACAACTATATATGTCCCTTTACCCACCCCCTTAATATTATAGTTGTCATATGTGTTATATCTACATAACTTAAAATCCTGCTAGACAGTATTTACAATTTTTTCTTTCAGCAGTTATTCGTATTTTAAATAACTTAAGAGGAGAAAACTTGTCCTTTATATTTACTCAGATACATACCATTTCTTTTGTTTTTCCTTCTTTCTTAAAGCTCCAGATTTCCCTATTTTATCATTTTCCATCAATCTAAAGAATTCCCTTTTGAATTTATTTTAGAACAGGCCTTCTGGTAACAAATTCTCTTAGGTTTTCCCTTATCTGAATGTCCTTATTCCCCCTTCATTTATGAAGAATATTTTTACTGGGCACAGAGTTCTGGGTGGACAGTTCTTTTCTTTTTGCTCTTTAAGAATGTTGTTCCTCTCTTTCATAGTTTCTGGTGAGCATTCTGTCATTAAATTGTTCTTCCCTATATGTAGCTATTTTCAAGATTTTTCCTTTGTCATTGGTTTTCAGAAGTTTTACTATGATGAATCTGTGCATGAAATTTTATTTGATTCTCTCCTCTTTGCAATTTGTTGAGATTCTTGATCTGTAAATTTAGGTCTTCCATGATATTTGGGGAGTTTTTCAGCCATTATTTCCTTTTTTTGCCCCTGCACCAATATCTTTCTACTCCCCTATGGTACTCTAATTGCACAACTATTAGACCTTTTGATATTGTCTCACATGCTCTTGAGGCTCTGCTAATTTATTTTTTCAAATTTTTTTTCTTTCAGTTCTGCAGATTGGACAGTTTCTGTGATTTGTCTTCAAGTTTACTGAATCTTTACTCTGTCATCTCTATTTTGTGATAATTTTTTATTTTAGATATATTTTTCAGTTTAAATTTTCCGTTAAAAAATTTCTATTTACCTACTGAGAACCACCTTTCCATCTCTTTTCCAGAATGTTTATGTTTACCTCATGGAACATAGTTATAACAGCTTCATTAAAGTCTTTGATAATTTCAGCAACTGATCATCTTGTTTTTGGCATCTGTTGATTATCTTTCTCCTTAAGAATTGGTCACTTTTTTTGTTCTTCTTTACATATTGTGTAGTTTTAGGTTGCATCCTGGAAAATTTGAACATTATGTTGTTTGGTCTGACACTTGAGTGTGGTTTAAACCTTAATTTTGTTCTTAAAGCCTTTGTTTTGTTGCTTTGAGTCTGTCCACCCAAGTGCTGCTCACAGGTGAGCTGGAACCTTGGGTCATTTTCTTTACAGAATTAACATATTTCCTTCTCCATCTCTCTCCTCTTCTAGATTTTCCTTAAATTCACAGTTTTACCCACTTGTACTACTGTGGCACAACTCCTGCAACTAGGGTTGCCTTCAGGCAAAACAGAGAGATAAAGAGAAACAAAACAGGGATTCTCTCCATACTCTTTGGCCTGAAGGGGTCCCTTTTACCCAGTCTTCTGGCCTGAAAGATGTGTTTTTTACAGGGTTTCTATTAGAATTTTGGCTACTGACACCACCAGCTAAGCTAGCTCTCTTGAGGGCTTATTGTGAAATGAGAAAAAAAGATAAGAACAAGCAAAGAAGTGGAGATCTCCCTCCATACTCTCTGGATCACAGGGCCCTTTTCCTGGCCTTTTGGCCAGAAAGAAAGGATTTCTCCAGGTATCCTTATGAGCTGCTTTTCCAAGTTTTGACTTTCTTCCTCAATATTCCTGGTTTTATTTACTTCTCAGAGTCCCTTGATAGTTGTTTTTGTATTTTGTCCAGAGTGTTTGGTTGTCAGCTGCAGGATAATAGGATTTAGTGGGCTTACTCCATCTTGGCTGTAGTAGAAGTTCCTTGTTCCTTTTTGAGTCACTTTCAATCTACAATATTTTTCTTTCATCCATTAATATTTAGTGTTGTACCATTCTTCTGTATTTAAATTTGCTCAGATTCTGTTTGCTAAAAGTGTCTTTATTTTGCTTTTATTTCTGAAGATTTTCACTGGATATACTTTTAGGTTGATAGCACTTTAGTGTTGTCCTGTTGTTACATGGTTTGCATTGTTTCTGATCAGAAATCAGAGAAATTTTTATCTGTATTTCCCCTTCTGTTTCCCTCCCTACCATCCCTTGGTTGCTTTAGGATTTTGTGTTTATCATGGGATTTCAGCAATTTGATTATTATGTGTATTGTGGTTTTCTTTATGTTTTTCTTGCTGGGATTTGCTGAGCAACTCTTGGTTCTGTAGGTTTATATTTTTCATCATATTTGGAAATTTTTCAAACATTTTTTCTGCTCCCTATTCCTAAGAATCTAATTACAATTATGTTATACAATTAATGTATTCCCACATTTCATTAAAGGTCTATTAATTTTTTTTCAGCCTTCCTTCTCTCTCCACTTTTGTCTGGATAGATTTTTTTGCTTGTTTTAAAGTTCATTCCCTTTTTTTAAAAAATAAATTTATTTATTTACTTATTTGTTTATTTTTGCTGCATTGGGTCTTCATTGCTGCGCACAGGCTTTCTCTAGTTGCAGCGAGTGGATGCTACTCTTCATTGCAGTGTGAGGACTTCTCATTGCGGTGGCTTCTCTTGTTGCGGAGCACAGGCTCTAGGCACACGGGCTTCAGTAGTTGTGGCACGTGGGCTCAGTAGCTGTGGCTCACGGGCTCCAGAGCACAGGCTCAGTAGTTGTGGTGCACGGGCTTAATTGTTCCATGGCATGTGGGATATTCCCAGACCAGGGCTCAAACCTGTGTCCCCTGCATTGGCAGGAGGATTCTTAACCACTGCACTACCAGGGAAGCCCAAAGTTCATTCCCTTTTCTTCTACAGTGTCTAATCTGCTGATAAACCAGCCCATCTAATATATTTTCAGTTTTGATATTATATATTTTTTTAGCTCTAAAATATCTACTTCCATTTATGTTTCTCTCCTCATTATGTTTATGTTTTTTTAAAAGTCCTGAACATATTTATAAGAGCTGCTTTAAAGTTCTTTCTGAGGTAGTCTGGTACCATGGGAATGAGCACAGCCATTAGAATCAGACTTCCTGGGTTCAGATCTTAGCCTTAATGCCTACAAGCTGGGCTGATCATAGGCAAGTTACTTATTAACCTTTCTGGGCTTCAGTTTCCTCAAAATGGTACAAAGAGATTATCTCTCTTGGAGGGCTATTGTGAGAATAAATGAGATAATACCTAAAGCTCTTAAAACAATAGTGCCTTGCACATAATAAGCACTCAATAAACATTGACTGTTATAATTTTTTAAGTTCCTTTCTGCTAATTAAATTATTTCTCTTATTTCTGTGTCTGTTTCTATTGACCAGTTTTTCTCTTGGTTAAATGTCACATTTTCCTGCTTCTTTGTATACCTAGTAATTTTTTATTGGATGTTGCATATTACAAATATTACATTGTTGAGTATGTGGATTTTGTTGTCTTCATTTAAAGACTGTTAACTTTTGTTTGCCAGGCAGTTAATTTACTTGCCCATCAATTTGATACTTTTGAGGATTATTGTCAAGTTTTACTAAAGGAGTTTAGAGGAGCCTTTATTCTATGGTTAATTTAGGTTTTGTCTTAAGATTTGGCCTTTCTACGGTCTGCACTGAAAGCCTTAAGTGTTCAATGAGGTTTTCTACTCTGGTTATTAAGCACTTAAACATTTCCCAGTTCTGTGTGAGCTGCAGAAGTTTTTCAGCTTGCACTTCCCTCAGAGATGTTCTTTTCCTGATAACTATTCTTTACCCAGCCTTGTGTAATCTCATCCTATGAATGCAACTTAATACTCAGCCAAAGACTCAAGGGGACCCCTGTGCAGTTTTATGGAGTGTTTTATCTCTCTCCATCTAGATGTTCCTTCTCTGGTTTGCTCCTTGATAATTCAAGCTGCATCAGCCTTCCCAAACTCTGCTGTCTATTACCTCAGGCCTGTGAGACCACCTTGCTCTATTTGGATCTCTCCTTCCTGTATCAGGGTGTGGTAAATGCCTCCAGGCAGAAAATCAGGGCAGTGCTAAAACCTACCACATTTTATTTTCCCTCTCTCGAGGATTATAATCTTGTGCTACTGATTATCCAATAAAACAGTTTTTTCATATATTTTGTCAGCTTTTTATAATTTCACAGCTTTTTATGACAGAAGGGCTAATCCAGTGCTTGTTGAGTACTCCATCATAGCTGGGCATCTGTATGATGAATTTGGAGGTCAGAGTCATATTGGTTTGTTTCCAGAGAAACAAACCCCATGTAAAAAGATGTGAAAAAAGAGGGAAGAAAAGTGAAGGGAAAGAATACAAAAGACCTAGTTTCTATGTTGTTGATTCCCAACAGTAGATCCACAGAGAATCTCTCTCCCACATCTTCCCCTGGCTCCAGGCACACCCAGAGTTGTCCATCTCCTGCTGCCACCAGTAGCAGAACCGGTCCATTTTACTCAGTGAGCCCATTTTGATTCCTTCTTCCAGGATTTAGGTTTAAAAGCACAGGGAAAGACCACATTTCTAACCAAAGATGGAAGAGAAAAGGGTTTCTTTGAAACTGATCAAATGCAATTAAGGCAGAATATACAATTCACATACCTTTGATTAACCTTTACCTAGAGAGAAATGATTGGTGATTAAGAATTAGATGAGGTGAATAATTATATCAGGAATCTGCCTTCGAAGAAATCTCTTTCAGCACTAGAGAAAAAGTTGATAAAAAACATATAGATATAGATGAGAGGGCTCACCAAAGAGAAATCAGACAAAGGAATTCTTTTTATGGATACCTATAAGTTTGGACTTTTGCCTGAGGAAATGCTATTTATTGGTTTGTTTTTTTACTGAGCACTTACCAAGTTGAATGAAATACAATCTCTTTCTCCCAGGAGGAGTTCACGACTAGCTGGGGAGAAAAGGCAGACAAGCCATGCTAATAAATAACTCCAGTGAAAGGTATCACTTGAATGGTGGACAAATGATACAAGTGGTTATAGTGGTTCAGTGGAGGCTTGGAGAGGTCAGTTCCTGCTGGGGTGATTAGGGACAGGTTCAATCTGTACCTCCAGATCCCAAAAACCATTCCTTTACAGTCTGATGAGCTCCACTTGTTCAGTGCATGATAGGAGAGGTGAAGTTCCTCTGAGACAGGAAATTATACCTCTGAAATTTTAGAAAGAATAAACTTATTACCTTTTGGCAGGGAGTCAAGTCAAAGGATATCTACTGAGAATGTTGGTTTTCTTTTGGGATTACAATAGAAGTGAGTTAGAAAAAACATCCAGAAGGAGGTGATTTGAGAGGTCTTGGAGTGAGTACATAATTTGACTTGAAAAAGAGAAGGTCAAAGGACCTTTCAACTTGGGGCAATAACAGAAAATAATGCCCAGAGGAAGAACAACTGGTTAGAGAGAGAAAGAGAGAGAGACAGACTGACTGTGGGGTGTGTGTGTGTGTGTGTGTGTGTGTGTGTGTGTGTGTGTAAGAAAGTAGAACTAGCCAGAACAGAAAGGTCTAAGGAGTATTGGGGGTTGAGGGGATGGGTACTGAGTCAGATACTCTGAATTAGATGTGGGACTGCCTTATTGAGTCAAGAATTTACATTTGATGCTGAAGAAGTCAGAAAGTGTTTAGTTCTTGAGAAGGGGTGATGCATGTTGATTGCACATTGACTGAAGATTCTTTAGGAAATGTAGTTTAGTCATGGGTTTCAGGCCTGGACCACAGGGAGGGCTGGTAGTTGGATCTGAGCCCTGAGAGGCTGTCCTATGGGCTCAGGAATGAGAGACTCAGAGACACCGAGATGTGAGGGAAACAAAAAGGAAGAAGTCAAAGGTCTAAGGTTTTGGGCCGGGGACGCTGTAGACTGGTAGTGTTACTGATAAAGCAGACAGTTAGAATGAGGATCTGGTCTGGGGGAGAGTGGCTAGCATGGTAACAGTTGTAGTGGGTATCCATCTGAGGATCAGGTTATCTGGTATGCACATGGAGATGTGGAGTGGAAACAGGAAAAAGTGAGAGGTCCAGACAGAAGATATGGATGTGGGAGCTATTTACATGGAAGGAAGGTCACACCTAAGATTTAAGAAGGCTGAGAATTAGGCAGTGGAATGGAGTCAATGATGTTATCAGAAAGAACTTTGTTACAAGAAGGAAGAGAGGCCGCTGGATTGTGTGGTGTCATGGAAACTGAGGGAGACAGATGTTCCATAGATGAGTAGAAAGGTCATTGTGTTTGACCAAGAGCCTTCTGGAGAGCAGTCATAGGCACAAGGAAGTTTAGAGGCAGTGCTGAGAAATTGGAGCAAAATGTGCTTACGTAGTAGTTCAGGGAGTCTATCTGTGAAAGGAAGAAGAGAAGAGAAAGAGACTGAGATGTCAGTGATGTTAGAGGGTTCAGCAGAATGAAGAAAGGGTGTGTTAAGGATAGACAAACTTCTTAATGTTGAAAATCAGAAGGGGAAAAGCTAAAGAGAAAGGAAGCTTCAGGTACCAGAAAGAAAGGGGATAATTGTGTAGCAAGACCACTCAATCTAGGCATTGCAGACTCTTATACAGGCCTCAGATGCCATTCCATCCAGGCTCTGTCTGCTTCTGCAGTCTCTTCTTTACTAGTGTTACTGCCATTTCATCTTTTAAAATATGTCTGGGGGCTGGGGAATCACTATTTTATGAGACTGCCCTGTGCTTGCTGGACAGATCTGTTGGAAAAATATTTAATACTGGCTGAATTCTACTCCTCCGTAACTTAATACTAATGGTAACAGCTACAATTGAACAGTTTTACAGATTACTGTATTTAGTCCTCACTGTGACACAGTAAGGTTGATTTTATTATTATTCCCATTTTATTAGATATTCCCAGATAACTAAGTCTCAGAGAGGTTAAGTCACTGGCCAAGGTCACATAGCTAAGGAGAGAAGGACCTGGTATTTGAATCCCAACCAGTTTAACTCTACCCCTATAATCGCTATGTCTTATTGCTCCTACTTGTGACTGTTATTCGTTCCCCAAGTAGTGTCCTTTCTCCAATATGAGGGCCCTTTAAATGTTTAAAGTCAGTTATCCTACATATGCTGGATAATTTCCTTTGTCTCCTCCTTCTTTTCTTTCTCTTCCTTTTTCTCACCTTTTTCTTTTCTTTTTTTTTTTAAATTGTTAATTCAACAAATAATTATTGAGCAGCTTCAGAATATCAGACACTGTGGTAGGTGATGCACAGATAGCAATGAATAAAACAGACCAAGGCTTTGCCCTCATGGGGTTTATAGACTGTGGAGGGAAGCATATTGAGTGTGCAAATTAACAAATACATATATAATAAGAAAAGATGATGAATGCTGTGAAGAAAACAGACATTCTAGCCTCCCTTGTCAGTTTTCCTCATAAACTCTGGGTTTCAGAGTGCTCACTATGCTTCTTTCCTCCTGACGCCTTCTCCTCTTAAGGGGTGTCCTTCAGATGAGGACAGTTTCTGCTGCTGTGATCTGATCATTGTGGAGCACGTTGAGACTCTTAACTGGGAATCCTTGTGATACTGCAGCTTAGAGGTAGGAATGGGCAGAACCACAGGCAGGGGTGACTGGAGAGAGGACAGATGTGCAGAGGGCCATGCAGAGATGAAGGATGGAGAGCCCAGGAGTGGGGACAGATGGTTTCAATCCATTCCATGAAGTATGAGCAAAGGTCATGCTAAATAGATCACGAAGCCATGCATCCCCTTCCATTCCACAGATCCTGCCTTTCCCTTCATGCTCCAGCCCCTCTGAACCCACACATCTGCTTTACAAATGCAGCTGAGGAGGAAAGCACTGAATACGCATGTGTCACAATGGGCAGCTAAGGTCAGAAATGTGCTACAGAGAAAGGTTTCTCCCCTTTCTCCCTTCCCTCTTTCCTTCCTTCCCTTCTAGTCCCCTCCCCTCAACCCTCCCCTCCCTCTCTCCCTCCCTCCCTTGCTTCCTTCCTTCCTTCTTCTTTCCTTCCTTCCTTCCTACCCTCCTTCCTTCCTTTCATAGTATTAGTCTTAATACCATAGTTTGGAAGACTCTGGTTGGAGAAAAATGTCAAGAAGTACAAATGCAGATTTGATACATCTGACCTTTCTTCTCTTCAGAACAATAAATGTCAAATAGCTTAAAATGACAGCCAGGATGACTAGAGATTATTTATGTCCTTAAATATTTAGAAACATAGTTTAGACTTAAGTCTAATTTACATGAAGATTCTGACCGATGAGAATCATAAAGACTTTTAAGGGGCCAGCATAAGCAGTGATGTTTACATTTAAGAAAACAGAAAATGTTTTGAAAAAGCATTCTGAAAAATCAGAATAGAATGAAGTGGTAAGTGATTCCTGATAAGTAATGAGAACACTTGATAATATCAAGAAAGTATTTTGTGACACAAAATTGTGTTTGGGTTTTTTATATCTGCATGGTGTGGTTTGGTAGCATTCCAGAGAAAGACCTACAATCCACATGTCCTGTCCTTTGATTAAATACAAAATATTATATATATGCATTTTTACTTGAATCATTTATCCGCATTTTACTAAAGACGTTTTACTGTTAAAACAGAAGGAGGGAGAATTATCTTGCTCCAGCTGTGTAAATCCTGATAGAAGTATATAATCCTTCAGCCTGTGGAGGGTGTCATTCTTTACTCTACCTCATACTCAATTATCATCAGGAGCAGCAGCGTCCCTTTTAGAGTAGAGGCTCTGAAAGGTGTTTTTTGTTTTTGTTTTAAATAACAGCCACATGGCACAGGGATATCGGCTCGGTGCTTTGTGACCGCCTGGAGGGGTGGGATAGGGAGGGTGGGAGGGAGGGAGACGCAAGAGGGAAGAGATATGGGAACATGTATATGTATAACTGATTCACTTTGTTATAAAGCAGAAACTAACGCACCATTGTAAAGCAATTATACCCCAATAAAGATGTTAAAAAAAATAACTATGAACATTAGTTAACCTGTTTACTTCTGAAATGACACATCATTGCATTGTGTTAAGAAAATAGAATCTGAAGTTAGTTCTGGTTCTGGTACTCAACTCCAGAACTTAGAAGTTCATAAAGTAGTGAGACAATAACATTTTTCTGCTCCTGGAAGTCTCATCTGTAAAATAGAGATTATGTAATAATAGAGATCATTATAGCATTTGCTTTATAGGGTCCTTATGAGGAGTAAATGAGATAATTAAAAGAAGAGTTTAGTACAGCACCTGCCACATGGTTAAAGGACTGGAAATATTATTTATTATCTTCTATTTTAGTATTATTGTTTTATTAATAAAACAATTGTTTTATTAATAAAAAACTATTTTTTTGTTCCTTTTTTATATCATCTTTGCTGAAATTTAGCTGTATTCAGAATTAGAGTTTATCCTTTATAAAATACAATTAAGCAAAGAACCCAAAAGAAAGCTTTAAATGTTGTAGACTAAAGCAGCCTATTTGCTCAAAGAGCTAAAGTCATCAGAAAATCAGTGCCATCCCATTGTGCATTTCCTAAGAGTTCCATATGGATCCAGCAAATCTTTTCTTTGTTTCTTTTTTAATGTCAGATAATTTTAATTAATTCATGAAGATTATTTCTAAACTCTTAGGATATTCACTCTAAGATCTTTTACTTTCATAGCAGAAAAAGTCCTTATTTCTATAATGAACTATGAAGTTTGAAAACCTATGTAAGTTGAGGCAGTGGAAGGAGGCAAGAGAGTTTTGGACCAGGAGTCATGGGATTAGGTTTTCATTTTAGGATATGCTGACTTGTCCTATTTGAACCTAGGCAAATCACCTAAACGTTCTCAGTTGTAGTTTCTGTCATGTGAAATAAGTGAGTTCTAATCTCTACTATCCCTTTCCTATTAAAATTCTGTGATTCAAACCTATTTCCAGGGCTGGTTTTTTGAAGCATTACTGGGAAGATCCTATTTCTATAAACAGTTGCAGGGTTAATTAGAATTTCATAGAGCAGTGATAGGAAATGATAACCTTCTCTGATTCTTATATGTTGGTAACTAGCAGATTTTGATAAGAATTGTTTACCTCTAACTAATATACCTTTTCTCCACATCTATACCAGCATTTGTCATTTTTGGTCTTTTTCATGATAGCCATTCTGACAGGTGTGAAGTGATACCTCATTGTGGTTTTGATTTGCATTTCCCTGATGACTAACGATGTTGAGCATCTTTTCATGTCCCTGTTGGCCATCTGTATGTCTTCTTTGGAAAAATGTCTGTTCAGGTCTTCTGCCCATTTATTAATTGACTCATTTGTTTTTTTGATATTGAGTTGTATGAGCTGCTTATACATTTTGGGTATTAACCCCTTATTAGTCATATCATTTGCAAATATTTTCTCCCATTCAGTAGGTTGTCTTTTCATTTTGTCAGTGGTTTCCTTTGCTATACAAAAGCTTTTAAGTTAATTAGCTCTATTTGTTTATTTTTGCTTTTGTTTTCTTTGCCTTAGGAGACAGGTCCAAACAATATTGCTATGATTTATGTCAGAGTGTTCTGCCTGTGTTTTTTTCTAGGAGCTTTGTGGTTTCTGGTTTAATTTAGGTGTTTAATTCATTTTGAGTTTATTTTTGTATATAGTGTGAGAAAATGTTCTAATCTCATTGTTTTACATGTGGGTATCCAGTTTTCACAGCTCTACTCATTAAAGAGACTGTCTTTTCTTTATTGTATATTTTTGCCTCCTTTGTCATAGATTAGTTGACCGTAAGTGCATGGGTTTATTTCTGGGCTCTCTATTCTGCTCTGTTGATCTATGTGTCTGTTTTTGTGTCAGTACCATAGTGTTTTGATTACTGTAGCTTTGTAGCATAATCTGAAGTCAGAGAGCATGATGCCTACAGCTCTGATCTTTCTCAAGATCATTTTGGTGATTGGAGTTCTTTTGTGTTTCTATACATATTTTAAAATTATTTGTTCTAGTTCTGTGAAAAATGCCTTTGGTATTTTTTTTTTTGCCTTTGGTATTTTGATAAGGATTTCCTTGAATCTATATTTTGCCTTGGGTAGCATGGTCATTTTATCAATATTAATTCTTCCAATGCATGAAGAATATATGCATATATACTTTTTTTTTTTTTTTTGCGGTATGCGGGCCTCTCACTGTTGTGGCCTCTCCCATTGCGGAGCACAGGCCCCGGACGCGCAGGCTTAGCAGCCATGGCTCACGGGCCCAGCCGCTCTGCGGCATGTGGGATCTTCCCAGACCAGGGCATGAACCCGTGTCCCCTGCATCAGCAGGCGGACTCTCAACCACTGCACCACCTATACTTCTTAATAGCTTATCGGCTATTTCTTTAACATTGTTCTCCATTCAGCAGATAATCATAGAGACCTCTTGTGTGTTTAGAACTTTGTAAAGTCCTATAGGGTAAAAGACAATAATCGTAAAATGTGGTCCCTGACTTTAAAGAACTTATAGTTCAATAAGGAAGACCAAAAATATGGGATTTGGAGTCAAAAGTTGGAGATTCAAGACTTGACACCAGCATCGATTAGCTTCATGATCTTCATTTAAGCTCTTTTGAGTCCTAGTGAAGTGCAGGGGATGATTCCAATCTCACAGGGTTATTGACAGGCTCAAATAAGATTATATATGTAGAATAGTGTTCTGTAAAATTGAAAGCCCTGTTAAGCATTACACCAACTATTAGAAATGATACAAGAGGGTGTAGATGTAAAGGCTAAATGTCTTAGAACAAAGAACAGTGAGTAGGGGGTTAGTGAGTAGAGACTTCCTGATGGAGCTGAGGCTTGATGGGTTCTGGAGATGAGTAGGGTTTGGATAGTCAGGATGAAAGAAGGAGACCACTCCAAGTGGGGAGCATGGAACATGGAGCATGGAGTGAAGGTTGCTCAATTCAGTTTGATTAACTCAACCAGTCCTCCTGGATTACCTAATATGAACCTCATGCTCTACTGGGACTTCTCTGTTTGGAGAAGAAATGTTGTGTTGGAAAGTACAGTTGGGTGGACAAGATGGGATCAGGACATGACAGGAGGGCCTTGGAGAGCAAGTAAGAATGTTTAACCTCCTCATGGCAAGAAATAGGCAGCCATCAATAGGTCTGATATGAATAGCATTTTAGGAAAATGAAATTGGTAATGGTGTGCAGTCTGGATTAGTATGTAGAGACTGGAGTCTGTAATCTGGGGTGGAGGGTGGGGGAAGATTTGGAAAGTGGGATGGTGGAGAAAAGGATGACTCCAGAAAAACTTAACAGACTTTGGTGTCAGAGGCAAAAGAGGGAGGAATCCAAGTTTTTCTAGAACTTTTTACCAGTAAGATTAGAATAACAATGGTTCATTTGATAGGGAAGAAGAATTGGGGGAGAAAAGAAATTTGGGAGGAAGAGTTGAGTTCCATTGGCGCATGGGGAGTTGAGATGGTAACCAATTCCAGGCAGCAACATTCTGTAGGCAATTGGAAATGCGGGACTAGAACTCATATAAGAAGTCAGGGTTAGGCATGGGGATTTGGGAATCATCAGCACAGAGACTCATAAATTATGCACTTTGCTTAGGCTTAATTTCATGTTTTTTAGAAGATAAGAGAAATGAAAAGCTTGCTGAATTATGGATTATGCAACTGTATTAAAAGTAATTCTCCCTTTCCCCCTCCCTTCTGTCTCCCTGATGATTTTTGTGTTCTGTTCTTCTCTCTGATCCACTTACCCTTCCCCTAATACTTTATAAACTGAGGGACACAATAACCTCTATTTCTGTCAGATCAGAAGATTGTCAGTGAAGAGATTAAGGTGATCAGGAATGTTTACCAGAAAATATGATGATCCTCTTGGCACCTTCTCCAATCCTTCAGAGATCAGAGGGATACAAACTTTCTCTAGAGGAAAACAACCATTTATATTTATGGGAGGAAATATTAAAGAGCTAAATTCTCAGTTCCCTGGACAGCCCCACTGTTTGTTTTGCAGCTTTTATTAAGTAAAGCAGTGATTCTCAGCAAGAGAGAGAGCTGCTTGGCAAATAATGTAATCAGATGAAGTAGGGTTTTCAGACCTGGTGGGTGGACTTGAAGTTGGAACTCCTCTCCTGGCACTCAGTTTTCATTTGTGGTTTGAACTGAGTTTGCACAAATAGCAGATACAGCACTCAAAGTTGAATTTTCTTTAGTTTATCCTCTTCTTCCTCCCCTTCAAAGAGAAAAATTTCCCAGCAATTTGCTTAGATGTTCTCAAGCATTACCTGGTACAGAGAGTAGCTACTTGACTTTACATAAGGTAATAATGAGGAGGAGGAAGTTGGAGAAATAAGACACATGGTGCTAACATTTATTGAACATCTATTATATGCCAGGAACTTTATAGTCATTCTCTCATTTAATCTTCACAGCTGCAAAAGATGGATATTTTAATCTCTGTTTCACAAATGAGGCTCTGAGGGGTTATGTAACTTGCCCAGATCATGCAATTTGTAAGTGACTGAACTGGGATTGGGATCCCCTAACTGGGGTTAGTTTTCTAAGCCTGAATGTTTCTTTTTTGTTTCAAACTTGTGCTTCCTTTCCATCCCTATTATAAGCAGAAATTATTTTTTTAAAAAAACACTTGATTGTAATTTGACAGAGGCCTGTGGGGTAGGATGAGAATCCAGTAGTTCTCAGATCCATCCATTCCTCAGCTAGGTCACTCATTTCCCATCCCTCTCTCCTTCCTGCTTTCTCTTTTGTTTTTCCTTTACCTATCATAGTGGGATGCCCTCTTCTCTCCTTACAATTCTCTCTCGAGGTGGACAGGTTGAAGGATGAGGCAGAGTGGTAAGGAAATACAGCACCAGGTCCTTCATTTTTCAGGGCATCCTGTGTATACTTTTCGTTGACCTTCTGTGGAGCCTGGTCAAGGGCATGTGGATACTACAGTTTGGCTGCATTACAGCTTCTGATTTTCATGTTGACTGTGGACAGACATTGATAGAAGTACCAACTACATACAAGGTACCATAGTGGGTGCTAGAAAATTACTTTGAAGTAAATAAATTGAAATTTCCTTAAAATTAAAAAAAATGTGTTTAAATATTGGATATTTAAGAACTATGGGTCAAGGATAAAGGAGTGTGGAAGAAAGAGGAGCAGGCCACAGTCCTTAGAAACTAACAAGTTCCTGGGGATAAAAGGCAAGGACGGCTTGATGTGTGGCCCTGGCCACCTGCCCTTGTCCACTACACAGTCACTCTTTGGTCCACAGCCATCAGCTGTCCAGGGCTCTCTATTAGGCAGCCCATTTTCAGTGACATCCCTTGGGTGGCACTCCATGCAGATGCTCTCCTCCCCTTACCTTTTTCTCCTCCTCTGAAATCTAATACATGAATGAATGGATGAGTTGGCCTACCCTTAGGGTAGATGTATCTGGGAAAGACCCATTATCTGGGCAAGACAGGGAAATTGGAGTGGGCCAGGCCCCTCAAAGCACTCCCAGGTCAGTCAGTGCATGTTGACTACAGCCTTCCAGCAAAGTGTTGCTAATAGTGAGGATTTTAGGTCAATGAGGAGGCAAGGCCAGCTGTGAAGATGAACTGAGATGCTGCACATGAGGCAGTCACCACAGCACTTGGCACGTGGTAAGTGCATCTCTAGATGTTATTTGTACCATGATTATGCTTATTCTCATTGAAATCAGTTAAAATGCTTTTTTCTGCAAGTAACAAAGACCCAACTAAAAGTAGCTGAACGATCTTTTATAATGAGAAGTCAAGAGTTGGTGTGTCTTTAGGGTTGGTTAATTCAGGAGCACATGGAAAGGCAGGAGCACAGGAGCACCCAGGTCCTTTCTGTCTTTCCACTCTGCCTTCCGTAGGGTGGGTGGCTGCAGAAGCTCCAGGCACCTTCACATGAAGCTGAAAAAGGGCAGAGTTTGTCCTTTGTTCCTTCATAAGAGAATGGAAAACTTTTACAAAGGCTGCTAGTCGTTTTCCGCTTGTGTCCCATTTGTTAGGGCTACCTCACATGACTATGCCTAAATCAAGAGGAAATAACACAATTCACATAGTCTCAAACTTGACCTTGCATCAGAATCATTGGGAGGGCTTGTTAAAACAGACATTGCTGGGCTGCATCCCCAGAGATTCTGAGTCAGTAGGTCTAGGGTAGGGCCTGAGAATTTGCATTACTAACAAGTACTCTGTTAGTATAGGGGCCACACTTTAATAACCATTGGCTTAAACTGTTCAGTAGTCATCTCCCAGGTCTAGAGCAGTGCTCTTGAAGTACATAGATATCCCAAACCTGATCAGAGTTGAGGCTCTGTTAGCAAGAAGGAAGGGGGAAAATGCCTGCTGGTTAGTCACATCATCATTTTTAATTTTTGGAGTTATAGAAAGGGCAGAAGGTTTCATATTAGGCTCTTGATTCCCTCTGGGTCATATCTTGTAGGGGTGCTTTCCTTTCACTTAGGACAATCCCAGAGAACGTCTGGATTACCAATTCAACTCAGCTGAAGACAGGAGAAATTTCACTGTCATGCTATTACATGGGCTCTTGGACCTCAAATATTAAGTTTAGTAGACCACTGGAGATGGCAGTGGCTGCTCCTTCCCCCTCTCTCTTCTTCCTCATCTTCCTCTTCTTCCTTCTTTTTTTGTCCCTACAAACTTCAGCATCATATGAAACTTTCATATTTCAGAGAACCAAATTCTCCCTTGTCCTGCAATGTGTCCACTCCAAGCTTCCCACTTTGGGGCTGTGCAGCTCCTTTGGTAGCAAAGGCTGAGGGCCTTATAGCTGGAATCTGAGCAGTCACAGGCTCAGTCATCAGGAAGCTTGATGCTGTGGTTACTTCTAAATGAACAGTCATTATGGATGCTAATTGAACTTGAAGTTAATGAAAAAGGGTTATTTTACAGGGCTTAAGTCGAGGCCAAAATTCTTATTACAAGTTAATTATTCTCCTTAAAAGGCACTATTACAGCCATGATTGTTTTTTATCAAGTTTTTCTCTAGTGCTGAAAGAGATTTCTTCGAAGGCAGATTCCTGACATAATTATTCACCTCATTTAATTCTTAATCACCAATCATTTCTCTCTAGGTAAAGGTTAATCAAAGGTATGTGAATTGTATATTCTGCCATAATATATTCCATGTATATTCTTGCATTTGATCAGTTTCAAAGAAACCCTTTTCTCTTCCATCTTTGGTTAGAAATGTGGTCTTTCTCTGTACTTTTAAACCTAAAACCTGGAAGAAGGAATCAAAATGGGCTCACTGAGTAAAATGGACCGGTTCTGCTACTGGTGGCGGCAGGAGATGGATAACTCTGGGTGTGCCTGGAGCCAGGGGAAGGTGTGGGAGAGAGATTCTCTGTGGATCTACTGTTGGGAATCAACAACGTAGAAACTAGGTCTTCTGTATTCTTTCCCTTCACTTTTCTTCCCTCTTTTTTCACATCTTTTTACATGGGGTTTAAGCATTCAACGTAAGAGTTTGGGGGCAACACATTTCGATTCATGTTGACACCCAATTCACCATCACAGCTCTGTGCTTTTGTCAAGCTATTTCTTCTTTTGGGTGCCCTTTCCATTCCTCTCCAACTGTGGCAATGCTCTTCATATCTCAAGTCTCTGCTTAAATGTCAACTCTTCCAAGCCACATAGCCCCCACCCTGCCTCCTTCAAGAGGGATTTACTACCTCAGAGCTGTGACTGCATGCCTTGCCCGGCTGTTTCTATGGCAGTGTCTGTCTTCTTGCATCCCCTCTGCCACTCCCGTAATACCACTGCAGGGAACAGTTTGTGGACCCCCATGGGACATTTAGTTTATGCCCCTTACAATGGAGAGACATATGCCAGAATCTTCTGGCACCAAACACAATGCCTGTGAAATGAATAGAAGGCCAGGGAAAGCCATAGACCCATAACCTGTAGCCAGCCCCCGCTTTTCACTCCTGCCATTGGCAATACTGGAAAGCCACTGACTCACTCCTGTGGTCCTCCTTTCAAATGCCCATTGGCCATAAGGAAACTCCTAGAAGAGCCAATAGCCAATAACCTGCTGATAAACCAGTAATTAACCGGATTGAGGCTCACAATTAACATGGTGAGGGACCTCCTGAATTAAGCCTCTGGAAGTACTATTAAAATGCAAATATAATCCAGAAGGAGTAAAATAAGAAACCATGACCAATCATGCAATACTCATTTACAAAGGCCATGATTTCTTTTCCACATTATTTAACCAGTCACCCAGTAGGTTTCTGAAGGAATGGTACAGGAGCAGGACCACGGTTTAGCCAGGCTGACAGCCACAGCATAGGGATTCTTGGAGCTGCATCTTCCATTCTCAGTTTTTGTCTCTCTGCCAAGACTTCTAGTCATATAACTTTCAACTCACAGCCCATTCTCTTTTAGAGCAAAGCTTTGTCTTTTAACCCTTGTTCACATTGTTTCTTTCAAAATGAAAAAAAAGATCTCCTAATGGAACCCCGATTCACTCCAGTGTTGTCTGCCTTCCTAGGTTGTCACTCATTCACAGTGCAAAATGGCGAGGAGGAGGCTATCCTGAATAATAAATTTCAGGGCTAATTAAGAATTAGAGAGAGAATTAGGCTCAACCAGCAGTCCTTGTGTGTGCCACTGTAACTTGCCAACCCCAAATCCTGCCTTATCTCCAGGCATAAAAGCCACATTAAGTTTTAAGACCTGACTCAATAATATATTATGGATAATGATGACACCTTGATATTAAGTCTTCAGAAAGGAACCTGGGCATATGACTTGACATATTGAGGTTTTACCACTGATAGAAATGTTAGAGTTTTATGGCTTTCACTGATTGTTAAGCAAATACTATATCTTTCTATGGAAAATACTAACCCAAAAAGTGCATTTTAAGAGGAGTATGTGTAAGCAGAGTGTGTGTTTGTGTGTATGTGTGTGTGTTTAACACATTGCCATACTTAGATAGTTCCCTGTCTTTCTCTAAATGGAAAAGCAAAATACTTGAGAATTTAAAGGGAGTTGAAAGTCAAAGAATATCCTGCATTAAAAAAAGTGCTTAGTAGGGCTTCCCTGGTGGCGCAGTGGTTGAGAGTCTGCCTGCCGATGCAGGGGACACGGGTTCGTGCCCCGGTCCGGTAAGATCCCACGTGCCGTGGAGCGGCTGGGCTCATGAGCCATGGCCGCTGAGCCTGCGCGTCCAGGGCCTGTGCTCCGCAACGGGAGAGGCCACAACAGTGAGAGGCCCGCGTATGGCAAAACAAAAAAAAGTGCTTAGTGCAGTCTGGCTGCACCACAGCTGCCAGGCCCTTGGCTGACGCAGGGAGCCCCGCAGTGATGTGGACTAGGCCGTGTGGATGACAGGCTCTTGGTGCTCCAGCCAGGCGTCAGGGCTGTGCCTCTTAGGTGGGAGAGTTCAGGACAATTGGTCCACCAGAGACCTCCCAGTTCCATGTAATATCAAACGGCGAAAATCTCCCAGAGATCTCCATCTCAACGCCAAGACCCAGCTCCACTCAACGACCAGCAAGCTACAGTGCTGGACACCCTATGCCAAACAACTAGCAAGACAGGAACACAACCGCACCCATTAGCAGAGAGGCTGCCTAAAATCATAATAAGGCCACAGACACCCCAAAACACACCAATAGATGTGGACCTGCCCAGCAGAAAGACAAGATCCATCCCCAACTACCAGAACACAGGCATTAGTCCCCTCCACCAGGAAACCTACACAACCGAGTGAACTAACCTTAGCCACTGGGGGCAGACACCAAAAACAACGGGAACTATGACCCTGCAGCCTGTGGAAAGGAGACCCCAAACACAGTAAGTTAAGCAAAATGACAAGACAAAGAAACACACAGCAGATGAAGGACCAAGGTAAAAACCCACCAGACCTAACAAATGAAGAGGAAACAGTCAGTCTACCTGAAAAAGAATTCAGAATAATGATAGTAAAGATGATCCAAAATCTTGGAAACAGAATAGAGAAAATACAAGAAATGTTTAACAAGGACCTAGAAGAACTAAAGATCAAACAATTATGAACAATACAATAAATGAAATTACAAATTCTCCTCAAGGAATCAATAGCAGAATAAATGAGGCAGAAGAATGGATAAATGACCTGGAAGATAAAATAGTGGAAATAACTACTGCAGAGCAGAATAAAGAAAAAAGAATGAAAAGAATTGAGGACAGTCTAAGAGACCTCTGGGACAATATTAAACGCACCAACAATCGAATTATAGGGGTCCCAGAAGAAGAAGAGAAAAAAAAAGGGACTGAGAAAATATTTGAAGAGATTATAGTTGAAAACTTCCCTAATATGTGTAAGGAAATGGTCAAGTCCAGGAAGCACAGAGAGTCCCATACAGGATAAATCCAAGCAGAAACACCCCAAGACACATATTAATCAAACTATCAAAAATTAAATGCAAAGAAAATATATTAAAAGCAGCAAGGGAAAAACAAAAAATAACATACAAGGGAATCCCCATATGGTTAAGAGCTGATCTTTCAGCAGAAACTCTGTAAGCCAGAAGGGAGTGGCAGGACATATTTAAAGTGATGAAAGGGAAAAACCTACAACCAAAATTATCCAGCAAGGATCTCATTCAGATTTGACAGAGAAATTAAAAGCTTTACAGACAAGCAAAAGCTAAGAGAATTCAGCACCAACAAACCAGTTTTACAACAAATGCTAAAGGAACTTCTCTAGGCAGGAAACACAAGACAAGGAAAAGACCTACAATAACAAACCCAAAACAATTAAGAAAATGGTAATAGGAACATACATATCAATAATTACTTTAAATGTTAATTGATTAAATGCTCCAACCAAAAGACATACCCTGGCTGAATAGATACAAAAACAAGACCCGTATATATGCTGTCTACAAGAGACCCACTTCAGACCTAGGGACACATACAGACTGAAAGTGAGGGGATGGAAAAAGATATGCCATGCAAATGGAAATCAAAAGAAAGCTGGAGTAGCAATTCTCATATCACACAAAATATAATTTAAAACAAAGGCTATTATAAGAGACAAAGAAGGACACTACATAATGATCAAGGGATCAATCCAAGAGGAAGATATAACAATTGTAAATATTTATGCACCCAATGTAGGAGCACCTCAGTACATAAGGCAAATGCTAACAGCCATAAAAGGGGAAATCGACAGTACACAGTCATACTAGGGGACTTTAACACCCCACTTTCACCAATGGACAGATCATCCAAAATGAAAATAAATAGGAAAACACAAGCATTAAATGATACATTAAACAAGATGGACTTAATTGATATTTGTAGGACATTCCATCCCAAAACAACAGAATACACTTTCTTCTCAAGTGCTGATGGAACATTCTCCAGGATAGATGATATCTTGGGTCACAAATCAAGCCGTGGTAAATTTAAGAAAATTGATATAGTATCAAGTATCTTTTTTGGCCACAACGCTATGAGACTAGATATCAATTACAGGAAAAAATCTGTAAGCAATACAAACACATGGAGGCTAAACAACACACTACTTAATAACCAAGAGATCAATGAAGGAATCAAAGAGGATATCAAAAAATACATAGAAACAAATGAAAATGAAAACATGACGACCCAACACCTATGGTATGCAGCAAGAGCAGTTCTAAGAGGGAAGTTTATAGCAACACAATCATACCTTAAGAAACAAGAAACATCTCAAATAAACCACCTAACGTTACACCTAAAGCAATTAGAGAAAGAAGAACAAAAAACCCCCAAAGTTAGCAGAAGGAAGGAAGTCATGAAGATCAGATCAGAAATAAATGAAAAAGAAATGAAGGAAACGATAGCAAAGATCAATAAAACTAAGAGCAGGTTCTTTGAGAAGATCAACAAAATTGATAAACCATTAGCCACACTCATCAAGAAAAAAGGGAGAAGACTAAAATCAATAGAATTAGAAATGAAAAAGGGGAAGTAACACCTGACATTGCAGAAATACAGAGGATCATGAGAGATTGCTACAAGCAACTATATGCCAATAAAATGGACAACCTGGAAGAAATGGACAAATTCTTAGGAACGCACAACCTTCTGAGACTGAACCAGGAAGAAATATAAAATATGAACAGACCAATCACAAGCACTGAAATTGAAACTGTGATTAAAAATCTTCCAACAAACAAAAGCCCAGGACCAGATGTCTTCACAGGCGAATTCTATCTAACATTTAGAGAGGAGCTAACACCTATCCTTCTCAAACTCTTCTAAACTATAGCAGAGGGAGGAACTCTCCCAAACTCATTTTACAAGGCCACCATCACCCTGATGCCAAAACAAGACAAATAAGTGACAAAAAAAGAAAACTACAGGCTAATATCACTGATGAATATAGATGCAAAAATCCTCAACAAAATACTAGCAAACGGAATCCAACAGCACATTAAAAGGATCATACATTATGATCAAGTGCGATTTATCCGAGGAATGCAACGATTCTTCAATATACGCAAATCAATCAATGTGATACACCATATTAACAAATTGAAGGAGAGAAAGCATATGATCATCTCAATAGATGCAGAGAAAGCTTTCGACAAAATTCAACACGCATTTATGATAAAAACCCTCCAGAAAATAGGCATAGAGGGAACTTACTTCAACATAATAAAGACCATATATTACAAACCCACAGCCAACATTGTCCTCAATGATGAAAAACTGAAAACATTTCCACTAAGATCAGGAACAATACAAGATTGCGCACTTTCACCACTGTTATTCAACATAGTTTTGGAAGTTTTAGCCACAGCAATCAGAGAAGAAAAATAAATAAAGGAATCCAAATCAAAAAAGCAGAAGTAAAGCTGTTACTGTTAGCAGATGACATGATACTATACATAGGAATCCTAAAGATGCTACTAGAAAACTTAGAGCTAATCAATGAATTTGGTTAAGTAGCAGGATACAAAATTAATGCACAGAAAGCTCTTGCATTCCTATGCACTAATGATGAAAAATCTGAAAGAGAAATTAAGGAAACACTCCCATTTACCACTGCAACAAAAGAATAAAATACCTAGGAATAAACCTATTTAAGGAGACAAAAGAGCTGTATACAGAAAACTATAAGACACTGATGAAATAAATTACAGATGATACAAACAGATGGAGAGATATACCATGTTCTTGGACTGGAAGAATCAACATTGTGAAAATGACTCTACTACCCAAAGCAATCTACAGATTCAATGCAATCCTTGTCAAACTACCAACAGCATTTTTCACAGAACTAGAACAAAAAATTTCACAATTTGTATGGAAACACAAAAGACCGTGAATCGCCAAAGCAATCTTGAGAAAGAAAAACTGAGTGGAAGGAATCAGGCTCCCTGACTTCAGAGTATACTACAAAGCTACAGTAATCAAGACAGTATGGTACTGGCACAAAAACAGAAATATAGATCAATGGAACAGGATAAAAAGCCCAGAGATAAACCCACGCCCATATGGTCACCTTATCTTTGATAAAGGAGGCAAGAATATACAATGGAGAAAAGACAGCCTCTTCAATATGTGGTGCTGGGAAAACTGGACAGCTACATGTAAAAGAATGAAATTAGAACACTCCCTAACACCATACACAAAAATAAGCTCAAAATGGTTTAAAGACTAAATGCAAGGCCAGACACTATCAAACTCTTAGAGGAAAACATAGGCAGAACACTCTATGACATAAATCACAAGATCCTTTTTGACTCACTTCCTAGAGAAATTGAAATAAGAACCAAAATAAACAAATGGGACCTAATGAAACTTAAAATCTTTTGCACAGCAAAGGAAACCATAAACAAGATGAAAAGACAACCCTCAGAATGGGAGAAAATATTTGCAAATGTAGCAAGTGACAAAGGATTAATCTCCAAAATTTATAAGCAGCTCATGCAGCTCAATATCAAAAAAACAAACAACCCAATCCAAAAATGGGCAGAAGACCTAAATAGACATTTCTCCATAGAAGATATACAGATTGCCAACCAACACATGAAAGAATGCTCAACATCATTAATCATTAGAGAAATGCAAATCAAAACTACAATGAGATATCATCTCACACCGGTCAGAATAGCCATCATCAAAAAATCTACAAACAAAAAATGCTGGAGTGGGTGTGGAGAAAAGGGAACCCTCCTACACTGTTGGTGGGAATGTAAATTGATACAGCCACTATGGAGAAGAGTATGGAGGTTCCTTTAAAAACTACAAAGAGAACTACCATATGACCCAGCAATCCCACTACTGGGCATATACCCTGAGAAAACCATAATTCAAAAAGAGTCATGTACCACAATGTTCATTGCAGCTCTATTTACAATAGCCAGAACATGGAAGCAACCTGAGTGTCCATCAACAGATGAATGGATAAAGAAGATGTGGCACATGTATACAATGGAATATTACTCAGCCATAAAAAGGAACGAAATTGAGTTATTTGTCGTGAGGTGGATGGACCTAGAGTCTGTCATACAGAGTGAAGTAAGTCAGAAAGAGAAGAGCAAATACCATATGCTAACTCATATATATGGAATCTAAAAAAAAAAAGTTATGAAAAACCTAGGGGCAAATCAAGAATAAAGACAGACCTACTAGAAAATGGACTTGAGGTCACGGGGAGGGGCACCGGTAAGCTGGGACAAAGTGAGAGAGTGGTAGTGTATATATGGACGTATATACACTACCAAATGTAAAATAGATAGCTAGTGGGAAGCAGTTGCATAGCACAGGGAGATCAGCTCCATGCTTTGTGGCCATCTAGAAGGGTGGGATAGGGACGGTGGGAGGGAGGATGATGCAAGAGGGAACAGATATTTGGATATATGTATAACTGATTCACTTTGTTATAAAGCAGAAAGTAACACACCATTGTAAAGCAATATGACTCCAATAAAAACGTTAAAAAAAAAAGTGCTTAGGAATAAGAATGAAGCATTAGATAACATTAGAGCACCCTGATTTTTTTAATTTTAGAAGAAAATATCCTGGCTAGAAGGCATGCTACTTGGGTTCTCAAGTCTCTTACTAATTAACTAGATGATCTTAGATAAGTTATTGAGAGTTTAAGACCTAACGCTTTGTTGGTTATTTTTTTGTTGTGTTGTGTTTTGTTTTGTTTTGAGTTAGTTTTTGCCTCCATTTCTCATATAACCCTCCTAAGCAGCCCTATGAGGGAAGTACGTACACTTTTCCCACTTCACAGAGTCTTAGAGAGGTTAAGTCACTTACCCAAGTGGTAGGGCAGGGCTCTTGCCCAGGGCTCTTGGACCCCAACACCCACCGTCAACCACCATGCTGTGCTGCTGTCTTGAGTCCAACAACACCTTCCACAATGCAAATACTCAGTGAGTGCCTACTGTGAGCCAGGCACGGGGAAGGGGACAGAGACAGAAGTGGCCCCTGTTCTCAGAGCTTGCAGATCAGGACAATTAAATTCTCTCTGGGCTCCTTGATCTTCTACTATAAGAAAAGAGTTCAGGTCATTGATATCCCTTCCAGCCTGAAAGCTTATGAGCATTTAAACAATGACTTCTACTCTTCCATCTCTTTATTAATATTATTAGTCACATGCTTTTATTGGATGGCTGTCATGTGCCAGGTGCTCCACTAAGGGTTTTTATAGGATTATTGAATTTAGTCCTCATACCAGTCTAGGGAAAGACTGCAGATGAGGAAATGGAAGCTCAGAGAAGTTACCTTGGCCAAGGTCATTTCGTTTATAAATGGCAGAGCAGAATTTGAACCCAGCTCTTTTAGATCCATGATCTCCCCCATGTAAACAACTTCTTGAGCTACTGCTCTTGAAATTTAATAAGCTCCATTCATTTAAATGAGCTAATTCCTATTACTACAGATATCATGAAAACAGAATTCTAGGTAACTGAGCAAGTCTGAAGCCTGGGCAGCAGCCTGCTTATTATAGGCAACATTGTACACCAGAGAATTCAGACCTGGACAGCCTCAAACCTGGTGTTTTGTTTGTTTGAAGCTGAGAATGAATCTGGAAACCTTCATAGCAGTGAGAGTTAACATTTCACCACAGTGAATTGAACTTGGGAAGTTGTTAGTTATAAAAACAACAACAACAATAGCAAAGGACTAATGTTTATACACCCCTTTATAAGTTCCCAGGCCTTTCTGCATCCATTATCTCATTTGATAGAGGAAAAGAACAATGGAATGAGTTGGAAGCCTGCAAATATATAAAATGATATTATTGAGTCTGTCAAAGAGAAACTCAGAGCAATGAGAAAAAGGAGCGGGGTCACTCGTCAGAAGCAGACAGGCTTATCTTTAAATACCTGATCAGGATGGTGGCTGAGCAGTAAATAAATGTAAAAGAACCATGAAGCTGTGAATAAATGGAGCAAGCTTTTTCTGAATGGAAAATAGCTGAAATTCGAGAGCCAGGGAAGGGGACGGGTGGAAATATTCAGAAATTATGGCCTGAGAAGAATCTCTAAAGCTGTCAGGCAGCAGGGGATGAGAGCCCATCAGGAGTGGCCCAGAATAGATGGGGCTGTAAATCAAGGGGAGGAGCATTATGGCCATCACAAGGCACCGCTGTGCCTTGCTGGGGAATGGACTGGAAGACTTTATGAGAGCTGGGTCTACCTGGCTCTGGGCATGATGGAGTTGACCGTGTCAACCTTGGGAAGGCTCAAAATTCAACTTGCTTTTAAAAATGGGCCTGAGGGGTTACTTAGATTATCTTGAAGATCTGCAAGTCATTTTTTCTCTCTCTCAAGAGCGTATTTAAAATAAAAAAAGATTATATTCTGTTGGGAAATAATGTGTGCGTGGGAGGAGGGGAGAGGTTCTGGATATATAGGCTTCTATGTGTTTGAATTCCATCAGTGCCCATAGAAGCAGTCTGGAGTGTTGGTGGTGGAAGGGGTGGTCTTTGTTCCAAGTCCCAGACAGGCCACTTACCTATCAGTTATGTGAGCAATCCCTTCAGCTCTCAGCCCTCAGGTTTTCTCAGCCTCAAATTATCATCTATAGAATGGGGACAATATCCCAATTATAGATCATTGTGAGGATCAAATGAACTAATGATTGTAAAGCACTTGACATAGGGTCTAGTGCAGAGTACGTTGTCAGAAGCTATTATTGGAGAGGGAAATAGGCATATCTCTTCATTCAGGAATCACAATCAGCAAATGAAGAGTGTAGTAGAAATCTTTCTCTGAGTTATGCTGCATAAATAACCTCAAACTCCTGTTGCTTTACAACATTTATGTATTTCTCATTCATGCTGCCTGTTGGTTCCATGGATGGCTGGTACTGTCAGTTCCAGGCTGTCAGTAGGTTCAGATCTGCACCATGCATCTTCTCATTCTGGGATGCAGGATGAAGGGACACCTCTTATCTGAGCCTCCATATTCTCATGGCAGAGGAAACAAGTGCAAGAGAGCTCTGAGAGCCTCTGCTTGGAGCTGGCACCTTGCCACTTCTAATACATTCCAGTTGCCAAAGGAAATACTAAGCTAGGCCAACATCAGTGGGGCAGGGAAGTATATTCTCCCATGGTAGATGGAGAGGGGAGACTAAATATTTGCAGGACAATAATAGAGTCCATCTCAGGGGGTATGCTTGGGATCATGGCTGTGTGTGCACAGTCATCTGACTGGGTCAGGAGGAGATTGACTGAACTCAGTCGAGCCGCTGTTAGGTAAACAGTGGACATGAGGTTGGAGAATGGGCTTTTGTCGAATCTTGCTCTTGGCTCTGGCATTGTGTGGAGAAAGGCTGGAGGGCTTTGGCTGGGTTCTCCCCACCACTGTTGCCCTCAGGTATTGCTGCATCTGTGGCTCCGCCTGTGACATGGCAATGACTTCCCTAACCAACCCCTTCAGCTCTCAGCTTTCGGGTGGCAGTTCCAGGTCTGTGTGAGCTGATGGTGAGTCAGTGTCTCCCTAAGCAGTTGGCTGTCAGTGTTAACACTTGTTCCCAGACAGCATCAGAATTCAGTGGTTTCTTATAGTTCTCCCCAGAATCATAAAGTGTCCTTCTTTATGGGCCTCAGACTTGTCATTTTTAGATGAGATGTGGTGGAGTGATCTCTAAAGCCATTTCCGGTTTCTATGGCCTTTGACCATGATGATTTGACAAGCGTTTAGGAGGCATGTATGAAATACTTGATATGAAACTTCCTAATGTAGATGTGTTAATGGCAACATTATGCTCATTAAAGCTGCATTGCATTACCCACATTACTATAAAAGGGTAATTGTCACGCGGCATCCTCTCCAGGTCTCCTGTTACACTGGGGTGCTTGTTTCTCCTACATTCTCTTTAAAAAAATCTGCTTAAAGGCTGAAGGGTGTCACTAAGGTGTGTATGACTGATCATTATTTCCATTTTTGGAGGAGATGAGTCTTTACCTCCAAAGGAATGACTTTCAAATACCATGATGTGGCAAGTGTGAAGAGGACGACACTTTGGGCAGGAAGCCCCCTCTTCTTCCTTTTTCCCAATTTGATAAATATTTATAGAGAACCAATCCCCATGCTTTCATTTATATTGACTTAGTTAATCCTCACAAAACCCCCCTGAAGGAAGTCAATATCCCCAACTTACAGATGAGAAAACCTAGTTCCAAAGAAATGAACTTACCTACAGTCATACAGCCAGGAAGGGCAGATCTAGGCTACAAACTTAGGTCTATTTGCCTGCAGTTCCCCTTTTATTACATTTTGATGAGATGTGCACAGAGCTAAGAGTTGGGGGCCTCTGTCCAAGACTTGAGCCTGCTTCTGGCCTGAGTGGCCTGAGGCAAGGCTCTGACAATGTAGAATTGAGGCAAGGGAACATTTAGCTACTAGGAGACCTTTGTTTTCAAATCCAGTTCACAGTTTATTAATTCTATGACTTTAGATTAGTTACATTTATATGACAGAACTTATGATACCAGCCCTGCCCACCCCACTGAGATTCTGGGGCAGTCTGAGGACATAATAAATGTGAAAATACTTTGTAAACTGTTTAATATTATTCAAATATAGACACTGGTGGTGGTTCTCCTTAGAAGGAAATGGGAACAAAGCTGACTGCCACTTCCCTTCTTAAAGAGAGGTTCTGCCTGGAAATGAAATCCTACCCCACAAAATGTTTGTTTTGAGGATTCCAGGATGCAAGAGAAGGAGTATCAAGTCTGTAGCTACTTTGTAGCTACAGAGAGAACAAAAGACAGAATTTCAAACTCACTTGTAGAAAACCCAGTACACAGAAATCCAGATTTCTACCAAAGGCATTCGGGGATTCAGGCTCAGGCTTGTTTGACTTGGAAACTCCCACTTTTTCATCCTAAAACACTAATTAGGCTAGGAACTAACAGAGGTTACCAAAAATGACATGGTCCCTTCACTCTAGTGACATACAGTCTGACTGGAGCAGGGAAAAGGCACACTTTCACAGAACAGCTAAATCACAGTGCAGTGTGGTATGGGGTATTGGGTCTATCACCAAGGTGAATATCTGGTTAAGACAGAGGGTGAAGCTTGCTTCTCTCCTACTGTAGGCAGGAGAGAAGGCCCTGTGTTCCACCGAAAAGTGTAATGGCCTAGAAATACTTGTTTAGAGGACTGAAAACCTCAGGATGTATATGTTTTTGGAAACAGTGCTCTATAGTATGTTTGTAAAGCACCCTGTGTTCTCTTAAGACTTCACTTGACAAAATGTGTATCAACAAACAGCATGCAAATCCCTTTTTTATACCAACAGTGAGTTTCCCACGAGCCAGTAGGAAATGCTAGGATAGGATGTTAGGGTAAAATTTTTCTAATGGTAATGAAACCATCTTGGAAATTGACATGTAACTTGGTATTTTTTCCAAGTGGTTTTTAAATGAAAGTATAAAAGATGCAAAGATTGTGGGTATAGTAAGAAGAAATCCTTTTTGGAAAATTAATAGGAAGTCACTGTACATGTCTTGAACTTGACTTCTGTGAAATTAAAGTGCTCCAGGGCTTCCCTGGTGGCGCAGTGGTTGAGAGTCCGCCTGCCGATGCAGGGGACATGGGTTCGTGCCCTGGTCCGGGAGGATCCCACATGCCGCGGAGCGGCTGGGCCCGTGAGTCATGGCTGCTGAGCCTGCGTGTCCAGAGCCTGTGCTCCGCAATGGGAGAGGCCCGCGTACCGCCAAAAAAAAAAAAAAAAAAGTGCTCCAGAGCTACTACAACATACTGAAAGAAGCATACATGATTTCTTTTGGGTAAATCACAGCGTGTTTCAAGACCACCGGTGCCCATGTGCCTCTGAGTTCTGAACTAGGTTCAGTGACTGGAGCAGCACAACACCTGAAAGTTCTACATGTGATAAAACCTGTGCTTATTTTTATTTATTTATTTATTTTTTGCAGTACGTGGGCCTCTAACTGTTGCGGCCTCTCCCGTTGCGGAGCACAGGCTCCGGACGTGCATGCTCAGCGGCCATGGCTCAAGGGCCCAGCTGTTCCACGGCATGTGGGAACTTCCCAGACCGGGGCACGAACCCGTGTCCCCTGCATTGGCAGGTGGACTCCCAACCACTGCGCCACCAGGGAAGCCCAAACCTGTGCTTATTTTGATTGAACAAATGGCAAAATCCATTAAAAAATAGGTGCTACAGAGATGGTAATTTGTAACAGTTGAGAATTAGCCCAGAAGTTGCCATATTGTATCTAGAGGTTTATATTTCTTTGAATCCTGCTTTGAATTGTATCATTTCTTAAATAAGAAAATGTAAGTTAATATAGTTGTGTTAACATTGGTCATTAGCTAATACATAAGTTCCTTTTTTATAGAAAAAAAATTCATTGAACTGTGTGCTCAATGCCTCCAGGCCCAAGGCTCCATACCCAGGAATAGCCATGATAATTGGGACATTGATGTGTATGACCAGAACCCTAGGCATCAACGTTTATTGGTCAGCAGCTAGCTGAGTCACAGATATTGTCTGAATCTCCAAGAGGTGATAAACCACCAGTGAGTCCTCTTCTCACAGTCATCTTTATGGATGTGTCTCTATTCAAATGGATGGTGGAGAAAAAGGTACCCAGAAGGCTTTATGACTACCTGACCTGACATCCTCATGTGCCAGAGGTTTTCCCTTTAGCCATTTTAAGCTCCCTGTGAAATCTAAACATAAGGATATTTCTTTCTTCTGAAATAAAGGTCTTTGAACATAGCAGCTCTTCCAGTAAGCCTGAGAAGAGATTAGCTGGCTGAGTTCTAAATTAAATGAAGCTACCAGAGAATGAGACAACAGAAACAGTAACAAACAGGAAGGATTTGGGTGCAGTGGAAGATGCAACATAACGGGTTGTCAAAACCTTTTCTTTTTCTTTTTTTTTTTAATATCTTTATTGGAGTATAATTGCTTTACAATGGTGTGTTAGTTTCTGCTTTATAACAAAGTGAATCAGCTATACATATACATATATCCCCATATCTCCTCCCTCTTGCGTCTCCCTCCCACCCTCCCTATCCCATCACTCTAGGTGATCACAAAGCACCGAGCTGATATCCCTGTGCTTTACGGCTGCTTCCCACTAGCTATCGTTTTTACATTTGGTAGTATATATAAGTCCATGCCACTCTTTCATTTCATCCCAGCTTACACTTCCCCCTCCCCGTGTCCTCAAGTCCGTTCTCTACGTCTACGTCTTTACTCCTGTCCTGCTCCTAGGCTCTTCAGAACCTTTTTTTTTTTAAAGGTTCCATATATATGTGTTAGCATATGGTATTTGTTTTTCTCTTTCTGACTTACTTCACTCTGTATGACAGACTCTAGGTCCATCCACCTCACGACAAATAACTCAATTTCGTTTCATTTTATGGCTGAGTAATATTCCATTGTATATATGTGCCACATCTTCTTTATCCATTCATCTGTCAATGGACACGTAGGTTGCTTCCATTCCCTGGCTATTGTAAATAGAGCTGCAGTGAACATTGTGGTATGTGACTCTTATAGAATTATGGTTTTCTCAGGGTATATGCCCAGTAGTGGGATTGCTGGGTCATATGGTAGTTCTCTTTGTAGTTTTTAAAGGAGCCTCCATACTGTTCTCCATAGTGGCTGTATCAATTTACATTCCCACCACCAGTGCAAGAGGGTTCCCTTTTCTCCACACCCTCTCCAGCATTTATTGTTTGTAGATTTTTTGATGATGGCCATTCTGACTGGTGTGAGATGATATCTCATTGTAGTTTTGATTTGCATTTCTCTAATGATTAATGATGTTGAGCATTCTTTCATGTGTTTGTTGGCAATCTGTATATCTTCTATGGAGAAATGTCTATTTAGGTCTTCTGCCCATTTTTGGATTGGGTTGTTTGTTTTTTTGATATTGACCTGCATGAGTTGCTTGTATGTTTTGGAGATTAATCCTTTGCCAGTTGCTTCATTTGCAAAAATTTTCTCCCATTCTGAGGGTTGTCTTTTGGTCTTGTTTATGGTTTCCTTTGCTGTACAAAAGCTTTGAAGTTTCATTAGGCCCCATTTGTTTATTTATGTTGTTATTTCCATTTCTCTAGGAGGTGAGTCAATAAGGATCTTGCTGTGATTTATGTCATAGAGTGTTCTGCCTATGTTTTCCTCTAAGAGTTTGATAGTGTGTGGCCTTATATTTAGGTCTTTAATCCATTTTGAGTTTATTTCTGTGTATGGTGTTAGGGAGTGTTCTAATTTCATTCTTTGACAAGTAGCTGTCCAGTTTGCCCAGCACCACTAATTGAAGAGGATGTCTTCTCTCCACTGTGTATTCTTTCCTCCTTTATCAACGATAACGTGACCATATGTGGGTGGGTTTATCTCTGGGCTTTCTATCCTGTTTCATTGATCTATATTTCTGTGTTTGTGCCAGTACCATACTGTCTTGATTACTGTAGCTTTGTAGTATACTCTGAAGTCAGGGAGCCTGATTCCTCTGGCTCCATTTTTCTTTCTCAAGATTACTTTGGCTGTTTGGGGTCTTTTGTGTTTCCTTACAAATTGTGAAATATTTTGTTCTAGTTCTGTGAAAAATGCCAGTGGTAGTTTGATAGGGATTGCATTGAATCTGTTGATTGCTTTGGGTAGTAGAGTCATTTTCACAATGTTGATTCTTCCAATCCAAGAACATGGTATATCTCTCCATCTATTTGTGTCATCTCTAATTTCTTTCATCAGTGTCTTATAATTTTCTGCATACAGGTCTTTTGTCGCTGTAGGTAAGTTTATTCCTAGATATTTTATTCTTTTTGTTGCAATGGTAAAGGGGAGTGTTTTCTTAATTTCAGACTTTTCATCAGTAGTGTATAGGAATGCAAGAGATTTCTGTGCATTAATCTTGTATCCTGCTACTTAACCAAATTCATTGATTAGCTCTAGTAGTTTTCTGGTAGCATCTTTAGGATCCTCTATGTATAGTATCATGTCATCCGCAAACACTGACAGCTTTACTTCTTCTTTTCCAATTTGGATTCCTTTTATTTATTTTTCTTCTCTGATTGCTGTGGCTAAAACTTCCACAACTATGTTGAATAGTAGTGGTGAGAGTGGACAACCTTGTCTTGTTTCTGATCTTAGTGGAAATTGTTTCAGTTTTTCACCATTGAGGATGATGTTGGCTGTGGGTTTGTCATATATAGCCTTTATTATGTTGAGGAAAGTTCCCTCTGTGCCTACTTTCTGGAGGGTTTTTTATCATAAATGGGTGTTGAATTTTGTCGAAAGCTTTCTCTGCATCTATTGAGATGATCGTATGCTTTCTCTCCTTCAATTTGTTAATATGGTGTATCACGATTGATTTGCGTATATTGGAGAATCGTTGCATTCCTCGGATAAACCGCACTTGATCATAATGTATGATCCTTTTAATGTGTTGTTGGATTCTGTTTGCTAGTATTTTGTTGAGGATTTTTGCATCTATGTTCATCAGTGATATTGGCCTGTAGTTTTCTTTCTCTGTGACATCTTTGTCTGGTTTTGGTATCAGAGTGATGGTGGCCTCGTAGGATGAGTTTGGGAGTGTTTCTCCCTCTGCTATAGTTTGGAAGAGTTTGAGAAGGATAGGTGTTAGCTCTTCTCTAAATGTTTGATAGAATTTGCCTGTGAATCCATCTGGTCCTGGGCTTTTGTTTGTTGGAAGATTTTTAATCACAGTTTCAATTTCAGTGCTTGTGACTGGTCTTTTCATATTTTCTATTTCCTCCTGGTTCAGTCTCAGAAGGTTGTGCATTTCTAAGAATTTGTCCATTTCTTCCAGGTTGTCCATTTTATTGGCATATAGTTGCTTGTAGTAATCTCTCATGATCCTTTGTATTTCTGCAATGTCAGGTGTTACTTCCCCTTTTTCATTTCTAATTCTATTGATTTTAGTCTTCTCCCTTTTTTTCTTGATGAGTCTGGCTAATGGTTTATCAATTTTGTTTATTTTCTCAAAGAACCAGCTTTTGTTTTATTCATCTTTGCTATTGTTTCCTTCATTTCTTTTTCATTTATTTCTGATCTGATCTTTATGGTTTCTTTCCTTCTGCTAACTTTGGGGTTTTTTTGTTCTTCTTTCTCTAATTGCTTTAGGTGTAAGGTTAGGTTATTTGAGATGTTTCTTGTTTCTTAAGGTAGGCTTGTATAGCTATAAACTTCCCTTTTAGAACTGCTTTTGCTGCATCCCATAGGTTTTGGGTCGTCGTGTCTCCATTGTCATTTGTTTCTAGGGTTTTGTTTTGTTTTGTTTTGTTTTTTGCGGTATGCAGGCCTCTCACTATTGTGGCCTCTTCCGTTGCAGAGCACAGGCTCCAGACACGCAGGCTCAGTGGCCATGGCTCACGGGCCCAGCTGCTCCGAGGCGTGTGGGATCTTCCCAGACCGGGGCATGAACCCATGTCCCCTGCATCGGTAGGTGGACTCTCAACTACTGTGCCACCAGGGAAGCCCTGTTTCTAGGTATTTTTTGATTTCCTCTTTGATTTCTTCAGTGATCTCTTGGTTATTAAGTAGTGTGTTTTTTAGCCTCCATGTGTTTGTATTTCTTACAGATATTTTCCTGTAATTGATATCTAGTCTCATAGCATTGTGGTTGGAAAAGATACTTGATCTGATTTCAATTTTCTTAATTTTACCAAGGCTTGATTTGTGACCCAAGATATGATCTATCCTGGAGAATGTTCCATGAGCACTTGAGAAGAATGTGTATTCTGTTGTTTTTGGATGGAATGTCCTATAAATATCAAGTAAATCCATCTTGTTTAATGTATCATTTAAAGCTGTGTTTTCCTATTTATTTTCATTTTGGATGATCTGTCCAATGGTGAAAGTGGGGGGTTAAAGTCCCCTACTATGAATGTGTTACTGTTGATTTCCTCTTTTATGCCTGTTAGTATTTGCCTTATGTATTGAGGTGTTCCTATGTTGGGTGCATAATATTTACAATTGTTATATCTTCTTCTTGGATTGATCCCTTGATCATTATGTAGTGTCCTTCTTTGTCTCTTGTAAGAGTCTTTGTTTTAAAGTCTATTTTGTCTGATATAAGTATTGCTACTCCAGCTTTCTTTTGATTTCCATTTGCATGGCATATCTTTTTCCATCCCCTCACTTTCAGTCTGTATGTGTCCCTAGGTTTGAAGTGGGTCTCTTGTAGACAGCATATATATGGGTCTTGTTTTTGTATCCATTTAGCGAGCCTGTGTCTTTTGGTTGGAGCATTTAATCCGTTCACATTTAAGGGAATTATCGATATGCATGTTCCTATTACCATTTTTTTAATTGTTTGGGGTTTGTTTTTGTAGGTCCTTTTTTTCTCTTGTGTTTCCCACTTAGAGAAGTTCCTTTAGCATTTCTCATAGAGCTGGTTTGGTGGTGCTGAATTCTCTTAGCTTTTGCTTGTCTATAAAGCTTTTGACTTCTCTGTCAAATCTGAATGATTTCCTTGCTGGGTAGAGTAATCTTGGTTGTAGGTTTTTCTCTTTCATCACTTTAAATATATCCAGCCACTCCCTTCTGGTTTGCAGAGTTTCTGCTGAGAAATCAGCTGTTAACCTCATTGGGATTCCCTTATGTGTTAACTTGATGTTTTTCCCTTGCTGCTTTTAATATTTATTCTTTGTATTTAATTTTTGATAGTTTGATTAATATGTGTCTTGGGGTGTTTCTTCTTGGATTTATCCTGTATGGGACTCTGTGCTTCCTGGACTTGACCAACTATTTCCTTTCCCATATTAGGGAAGTTTTCAACTATAATCTCTTCAAATATTTTCTCAGTGCCTTTCTTTTTCTCTTCTTCTTCTGGGACCCCTATAATTTGAATGTTGGTGCGTTTAATGTTGTCCCAGAGGTCTCTGAGACTGTCTTCTATTCTTTTCATTCTTTTTTCTTCATTCTGCTCTGCAGTAGTTATTTCCACTATTTTATCTTCCAGGTCACTTATGCATTCTTCTGCCTCAGTTATTCTCTATTGATCCCTTCTAGATAATTTTTAATTTCATTTATTGTGTTGTTTATCTCTGTTTATTTGCTCTTTAGTTCTTCTAGGTCCTTGTTAAACTTTTCTTGTATTTTCTCTATTCTGTTTCGAAGATTTTGGATCATCTTTACTATCATTATTCTGAATTCTTTTTCAGGTAGACTGCCTATTTCCTCTTCATTTGTTAGGTCTGGTGGTTTTTTTCCTTGCTCCTTCATCTGCTGTGTGTTTCTCTGTCTTCTTATTTTGCGTAACTGACGTGTTTGGGGTCTCCTCCTCACAGGCTGCAGGTTCGTAGTTTCCTTTGTTTTTGGTGTCTGTCCCCAGTGGCTAAGGTTGGCTCAGTGGGTTGTGTAGGCTTCCTGGTGGAGGGGACTATTGCCTGTGTTCTGGTAGATGAGGCTGGATCTTGTCTTTCTGGTGGACAGGTCCATGTCTGGTGGTGTGTTTTGGGGTGTCTGTGGCCTTATTATGATTTTAGACAGCCTGTCTGCTAATGGGTGGGGTTGTGTTCATGTCTTGCTAGTTGTTTGTCATAGGGTGTCCAGCACTGTAGCTTGCTGATCGTTGAGTGGAGCTGGGTCTTGGCGATGAGATGGAGATCTCTGGGAGATTTTCACTGTTTGATATTACGTTGGGCTGGGAGGTCTCTTGTGGACCCGTGTCCTGAACTTGGCTCTCCCACCTCAGTGGCACAGCCCTGACTCTGGCTGGAGCACCAAGGGCCTGTCCTCCACACGGCTCAGAATAAAAGGGAGAAAAGAAAGAGGAAGATAAAATAAAATAAAGTTATTAAAAGAAAAAATAGAAAATAATTATTAAGAAAAATACTTTTCTTAAGTAATAAAGAAAAAAAAACGCACAGATGGAACCCTAGGACAAATGGTAAAAGCAAAGGTATACAGACAAATTCACACACAGAAGCATACACATACACACTCACAAAAAGAAAAAGGGAAAAAAAATATATATATATATATATATATATCGTTGCTCCCAAAGTCCACCTCCTCAATTTGGGATGACTCGTTGTCTATTCAGGTAGTGCACAGATGCAGGGTACATCAAGTTGATTGTAGAGATTTAATCCACTGCTCCTGAGGCTGCTGGGAGAGATTTCCCTTCTCTTCTTTGTTCGCACGGCTCCTGGGGTTTAGCTCTGGATTTGGACCTGCCTATGTGTGTAGGTTGCCTGAGGGCGTCTGTTCTTCGCTCAGACAGGACGGGGTTAAAGGAGCCGCTAATTCAGAGGCTCTGGCTCACTCAGGCTGGGGGGAGGGAGGGGTACGGATGTGGAATGAGCCTGCGGCGGCAGAGGCCGGCGGGACGTTGCACTAGCCTGAGGCGCGCCGTGTGTTCTCCCTGGGAAGCTGTCCCTGGATCCTGGGACCCTGGCAGTGGCGGGCTGCACAGGCTCCTGGGAGGGGAGGTGTGGAGAGTGACCTGTGTTCGCACACAGGCCTCTTGGTGGCTGCAGCAGCAGCCTTAGCGTCTCATGTCCGTCTCTGGGGTCCGCGCTGATAGCCGCGGCTCGCATCCGTCTCTGGAGCTCCTTTACGCAGCGCTCTTAAACCTCTCTCCTCGCGCACCAGGAAACAAAGAGGGAAGAAAAAGTCTCTTGCCTCTTCGGCAGCTCCAGACCTTTTCCCGGACTCCCTCCCGGCTAGCCGTGGCGCACTAACCCCCTGCAGGCTGTGTTCACGCCGCCAACTCCAGTCCTCTCCCTGCGATCCGACCAAAGCCCGAGCCTCAGCTCGCAGCCCCGCCCGCCCGGGCGGGTGAGCAGACAAGCCTCTCGGGCTGGTGAGTGCCAGTCGGCACCGATCCTCTGTGCGGGAATCTCTCCGCTTTGCCCACTGCACCCCTGTTGCTGCGCTCTCCTCCGTGGCTCCGAAGCTTCCGCCCTCCGCCACCTGCAGTCTCCGCCCGCGAAGGGGCTTCCTAGTGTGTGGAAACCTTTCCTCCTTCACAGCTCCCTCCCACTGGTGCAGGGTCCATCCCTATTCTTAGTCTCTGTTTATTCTTTTTTCTTTTGCCCTTCCCAGGTACGTGGGGGAGTTTCTTCCCTTTTGGGAGGTCTGAGGTCTTCTGCCAGCATTCAGTAGGTGTTCTGTAGGAGTTGTTCCACTTGTAGATGTATCTCTGATGTATTTGTGGGGGGGAAGGTGATCTCCACCTCTTACTCTTCTGCCATCTTGAAGCTCCTCTCTTCTGCCCATATTTGGATTGGGTTGTTTGTTCTTTTGATATTGACTTGCATGAGCTGCTTGTATATTTTGGAGATTAATCCTTTGTCAGTTGCTTCATTTGCAATAATTTCTCCCATTCTGAGGGTTGTCTTTTTGTCTTGTTTATGGTTTCCTTTGCTGTGCAAAAGCTTTTAAGTTTCATTAGGTCCCATTTGTTTATTTTGTTTTTATTTCCATTTCTCTAGGAGGTGGGTCAAAAAGGATCTTGCTGTGACTTATGTCATAGAGTGTTCTGCCTATGTTTTCCTCTAAGAGTTTGATAGTGTCTGGCCTTACATTTAGGTCTTTAATCCATTTTGAGTTTATTTTTGTGTATAGTGTTATATGAAAGGGTAGTATCTGCATAACTTGGAAAATTGTTAAAAATGCAGTATCCTAGGCCCAACCCCACCCCTGCTGAACCAGAATCTGCATTTTTATAAGATTTCTAGGGTGGCAGTTTAAAAAGTGGGCCCCAAATCTTTGATACTTTCATTGACAGGTGGGGAGTCTATGTTTCCTGTCCTTGAATCTGGGCAGGCTTGTGACTGTTTTCACCAATAGTTAGTTATTGCAGAAGTGACCCTGTATGACCTTCGGAGAGTAGGTCAGAAATGGCCCTGTAGTTTTCTCTGAGATGCTCACTGTGGGAGAAACTAGCTGTCATGTAAGAAATCTGAGCGCCCTCAGATTGTCATGAAAGCATGTTGCTAATCTGTCTCCCCTAAGCCTAGTCTTCCAGCCACCCTTGCCAAAATGCTGGACATATGAGTGAGGCCACCGTGGAACTGCAGACCAGCCCATCCACCACTGAATACCACCAAGTGACTCTAGTTGGTGCCATAGGGAGTGGAAGAGTCAGCTAAACCAAGCCCTGCCTGAATTTCTGAACCACAGAATTCATGAGATATAATAAAATAGTTGTTGTTTTAAGCCACTACATTTTTGTGGTCATTTGTTACCTAAAATGTATCAGTACCAGATGAACTGTACGCCCAATAAAAATTTGAGAAGCACTAGACAAAATGACAACAATAACTCACTCAGGGAGGCATTGAGAGAAATGTCAAATGCTAGGGTGGTTTAAGATGTTCCTGATTTCAAGTGGGAATGCTGTTCTTTCAGCCTTTCTCTTCTTGTCTTTACTGTGTAAACCACAGCAAGTCTTAAAATAAGACTGAAAACTGACATCTATTAAGTGTCTACACTGCCAAGCATTGAGCTAAGTAAGTGCTTTACTGTGTTATATCAGCTACTCTTCATGTGACCCTATGAGTGAGGTCTAATTATTCCTATGTTATCAATGATGGAACTGAAGCAAAAGAGGTTATATAACTTGCTCAAGGTAAACCACCAGGAAGTTAAATGTAGGTCTCTATGATTTGAATTTCCCTTGACTGCACTCGGTTTTCTGTTCATGGCACATGGTTGAGATGCATTTGCCCTCAGGCCAGACAAGGTACTGTCAGTTAAGAGCACTCTTACTTCCTTCTCTTTCCTCCTGGGAGGAAATGAACATGGCTGGTACCATAACCTGAGTTTTGAGTTTCATCTTTTTTTATATCCAGTCTCTGATGGAAGGGCTTACAAAGACCAAGATGCAGGTAACTAGAGAGATACAGGACCGGGGTGCTGCACATATGTGTTGAATTGTTCTTAGGCAACAGGTTCAAATGTAATTAACTGGCCTGAGAGAAAATCCTGTCTCAATCTTCAATGAGTAAGTAGATCAGAGCCTAGTTTTTAACCCCATTGAGTTGGAGCTTCTCTGTATATATCTTTTGGGAGAGAAATGTATTTCAATTCAGCATCTTCTACTGAGTGCCACTGTGTGCTTGGTGCAATGCTGGCACTGTTGGGGGTGCCATTACAGTGGTGAAAGAGACTCAGCACCTCCATCAGGACTTCCTCATCATGTACTAATGAGTATCACTGGGCAGAGGCCAGAGGATAGTTGGCCCAAGATAGGCCTGTGCAGATTTACCAGAGAGAGATGGGGTTAAGAGCATCCAAGGAGGGGCATACTTAGAGCAAAGGCCTCAAATAAGGAAAAGGCCAAAGGGATTGGGGAATGGCAAAGAGACCTCAGTGGCTAGAGTTAGTTTCAGGCTTTGCATTGTGTGTGTGGATAGGGAGGGGCTAGGATGGGGAACCCCCATCTTGTTGACCTTCCTAACAGGAAAATAAGGGATTCTTAGTTTTTGGTAAAATTCCCTGTCAGTATCAGCAGTAAGTTTACTTGTTTTTCTGTTTATTACCAAGGAAAAATGTTTGGATATTAGCTGGAACTGCCAGATTTAGCAAATAAAAACATAGGATGCCCAGTTACATTTGAATTTCGGATAAACATGTTCCATACAATATTTGGGATACACATGTGCTAAAAATTTATCTGAAATGCAAATGTAACTGAGTATCCTGTATGAGGCAACTTTAGTATTAGGAAAACATAAACAGCCCCTTGGACGTCTCATGTCTATTCCACAGATGAAGTGAAACCTACTTGGTATTGTCTAATTTTTATAAATAAATGAAGTTTCTAAACCCAGTGTAATAGTTTATGTGTTTATAGTTTATCGTGTTTTGTTTATACATTATTTTTTGTTTCTTTTTTTAAAATGACCTGTTTGCAGTCTGTCACTGGTTTCTTCCTGTCTGCCTTTATTCTCTTGATTTTAACACTTCCAAATCTGACAGCCAGTTCTGGAAGGTGTTCTGCCTCAAGCTAAGGTTTGCTATGAGGTGACACCGAGGCTCTCATATTGATAATCCTTCATTACCTTTTGCGTTTCGCAGCAAACTTGGAAATGTTTGTGTATTTAGACAGCCTCAAGAAAGTGTCCCTGCTTGCAGATGGACAAATTGGGTGGAGGCTGTGGTGTGGTTGGGGGGTCTTCACCAGGCTCAGGATCAGGAAACACAAAAGGACATGCCCCACCCCTGGGACTCACTGGACTGAGGAGCCTCTAGTTTCTTCCTCCAATTTGATGGCAGTAGAAATTATAGAGAATTTGAGTTCTGAGACCAGGGAAGGGGGAGGAGGACATGCAATGAAAATAATGATGAGAGTGATTCATTTTGACCTAGAGTAGTTGAAGAGGAAGTGGGAAGGTGAGGAATTAGGAAAAGTTTCATGGAGGAGGTGGCATTTCAGCTGAGCATTAAAAAGTCAGGCAGAATTTTTAGACCATTCTTGCCTGTGGAATCTCATCCACTCTCCCAGTCCCATTACGTTACTTTGTAAAGACTACAGTGGCCCACCTTGTAACAGCAGGCGGAGGAGTCAGGGAGACAGCCAGCACCCTGCTGTGTCTGGATGTGCTGGCCGGGGAGCCCGGCCCATGGGCACGAAAGTTTGCTGTGCCCAACAATGCCACCATGTCCTTTGCTCCAGAGTCAGAACAGTTCAGCCCCATGTATCTCCCTTGCTTCCTGTAACATACAGAAATGCCGCTCTTTGAAACTTGGTAAAGGCACCAACCTTTCAATCAGAAGAGGGAGGATCATAATTAATGATAATAGCCCTGTTTTAATTACAGCTATTTAGCAAGTTAGCAGAACAATAACAGTAACACAGCTCGACCCTGAATGGGACAGGAGCAGCCTGCTCTTTCTCTCAGCATTCACATGGTGCCCCTGGAACTTTGCAAGGCTCAGCTCCCTGTAACTGGAGGGATTGCAAGTGAGGACTAAGCAGTCTGCAGCTCCCTTTAACCCAGAGAAATCTTTCTTCCTTGCTGTCTTCCAGACAATTTGCATCTCATGCCAGGTGCATCTAGCTTGAGTCAGTGGCCTCTGGGGCTGCAAGATTGAAGACAGACCCACATTCTGTTGGGGTAGAGGCAAGAGCTGTGTGTGCAGACCCCAGTGAGCCCCCTTTTGAACCATCCATTCTTGGCTCAGTTCTCTGTCCTGGCCAGACAGCTAATCCTAGAAAGGTAGCCCTGGAAGGGACCTTAGAGAACCTCTAATCCAGAGACTTTCAAACTTCTTAAGGCCAGAAGAGCTGCTCTACTTGAAGGAGAGGGGTGAGAATGCCACAAAACCCTGCTCACCCCGCCTCTATCTTGCCTCTTGTTATAGCTGCCTGGTTGCTCCATGGAACCCTTAAGACTCCTTGAAGAAGTTGTTCATCACCCTCATTTTTAAAATTGGGGGAATAGAGGAAATACAGCTTTCTTACATCTAAGCAATTAGATACGGGAAGAATTAAAACCTGGATCTCCTCTCTCTCAGGCATGTGCCCTTATAATAAACCCACCTAAGCTACTCTTTCAGTGCTGAAAACCGAAGTCCATGTATCCATAGATCCCCAAGGACCTATAATAGAGGAAAGGAGGAGCCTAGGTAGGTCTTGAGGTGTAGAGAGCCCCTAAGTCAGTGGCATTTAAGCTGTGTGCCACAAGTGGATTGGAGAATTCTTTTGTGTGTTTGTGTGCGACACTTATGAGCACCCTTTTTTCTTTGTAGAGAAGAGGGTCTATAGTTTTCATTAGATTTCAGTGAGATTCATGATCCCAAATATTTAAGAACAAAACCCAAGCTACTGCTTCCTTTCCAGATCATATCAGCACACCCTCCTGCCCTGGGGAACATCAGCCTTCCCAGCTGGTTCTTTCTACTTCACAACTAATTCCAAGTGACCACAACCTAATGGAGATAGAACCTGACAGGCAGCAAAGGCGTGGAGCAGAATGGAGAGGAGCAGGTTCTTCCCCAAGGCAGCCAGGGGGAGATTGGCTCTGAGAGATGACAAAGTGGCCTTGTCATTAATGAGGGAGATACCTCTCCAAGGATTGGTCTGCAGAAGAGACAGCACTTCCTCAATGCTATCTCTTCTGACGAGACCCAGACTTTAACAGACGCAGAAGAAATCTGTAGGCTGGGGTTTCTTGGATCCGCTTTAAATCTGCCACAGCACATTGGCAGTCAGCGGAAATTATCACAGGTGATAAAAGAGTTGGATTAGTGTCAGATGACTGTGAAGTAATAATTTGTCCTTTTGAAATAATTCAGGTGGCCTTTCTTCTCTGAGAAATTCAACCCATGAAGTTTTGGCCTTGTTAGTTACCAGATTTACAGGAAACTTACTGGCTGCTTCTTACTGAAGGAAAAGAGAAATTTCTCCCTAAAAGACTTGTTGTGGCAATCTTCCTTCCTCTTCTGATTCATAAGTGGGCATGTGTTTGTTTCCAAGGAACAATAACTCTGTTGCTTTTGAGAGCAAAAGGACAGAATAAGCTGGTGTATTACAGCCACCCCATCTTTTGAGTCAAGATGAATAGACGTCCTCGACACCCCAACTTTCTATGTCAGTCTCCTGGGACATGGTTTGGGAGGGGAAGGCATTAGACCAAGGAGCTGGAGCAGAAGAGTTTAAAACAGGCTGTCTGGTCACACACCATTACCAGTCATGACTGGATCAAGGATCCAGTGTAAGGATCTTGCACCAGAGTGTAAATCATTTTCATCACTGAGTTTGCAGGTTAGTTCAGCTGACATTTTTTTCATTGCAAGACCTTCTTGCAGGAGGATGCAGTGTGTTGCTGCTTGCTTGGTGTACACTCCTTATTTCATCATGGCCTGGCACTTTGAGAAGCACTGGTTGAAAATGAAAGTATTTCCTCAAACAGCTTTGTCTAAAGGTTGGAAGTTTTCCAGGCCAGATGCTCTCAGAATCCAGGAGAATTGATTGGAGGAGAGCTTCTTGTCAGCTGGGTCAGGTCTGTGTGTCCTGGTGCTGCCGTGCAGGCCTGGGCTACCTGTGAATAGTAGCCCCTCAGGACCATACACTGGAAAGCTGAGTGCCCTAGTCATTGAGTGCAAAGTCATGGTCCTAGAGTCATTGTTGGCAAAGGGTGCTGAGTAGAATTACCTCCCCTGGGGGCACTGGGGCCCACCAGGGTGGCACTACCTAGCATTAGTCCTGTTTCTTGCCTGTTCTCTGCTTAGCGCCTCTGCCTAGACTCTGCCCAGCCAGCCTGCTGTGTTCTCGTGCAGCTCCTTGCCCTGGCCTCTCTTCCAGCTCCATCTATTCGCCTTGCCTTTTTGACTCTGGATTCCTGGCCGATGTAGTCTCCTGATGCCACTTTCCTCATAGACCCAGTGACCCTGTACCCCACACACTTGCCGACTGTAATCCTTCCCAGTCCCTCAGCCCAGCTGTCTGCTGGGCTTGGTACCCTGTGCTGGCCTAGCTCCCCTCCTTTGAAATTCTCTTTGCTCCCAAATCTTAATGGCAAGGGAGTTCCTTCATCATGGTTATTAGAAACTGCTTCATTCTCCAGAGTAGTGGAAATTCTAAGATCCCAGTAGTGACCTGGGCCTGCTGGTAACATCCAGACCTGAGCTGGGTAAAGTTGTTAGAAAATGCCCCAGCAGGACAGTGCAGCATATTTGTCAGAGAACAAAACTGAGGCTTGGTATTAAATCTGAGGTTGATGGTTTACCAGCTTTTGGAGCTCAGGCAAGTCACGTGACTACCAAACCTCAGTTTCTCAGTCTGTAAACTATGGACAATCACAGGGATGTGTGAGGACAGTAGATGCAGTGGACACACACTTAACACAAGGCTTGACTTATGACAGTTTCCAGTACTATCACTTAACCACCCGGAGACCTAATTTCCCTAAAGACCCATGACTTTCTTCTCTGTTTTTTTCTCTCGAGTTTCTACTTCTCGGTGGGTAGAATACTGCAGCGCCACACTAATATTTCTCAGAGGCAATCAAGTCCCTTTGCAAATGGTAAACAGGTGGTTTCTTGGTAAACAAAAGCTGTGTACTTGATTTACCCTGCAATCCAACAAAATGAAGGAGACAGCCTTTTATTCTGTACAATAACAGAAAAGCCATTCTTACCAAACAATACTCTCTTCAATTTGTCTCCCAAGTTGGGGTGGATGGAATAATCACCCCTACAGACTGCAGTAAGCAGGTGCCCCCCAACCCCTGCCCTCTGATCTGGTGGACATGTCTCTCCTCTGGGCCTTGGAAGGAGTCCAGTGTACTGGTGCTGGGTAGAGGGAAGAGGGGCTTCCTTGCCTCTGCTTCACTGGGAGCCACGTGGCAGCTGGTCATGCTTGGGGGAACAGCAGCCTCCTGGGCAGTCTGCTGCATCCTCCTACCACTGAGCCAGGGGCAGCCACGAGGAGCAGCCCCTGAAGCCCACCTGCCCTGAAGGTCTGGGCAGAGCCTCTGTGTGGAAGGACTGGTGAAATGGGGATCTTGCCCATAATTTGCCTCTGCATTCTGTGAAATTCTGAGCCAATTAAATTGATGGTGGACTAGGGCCTCCGGAAACAACTAACTTACTCACTAAATGAATGAATGAACAAATGAACAAATGAGCTATTATTTATTTAAAATCTCCTGTGTGCGAGACACCATTCTAGGCACTAGGAATACAGTAGTAAACAAAATGGGAAAAAGTTCCTGCTCTCATGGTGTTTATATTCTGGAGGGGAGAGCAGGCAATAAACCAAGAAATACATAGCATATCAAGGGACGATAAAGGTTAGGGAGAAAGTGAAGCCTGCTAAGGGCGTGGACAGTGATGGTGATGCTTTTTTACGGGCAGGGCAGGCTCTGTGCCAAGTGATGTTAGAGTAGGAGTGGGAATGATGTGAGAGACGGAGCCATGAGCATGCCTGGAGGAAAGATCTCCAGGCAGAGGAAAGAGCAAGCGGAGCTCTGAGGTGGATGTCTATTTTGGTCCACAACAGCCTCCAACTTTAGCTTAAAAACAAGGGGAGAAAAAGTTACATATTTATTTCTAATATCTAAGTATGACCCCATGGGGGTCAAAGGAGACACTGATCTTTGAGCAAATTACTCATTGGACCTCAGTTTACTCACTTATGATGTAAATGTGCTGGATTAGGTTTGCTCTCAGCTCCCTTCTGTAGGATAGGGTTTGGAGACTGATTTTTGTTATGGGTCCTGGGAGGCTATGAAAGCAGAGACAATCTGGGATCAAGGCATTATACATAGCTGTGGTATCTGTGTTTGCTTCAACCCTTTAACATTCATATGTGGTAAAGGGACACTCAATAAATATTTGCTGAATGAATGACCTAGAAGTCAGGCAGACAGATGAGGGCCAGGAGAAGCTATTCAGAAATGCAGCAGACACTTGGGAATGAAGGGGCTGGGTGGTTAGATTTGATGACCTTTCAGGTCACTTTCAGTCCTGAGAATCTAGTTAAACTCCAGGGTTTGTTTGAATACAGGTGTTTTTTTTTTTTTTTTGAATACAGGTTTTGCTACATATCAAATTATCTCAACATTTAGTAGTAGCTTAAAACGGCAAACATGTATTATCTCACAGAGTTTCTAAGGGTCAGGAATTCAGGAATGACTTAGCTGGGGCTCAGATTCTCTCCTGAGGTTGCAGTCAACTGTTGGTCAGGGCTGAAGTCACCTCATACTTGGAGCAGGGCTGGAAGACCTGCTTCCCAGACAGATCACTCATGGGGCTATTGGTGGAGGCTTCAGCTGCTCATCCTGAGGGTCCTCCACACCAGGACCAGAACCCCTGCACAGAGCTGCTGGAGTGTCCTCACCCACACCAGGACCAGAACCAGGACCAGGGACTAGAGTGAGGCAAGTTCTGGCTCTGCACTTCATAATGGCAGCTAGCTTCCCCCACTGTGAGTGACTCAAGAGGGAGGGAGCAAGCCGGAAGCAGCAGGATTTTATTCTATTAGTTGGAGGCCAGTATGTAGGTCCAGCTCATAGTCTAAGGAAGGAGTATGTAAGAATTTGTGGACTTGCAAAAATCACTACATTCACTTTTTAGCCATGGGAGCCTCATCAATTACTCCATCCTCAGGTGCTCATTTCTAGCTCTTAGCATAGTGCTTAAATTATGCAAGGCATTCGATTAATGTTCGTTTGTTTGTCTAGGGGAAAAGGCAAGAATGGGTGGACAAAGGGCTGAGTGAGTGGTCAGATATTTAAAAACACATGGGCCACACCCAAGAGATTATAATTCAATTGGTTTTAGGTGAGATTTGAGGACAGATACGACTTTTTAAAAATAAATTTATTTATTTTGGCTGCGTCAGGTCTTCGTTGCTGCGCGTGGGCTTTCTCTAGTTGCAGCGAGCAGGGGCTACTCTTCATTGCGTTGCGCGGGCTTCTCATTGCGGAGGCTTCTCTTGTTGCGGAGCACGGACTCCAGGCGCATGGGCTTCAGTAGTTGTGGCTCACGGGCTCTAGAGCACAGGCTCAGTAGTTGTGGCATACGGGCTTAGTTGCTCCATGGCATGTGGGATCTTCCCGGACCAGGGCTTGAACCCGTGTCCCCTGCATTGGCAGGAGGATTCTTAACCACTGTGCCACTGGGGAAGTCCCAGACACGATTTTTTAAAAAATGTTTTGTGCTTATTAAACTTTTTATGTATTTATTTCTTATTGTGGTAAATTATACATAACATAAAATTTAACCAGTTTTAAGTGTACATTGACATTAAATGTATTTACAGTGTTGTGTAACCAACACCAGTGTCCATTTCTAGAACTTGTTCATTACCCCAAACAGAAACTCTGTACCCATTTAACAGTAACTCCTCATTTTTCCCTGCCTTCAGCCCCGGTAACATCTAGTCTACTTTATTTCTCTATGAATTCACTTTATCTGGGTGCTTCATATCAGTGGAATCATGTAATAATTGTCATTTTGTGTCTAGCTTATTTCACTTAGCAAATGTTTTCAAAATTCATTATAGCATGTGTTAGAATTTCAGTCGTTTTAAGGCTGAATAATATTACATCGTATGTATGTACCACATTTTATTTATCCATTAATCTGTTGATAGTCATTTGGCTTGTTTCCACCTTTTAGCCATTGTGAATAATGCTGCTATGCACATTGGTGTGCAAGTATCTGTTTGAGCCCCTGCTTTCAATTTTTTTTGGGATATAAACCCAGAAGTGGAATTGCTGGATCATATAATTCCATGTTTAACTTTTTGAGAAACGGCTATATGTTTATAAAAGCTCCTCAGGAAATTCTGATTTGCATCCAGAGTGATAAAGACTGATAATAGGTGAGGACTTCTAAGGAGGTTCATCTGATGGGAGGGGAAGGACAGAACTAGGAGTCAAGGCAGATCTTGGTAGTTAAGTCCACGCTGTTTGTTTCTGTGTAAACTCACCTCCAATATCATTCATGAAGTCCCCTTTGATATGAGAATAACTGTATGCAAGTCCAGAATCCACTCTTGACCTCCCCCAATGGCTTCCTGTAAGACTTTCAGAAATGATTTCCCCACATGTATCTCAGTTTCCCCATGTGAAAACCCATATCATGCCTGCTTTCCTTCTCTATTCCTGGCATGTTGAGAAATGACATTGGTAATGTGGAGATAAAATCTCTGAAGCGTGCTTGAACAGTGTAAACAGTGCTTTCTCTGGATGCGTGTGGGCCGAGAGGTCCTGTCCATGATATGGTAACTGCTTTAGGTAAGGGCTCCAGCAGTGTCCCTTACTGTGCACGTCTTAATTTTCTCATCAATTTTTGAGTTCCTTTCAAGAGGGAGGGAAATGTCTGTAATGATGTATCTGATACAGCTTGTCATTGCCAAGGTTTCTTTCAAGTATGCCAGCCTTTGTCACACCAACAGAGCACTTTTTTTTGTACTGGGCTTCAGTTGACAGATGTCGAGTGTTGCTTGGTTCTGGGTGGTAGGGATGGGGCCCAGTGAAGGAAGCCATAGATGAGGAAATAATCTTGCAATTTTTTAAAGCCACGAAAGCAATCACACCAAGTATTTTGGGATGCACAAATCCTGGGGCAGTGGGTCAGGAGGATTTGTACATCCATTTCTTTGCATCAGTAGATTTGGTTAGTAGTTAGTTCATGCTTTGAGAGCAGAGCAATTTCTATTTGCACTTGGTGAGGTCATTGTAAGAATGGCCCTTTTTGGAACTTGTATTTCTCTACTGCTAAATTTGGGCTATGCAGAAAAAAAGAGCTTCCAGACCAAACCAAGTTCCCATGACACGTGAGGAAATAGCTACTTTATTGACGGCATTAAAAGGGTCAGGTTTTTGAGGCCCAGTGCAGAGCGGAAGCGCTTCTCATGCAACTCTGATCTGGGTGACGAGGAAACGGTGGGGCTTCTGATTGTTCTGGTGGTGGTTCCATATCACAGGCACCCGAGAAGGGTGACTCCAGCTCAGTTGGCTACTGCTCTGCTCAAGATACAGCCACTGGGAGGCATCTGCTTCTTCCTGTCTGGCTTCCATTGAGATGCAGCTTTGACTTCAAATGCTGAATTCTCTTCCTAGAGTTTGGCTCTAGGCATCTTCTGGATTCTGTCTCTGGGCAGATTTCTAGCATCTTGGTTTGTTCCACTGATTTTAGTTGCCCCTCTACCTCTCTGTCTGAGCTGAAACCAACACTTGAGCGCAGTTGTTATTACTGTCTCCCCATCATCACCAATAGGTTTCCCTTTCTGAGGGCCTGTATGTCTCAAATGCCAGAGTTCTGGTCGCACCTCAGCTTCTGTTGCTCCCTTGGCGTATGCTGGCCTGTTACTTTGATAAAACATCAGAGTCAGTGGCAAGAGCTGCAGCCTGGAGTGGACACCAGCAGTGCCCCAGTTTCCTGAAGGGAGTGTGGATGAGGACACAGCAAGCTGAGGAACCCACCCAGTCTAAGTCACTTCCAAAGTAGACTTTGGGAATCCCCTGGGGCTCTTCCAAGGAGAGATGTTATACATCTTTTTTTTTTTTTGCGGCACGCGGGCCTCTCACTGTTGTGGCCTCTCCCGTTGTGGAGCACAGGCTCCGGACGCGCAGGCTCAGCGGCCATGGCTCACGGACGCAGCCGCTCCACGGCATGTGGGATCTTCCCGGACCGGGGCACGAACCTGCGTCCCCTGCATCGGCAGGCGGACTCTCAACCACTGCGCCACCAGGGAAGCCCTATACATCTTTTAAACTGCTTACTTTTTGATTGGTAAATGCCCTAGCCAACTTGAAAGTGGGGAGGAGTGCTGGTTTTGGACAAATCTATAGCAGAGATGAGGAAGAAGAAATTTAAAGAAATATATAGTTATGAGAGGCCTTAATGATTATCTACCACATATTTTATTGTTTTGTCCACCTGTTTTGTCTCCTGACCAGATGAGAAAACTGAGGCCTAGAAAGATCATAGGATGTCCTTAATGTCATGCAGCTTTTCACCAGTCAGCTGTATCCCCTGACTTGCTCTTTTCTTAAATTTTTTAGATTTATAAGTCCCCAGTTCTTCTGCATTAAGAATGTTCTGGAGACCAGTTCAGTCAACCTCCTATCATTATTTAAATATTCTAGGGTCTCTTCTATGAAAGTATCTAGAACTTCATAAAAAAGTGATGTAGGTGGAGAGTGTGAGGTTTCCTGAAGCTTGGGTCTAAGGGTCAGTGTGTCCAACAGGCCCATGAGATTATCAGCCCTGTATGTAATGATACACAATCTGTGGCTTGGAGGGCAACGGGTTGCATGGTTTCTTTGGCAAGGAGGGGGTGTCACAAGGCAGGCCTCTCTACCAGATATGCGTGTTTTTTCTCCATTCCGATGAGGCAGGTACTATCGTTGTTCTCAAATTGTGATTGCTTCTTTAAAACTAATGCCAAGCTTCTGTCAGAGATGGTCTGCCATATGCTGTGAACCAGCTGTGTGGCCTTGGACAAGTCACTTTCCCTCTTTAGGCTTCAGTTTTTCTCCTCTGTAAAAAAAGGGGAATTGCTAATACCTGATTTTTAGGGGTCCATGATTCCATGACCCATGTGCTATCAACAGCATTTACTATAGAGTGATCCCAAGCCTCTTTTTAAGCACATCTTCAATTTCTACATTTCTCACAGGCTTTTTATGGTCAGGAATATAATTGGGACCATTGGTTGGGAGTTGATTCCAGAATCAAAGGTTTTGTTGCTGTTAGATGCTGGGCCTACTCTGATTTGATTTTTCCCTTTTCTTGTTGCTTGTGTCTAATGGGCCTAAGCTTCTCACTGCCGTGTGGTTAGACAAAAACCAGCCTTGGGCTTCTATGTATGGAGCACTAGCTGGGTAGGGGTGGGAGGACCCCCATGAGGGAATGTAGTGGCTGATCCCATGAATCCTGTCCAGGACATTCCATCCAGGAGGATTTAAGGGGTCAGTGCAGGAGAGTTGTGTGGATATATTATGGCCTTCATTCTAATTGGAGATAACCCTAGGGGAGCCTGGATTAGTCTAGATACAAACTTCTGCTAGGCCAGAGGAGGCCTGCAGTGGCGGTTGGCCGTGGGCTTGGTTTCGCTGGGATCTCTCTTCTGCAGTCAGGCATCCCCCTCCTCAACTCTGGGCTTCTACCAACTTTCCTGAAGCCAGTGAGGTCTACGCCAAGGTTCATGTGTGTTGAACAGCTGTACCTCTGTGTTCCCACAATGGACTGGAAAAGGAACATGAAACACACCTATCCACAAACTGAAGGCTGAAGTGCAAGACAGTCCTGGAGTCATTATATTTGGCCCCCTTTCCTCCAACAGTGGTTATATGAACTGCCCTGTGATATGGCATGGCCTTGTGGTTCTTGTGGGCAATGAGGATTGCTCTTCATCACAGACCTATAGCACTTAATTTCTCTTACAGGGGAATTGGGAAACAAATCTTAATCAGTCTTGCCCTGATTTTATTTCCCTAAAAAAAGTCTACCAAAAAAGAAATTTATAAAGTAAATAAGGAAATTCACTAGTATCTCTAGACATAACCAGCACTATTAGTTTGAGGCACATCTTAGAATTTTTTCTTTGAGGAAAAATACATATAGTTGCATATTTTTAATTTTATTTAAAATTTAATTACATTTTCCACATCTTTTTTATGTATATATTTTTTAACATCTTTATTGGGGTATAATTGTTTTACAATGGTGTGTTAGTTTCTGCTTTATAACAAAGTGAATCAGTTATACATATGTTCCCATATCTCTCCCCTCTTGTGTCTCCCTCCCTCCCACCCTCCTATCCCACGCCACTCGGTGGTCACAGACCACCTAGCTGATCTCCCTGTGCTATGCGGCTGCTTCCCACTAGCTATCTATTTTACGTTTGGTAGTATATATATGTCCATGCCACTCTCACACTTCGTCACAGCTTACCCTTCCCCCTCCCCATATCCTCAAGTCCATGCTCTAGTAGGTCTGTGTCTTTTATTCCCATCTTACCCTTGGTACTTCATGACCTTTTCTTTTTTTTTTTTCTTTTTTGCTGTACGCGGGCCTCTCACTGCTGTGGCCTCTCCCGTTGCGGAGCACAGGCTCCGGACGCGCAGGCTCAGCAGCCATGGCTCACGGGCCCAGCCACTCCGCGGCATGTGGGATCCTCCCGGACCGGGGCACGAACCCGCATCCCCTGCATCGGCAGGCGGACTCTCAACCACTGCGCCACCAGGGAAGCCCTATGACCTTTTTTTTGTCTTAGATTCCATATATATGTGTTAGCATACGGTATTTGATTTTCTCTTTCTGACTTACTTCACTGTGTATGACAGACTCTAGGTCCATCCACCTCACTACAAATAACTCAATTTCGTTTCTTTTTATGGCTGAGTAATATTCCATTGTATATATGTGCCACATCTTCTTTATCCATTCATCTGTCGATGGACACTCAGGTTGCTTCCATGTCCTGGCTATCGTAAATAGAGCTGCAATGAACATTGTGGTACATGACTCTTTTTGAATTATGGTTTTCTCAGGGTATATGCCCAGTAGTGGGATTGCTGGGTCATATGGTAGTTCTCTTTGTAGTTTTTAAAGGAGCCTCCATACTGTTCTCCATAGTGGCTGTATCAATTTACATTCCCACCAACAGAGCAAGAGGGTTCCTTTTCTCCACACCCTCTCCAGCATTTATTGTATCTAGATTTTTTGATGATGGCCATTCTGACTGGTGTGAGATGATATCTCATTGTAGTTTTGATTTGCATTTCTCTAATGATTAATGATGTTGAGCATTCTTTCATGTGTTTGTTGGCAATCTGTATATCTTCTATGGAGAAATGTCTATGTAGATCTTCTGCCCATTTTTGGATTGGGTTGTTTGTTTTTTTGTTATTGAGCTTCATGAGCTTCTTGTAAATTTTAGAGATTAATCCTTTGTCAATTGCTTCATTTGCAAATATTTTCTCCCATTCTGAGGGTTGTCTTTTGGTCTTGTTTATGGTTTACTTTGCTGTGCAGAAGCTTTGTAGTTTCATTAGGTTCCATTTGTTTATTTTTGTTTATATTTCCATTTCTCTAGGAGGTGGATCAATAAGGATCTTGCTGTGATTTATGTCATAGAGTGTTGTGCCTATGTTTTCCTCTAAGAGTTTGATAGTGTCTGCCCTTACATTTAGGTCTTTAATCCACTTTGAGTTTATTTTTGTGTATGGTGTTAGGGAGTGTTCTAATTTCATTCTTTTACATGTAGCTGTCCAGTTTTCCCAGAACCACTTATTGAAGAGGCTGTCTTTTCTCCATTGTATATTCTTGCCTCCTTTATCAAAGATAAGGTGACCATGTGTGCGTGGGTTTATCTCTGGGCTTTCTGTCCTGTTCCATTGATCTATATTTCTGTTTTTGTGCCAGTACCATACTGTCTTGATTACTGTAGCTTTGTAGTAAAGTCTGAAGTCAGGGAGCCTGATTCCTCCACCTCCATTTTTTGTTCTCAAGATTGCTTTGGCTATTCGGGGCCTTTTGTGTTTCCATAAAAATTGTGAAACTTTTTGTTCTAGTTCTGTGGAAAATGCCAGTGGTAGTTTGCTAGGGATTGCAATGAATCTGTAGATTGCTTTGGGTAGTGTAGTCATTTTCACTATGTTGATTCTTCCAATCCAAGAACATGGTATATCTATCCATCTATTTGTATCATCTTTAATTTCTTTCATCACTGTCTTATAATTTTCTGCAGGTCTTTTTTCTCCTTAGGTAGGTTTATGCCTAGATATTTTATTGTTTTAGTTGCAGTGGTAAATGGGAGTGTTTTCTTAACTTCACTTTCAGATTTTTCATCATTAGTGTATAAGAATGCCAAAGATTTCTATGCATTAATTTCTGTGCATTAATTCTACAGGTCTTTTGTCTCCTTCGGTAGGTTTATTCCTAGATATTTTATTGTTTTTGTTGCAGTGGTAAATGGGAGTGTTTTCTTAATTTCACTTTCAGATTTTTCATCATTAGTGTATAAGAATACCAGAGATTTCTGTGCATTAATTTTGTATCCTGATACCTTACCAAATTCATTGATTAGCTCTAGTAGATTTCTGGTAGCATCTTTAGGATTCTCTATGTATAGTATCATGTCATCTGCAAACAGCGACAGCTTTACTTCTTCTTTTCCGATTTGGATTCCTTTTATTTCTTTTTCTTCTCTGACTGCTGTGGCTAAAACTTCCAAAACTATGTTGAGTAAGAGTGGTGAGAGTGGGCAACCTTGTCTTGTTCCTGATCTTAGTGGAAATGGTTTCAGTTTGGTGAAATGGTTTCAGATCTTTGCTATTGTTTCCTTCATTTCATTTTCATTTATTTCTGATCTGATCTTTATGATTTCTTTCCTTCTGCTAACTTTTGGGGTCTTTTTGTTCTTCTTTCTCTAATTGCTCTAGGTGCAAGGTTACGTTGTTTATTTGAGATGTTTCCTGTTTCTTAAGGTAGGATTGTATTGCTATAAACTTCCCTCTTGGAACTGCTTTTGCTGCATCCCACAGGTTTTGGGTCGTCGTGTATCCATTGTCATTTGTTTCTAGGTATTTTTTGATTTCCTCTTTGATTTCTTCAGTGACCACTTGGTTATGAAATACTGTATAGTTTAGCCTCCAAGTGTTTGCATTCTTTTTTTTTTTTTGCAGTACGCGGGCTTCTCACTGTTGTGGCCTCTCCCGTTGTGGAGCACAGGCTCCGGACGCGCAGGGACAGTGGCCATGCCTCACGGGCCCAGCCACTCAGCGGCATGTGGGATCTTCCCTGACTGGGGCACAAACCCATGTCCCCTGCATCGGCAGGCGACTCTCAACCACTGCACCACCGGGGAAGCCCCACGTGTTTGTATTTTTTACAGATCTTTTCCTGTAATTGATACCTAGTCTCATAGCATTGTCGTCATAAAAGATACATGATATGATTTCAATTTTCTTAAATTTACCAAAGCTTGATTTGTGACCCAAGATATGATCTATCCTGGAAAATGTTCCATGAGCACTTGAGAAAAATGTTGTTTGGATGGAATGTTGTTTTTGGATGGAATGTCCTATAAATATCAATTAAGTCCATCTTGTTTAATGTATCATTTAAAGCTTGTGTTTCCTTATTTATTTTCATTTTGGTTAAAGTCCCCTACTATGATTGTGTTGCTGTTGATTTCCCATTTATGGCTGTTAGTATTTGCCTTATGTATTCGGGTGCTCCTATGTTGGGTGCATAAATATTACAATTGTTATATCTTCTTCATGGATTGATCCCTTGATCATTATGTAGTGTCCTTCTTTGTGTCTTGTAATAGTCTTTATTTTAGAGTCTATTTTCTCTGATATGAGAATTGCTACTCCAGATTTCTTTTGATTTCCATTTGCATGGCATATCTTTTTCCATCCCCTGACTTTCAGTCTGTAAGTGTCCCTAGGTCTGAAGTGGGTCTCTTGTAGACAGCATATATACGGGTCTTGTTTTTGTATCTATTCATCCAGTGTATATCTCTTGGTTGGAGCATTTAATCCATTTTCATTTAAAGTAATTATCGATATGTATGTTCCTATTACCATTTTCTTAATTGTTTTGGGTTTGTTTTTGTAGGTCTTTTCCTTGTCTTGTGTTTCCTGCCTAGAGAAGTTCCTTTAGCATTTGTTGTAGAGCTGGTTTGGTGGTGCTGAATTCTCTTAGCTTTTTCTTGTCTGTAAAGGTTTTAATTTCTCCATCAAATCTGAATGAGATCCTTGCTGGGTAGAGTAATCTTGGTTGTAGGTTTTTCTCTTTCATCACTTTAAATATATCCTGCCACTTCCTTCTGGCTTGCAGAGTTTCTGCTGAGAAATCAGCTGTTAACCTTATGGGGATTCCCTTATGTGTTACTTGTTGTTTTTCCCTTGCTGCTTTTAATATTTATTCTTTGTATTTAATTTTTGATAGTTTGATTAATATGTGTCTTGGGGTGTTTCTTCTTGGATTTATCCTGTATGGGACTCTCTGTACTTCCTGGAGTTCACCAACTATTTCCTTTCCCATATTAGGGAAGTTTTCAACTATAGTCTCTTCCAATATTTTCTCAGTGCCTTTATTTTTCTCTTCTTCTTCTGGGACCCCTATAATTCGAATGTTGATGTGTTTAATGTTGTCCCAGAGGTCTCTGAGACTGTCCCCTATTCTTTTCATTCTTTTTTCTTCATTCTGCTCTGCAGTAGTTATTTCCACTTTTTTTATCTTCCAGGTCACTTATCCGTTCTTCTGCCTCAGTTATTCTGCTATTGATCCCTTTTGAGAATTTCTAATTTCATTTATTGTGTTGTTTATCTCTGTTGTGTTGCTCTTTAGTTCTTCTAGGTCCTTGTTAAACGTTTCTTGTATTTTCTCCATTCTATTTCCAAGATTTTGGATCATCTTTACTATCATTATTCTGAATTCTTTTTCAGGTAGACTGCCTGTTTCCTCTTCATTTTTTAGGTCTGGTGGGTTTTTTCCTTGTTCCTTCATCTGCTGTGTGTTTCTCTGTCTTCTCATTTTGCTTAACTTACTGTTTTGGGGTCTCCTCTTCACAGGCTGTTGGTTCGTAGCTTCCGTTGTTTTTGGTTTCTGTCCGCAGTGGCTAAGGTTGGTTCAGTGGGTTGTGAAGGCTTCCTGGTGGAGGGGACTAGTGCCTGTGTTCTGGTGGATGAGGCTGGATCTCGTCTTTCTGGTGGGCATGTCCACGTCTGGTGGTGTGTTTTGGGGTGTCTGTGGCCTTATTATTATTTTAGGCGGCCTCTGTGCTAGTGGATGGGGTTGTATTTCTGTCTTGCTAGTTGTTAGGCATAGGGTGTCCAGCACTGTAGCTTGCTGATTTAAAATATCTTTGTAAACATGATTTTAATTACTGCATACTATTTTCTTTAATAGATAGATCATAATTTGATTAACTCTTTCTCTAATGGTGGAAATTTACCCTAACTTGTTTTCAAGTACTTTTTTCTTTTGATTTGCTATTATGCATTTTGCCAACTTACTTCACCAAAGATTATTTAAATGTATACTTCCACCAGTAATGTATGAGAATACTCAGCTCACAATACAGCATTATTATCATTTTGCTATTATTATAGATGAAGATCATTATTACCTCATTATTATTTTAATTCAAAATTCTTTGATAACCCATCAGGTTGAGTACTTACCATTTGGATTTTCCCACTTCGAATTTTTCTGTTTGCATTCTTTGCCCATTAATCAATTGGGATCTTAGTGTTTTTGTTTCGTTTGTTTGTTTTTTGGTATTTGCTCATTTGCTTATAATCTTTGTTGCAGATATTATTCCTTAGTCATTGTCTTTTAAAATTGCTTATAATTTTTTGGCATGCAGCTCAGTCTGACAGTATTTTCCTTTGTAATTCTTTGCTTTTAAATTTAGAAAGTCTTTCCCCACAAGAAATAAAGTATTCCTTTATCCATATTTTCTTCTGTTTTATTATTTGATTGTTTATATTACGCTCTTTGATCATACTGAATTTATTTAAGTGTAGGATCTAAATTGATTTTCTACTGAGTAGTTAACCAGTTCTTCCAGTATCAATTTTTAAATAATCTTCTCTTCTTTACTGATTTGTGATACTTCTTTTAACTTTTTAATAAGGTTTGTTTATGGCCTATTTGTTCCTTTTTGTTGATCTCTGTTAGGGGTAATGTTGGGAATATTAGGCAGTTCCTAGTTCAAGGGACAAAGAAACACATTAATCTTACCTTAGCCAAACCACTTGCCTCCCTGAGAGGTACCTAAGGAAGGTATAGGCACAAAGGACAAGCAAATTAATATTTTATTTTTAGCTGGCGTAGGCTCTACACTCTAATATGTATGCTCCAGTTTTCTCTCGCTGCATAACAAACCACTCAAACTTAGAGGTATAAAACAGCTACTTTATTATGCCCATGGATTATATGAGTCAGGAATTGGAAAGAGCATCACAAGGACGTCTTGCTTCTGCTCCACGATATCTGAGGTTTCAGCTCAGAAGACTCAAAGTCTGGAAGAGACTGATGGCTAGGGGCTGGAATCATCTGAAGATTTGTTCAGTCATCTGCCTACTGATTGAGGGTGGCTGTCAGCTGATATCTCAGATGAGACTGCCAGCCAGAATACCTACTTGTCACCCCAGGTGGCTATATGGGATTCCTCACTGTGTGGTGGCTGGGTTCCAAGAGTGAGTGTCCCAACAGAACCAGACACAAGCTTTACTACCTTTTATGGCTCAGAAGTTACGTAGGATCATTTTTCTGCCAGTCTCAAGACTTAAGGTGATAGAAGGAGTGTTAAAGTCACATTATAAGGACAGCCTGTGGGAGACAGCTTCTCATGATGGCAGAGTAGAAGGATGTGTCCTCACTCCCTCTTGCTAGAGCACTAGAATCACAACTAACTGCTGAACAATCATTGACAGGAAGACATAGAACTCACCAAAAAAGATACCCCACATCCAAAGACAAAGGAGAAGCCACACTGAGATGGTAGGTGGGGTGCAATCACAACAAAGTCAAATCCCATAACTGCTGGGTGGGTGACTCACAAACTGGAGAACAATTATACCACAGAAGTCCACCCACTGGAGTAAAGGTTCTGAGCCCGACGTCAGGCTTCCTATCCTGGGGGTCCAGCAACGGGAGGAGGAATTCCAGAGAATCAGACTTTGAAGTCTAGCATGATTTGATTGCAGGACTTCGACAGGACTGGGGAAAACAGAGACTCCATTCTTGGAGGGCACACACAAAGTAGTGTGTGCATCGGGACCCAGGGAAAGGAGCAGTGGCCCCATAGGAGACTGAACCAGACCTACCTGCTAGTGTTGGAGTGTCTCCTGCAGAGGCAGGGGTCGGCTGTGGCTCACCACAGGGACAAGGACATAGTCCAAAGAAGTTCTGGGAAATACTCCTTGGCGTGAGCCCTCCTGGAGTCTGCCATTAGCCTCAGCAAAGAGCCCACAGGCTCCAGTGCAGGGTCACCTCAGGCAAAACAACCAACAGGGAGGGAACTCAGCCCCACCCATCAGCAGACAAGCAGATTAAAGTTTAACTGAGCTCTGCCCACCAGAGCAACACCCGGCTCTACCCACCACCATTCTATCCCATCAGAAGCTTGCACAAGCCTCTTAGAGAGCCTCATTCACCAGAGGGCGGACAGCAGAAGCAAGAAGAACTACAATCCTGCAGCCCGTGGAACAAAAACCACATTCACAGAAAGGTAGACAAAATGAAAAGGCAGAGGACTATATACCAGATGTAGGAACAAGATAAAAGCCCAGAAAAACAACTAAATAAAGTGGAGATAGGCAACCTTTCAGAAAAAGAATTCAGAGTAATGATATTGAAGATGATCCAGGACCTCAGAAAAAGAATGGAGGCAAAGATCGAGAAGATGCAAGAAATTTTTAACAAAGACCTAGAAGAATTAAAGAACAAACACCTAGAAGAATTAAAGAACAAACAAACAGAGATGAACAATACAATAACTGAAATGAAAAATACACTAGAAGGAATCAATAGCAGAATAACTGAGGCAGAAAAACAGATAAGTGACCTGGAACATGGAATGGTGGAATTCACTGCCATGGAACTGCATAAAGAAAAAAGAGTGAAAAGAAATGACAACAGCCTAAGAGACCTCTGGGTCTCTTTAAACGCACCAACATTTGCATTATAGGGGTCCCAGAAGGAGAAGAGAGAAAGAAAGGACCTGAGAAAATATTTGAAGAGATTATAGTCAAAAACTTCCCCAACATGGGAAAGGAAGTTCAGAGAGTCCAGGCTGGATAAACCCAAGGAGAAACATGCTGAGACAGAGAGTAATCAAATTGACAAAAAAAAAAAAAAAAAAAAAAAAAAGGCAAAGAAAACTAATTGAAAGCAGCAAGGGAAAAACAACAAATAGCATACAAGGGAACACCTGTAAGGTTAACAGCTGATTTCTCAGCAGAAACTCTACAAGCCAGAAGGGAATGGCATGACATATTTAAAGTGATGAAAGGGAAGAAACTACAACCAAGATTACTCAGATTAGATTACTCTAATCTGAACAGCAAGGATCTCATTCAGATTTGATGGAGAAATCAAAAGCTTTACAGACAAGCAAAAGCTAAGAGAATTCTGCACCACCAAACCAGCTCTATGACAAATGCTAAAGGAACTTCTCTAGGCAGGAAACACAAGAAAATAAAAGGACCTACAAAAACAAACCCCAAACAATGAAAAAAATGGTACTAGGAACATACATATCGATAATTACCTTAAATGTGAACGGATTAAATGCTCCAACCAAAAGACACAGGCTCCCTGAATGGATACAAAAACAAGACCTGTATATATGCTGTCTACAAGGGACCCACTTCAGACCTAGCGACACATACAGACTGAAAGTGAGGGGACAGAATAAGATATTCCATGCAAAGGGAAATCAAAAGAAAGCTGGAGTAGCAATACTCATATCAGAAAAAATAGAGCTTAAAATAAAGAATGTTACAAGAGACAAGAAAGGACACTACATAACGATCAAGGGATTAATCCAAGAAAAAGATATAACAATTATAAATATATATGCATCTGACAGAGGAACACCTCAATACATAAGGCAACTGCTAACAGCTATGAAAGAGGAAATCGACAGTAACACAGTAATAGTGGGGGACTTTAACATGTCACTTACACCAATGGACAGATCATCCAGACAGAAAATTAATAAGGAAACACAAGCTTTAAATGACACAGTAAACCAGATAGATTTAATTAATATTTATAGGGCATTCCACCCAAAAGTTGCAGAATACACTTTCTTCTCAAGTGCACATGGACCATTCTCCAGGATAGATAACATATTGGGTCACAAATCAAGCCTCGGTAAATTTAAGAAATATGAAATCATATCAAGCATCTTTTCTGACCACAAGCTATGAGATTAGAAATCAATTACAGGGAAAACAATGTAAAAAACACAAACACATGGAGGGTAAACAATATGTTACTAAATAAGAGATTACTGAAGGAATCAAAGAGGAAATCAAAAAATACCTAGAGACAAATGGCAATGACAACACAATGATCCAAAACCTATGGGATGCAGCAAAAGCAGTTCTAAGAGGGACGTTTATAACAACACAATCCTACCTCAAGAAACAAGAAAAATCTCAATTAAACAATCTAACCTTACACCTAAAGGAACTAGAGAAAAGAGAACAAACAAAACCCAAAGTTAGTAGAAAGAAAGAAATCATAAAGATCAGAGCAGATATAAATGAAATAGAAACAAAGAAAACAGTACCAAAGATCAATAAAACTAAAAGCTGGTTCTTTGAGAAGATAAACAAAATTGATAAACCATTAGCCAGACTCATCAAGAAAAAAAGGGAGAAGACTCAAATCAATAGAATTGGAAATGAAAAAGGAGAAGTAACAACTGACACCGCAGAAATACTACTATAAGCAACTCTGTGCCAATAAAATGGACAACCTGGAAGAAATGGACAAATTCTTAGAAAGTTATAACCTTCCAAGACTGAACCAGGAAGAAATAGAAAATATGAACAGACCAGTCACAAGCACTGAAATTGAGACTGTGATTAAAAATCTTCCAACAAACAAAAGCCCAGGAACAGATGGATTCACAGGTGAATTCTATCAAACATTTAGAGAAGAGCTAACACCCATCCTTTTCAAACTCTTCCAAAAAATTGCTGAGGAAGGAACATTCCCAAACTCATTCTACAAGGCCACCATTACCCTGATACCAAAACCAGACAAAGATACTGCAAAAAAAGAAATTTACGGACCAATATCACTGATGAATATAGATGTAAAAATCCTCAAGAAAATACTAACAAACAGAATCCAACAACACATTAAAAGGATCATACACCATGATCAAGTGGGATTTATCCCAGGGATGCAAGGATTATTCAATATATGCATATCAATCAGTTTGATACACCATATTAACAAATTGAAGAATGAAAGCCATATGATCATCTCAATAGATGCAGAAAAAGCTTTTGACAAAATTCAACACCCATTTATGATAAAAACTCTTCAGAAAGTGGGCATAGAGGGAACCTACCTCAACATAATAAAGGCCATATATGACAAACACACAGCAAACATCTTTCTCAATGGTGAAAAACTGAAAGCATTTCCTCTAAGATCAGGAACAAGACAAGGATGTCCACTCTCACCAATATTACTCAACATAGTTTTGGAAGTTCTAGCCACAGCAATCAGAGAAGAAAAAGAAATAAAATGAATCCAAATTGGAAAAGAAGAAGTAAAACTGTCACTGTTTGCAGATGACATGATACTCTACATAGATAATCCTTAAGATGCCACCAGAAAACTACTAGAGCTCATCAATGAATTTGGTAAAGTTTCAGGATGCAAAATCAATGCACAGAAATCTCCTGCATTCCTATACACTAACAGCAAAATATCAAAAAGCGAAACAAGGAAACAATCCCATTCACCACTACAACAAAAAGAATAAAATACCTAGGAATAAACCTACCTAAGGAGGTAAAAGACCTGTATTCAGATAACTATAAGACACTGAGGAAAGAAATCAAAGATAACACAAACAGATGGTGAGATATACCATGTTCTTGGATTAGAAAAATCAACATTGTTAAAATGACTGTACTACTGAAAGCCATCTACAGATTCAATGCAATCCCTATCAAATTACCAACGGCATTTTTTACAGAACTAGAACAAAAAAATCTTAAAATTTGTATGGAGACAAAAAAGACCCCAAATAGCCAAAGCAACCTTGGGGGAAAAAAACAGAGCTGGAGGAATCAGACTCCCTGACTTCAGTCTATACTACAAAACTACAGTACTCAAGACCATATGGTACTGGCGCAAAAACAGAAATATAGATCAATGGAACAGGATGGAAAGTCCAGAGATAAACCCACGCACCTCTGGTCAACTAATCTATGACAAAGGAGGCAAGCATATACAATAGAGAAAAGACAGTCTCTTCAATAAGGGGTGCTGGGAAAACTGTACAGCTACATGTAAAAGAATGAAGTGAGAACACTCCCTAACACCATATACAAAAATAAACTCAAAATGGATTAAAGACCTAAATGTAAGACCGGACACTATAAATCTCTTAGAGGAAAACATAGGAAGAACACTCTGACATAAATCACAGCAAGATTTTTTTGACCCACCTCCTAGAGTAATGAAAATAAAAAACAAATGGGACCTAATGAAATTTAAAATCTTTTGCACAGCAAATGAAACTGTAAATAAGACGAAAAGGCAGCCCTCAGAATGGGAGAAAATATTTGCAAGCGAATCAACAGACAAAGGATTAATCTCCAAAATATATAAACAGCTCATGGAGCTCAATATTAGAAAAACAAACAACCCAATCAAAAAATGGGCAGAAGACCCAAATAGACGTTTCTTCAAAGAAGACATACAGATGGCCAAGAGGTACATGAAAAGCTGCTCAACATCACTAATTATTAGAGAAATGCAAATCAAAACTGCAATGAGGTATCACCTCACACCAGTTAGAATGGGCATCCCTCAGAAAATCTACCAACAACAAATGCTGGAGAGGGTGTGGCGAAAAGGGAACCCCCTTGCACTGTTGGTGGGAATGTAAATTGATACAGCCACTATGGAGAACAGTATGGAGGTTCCTTAAAAAACTAAAAATAGAATTAACATATGACCCAGCAATCCCACTACTGGGCATACATCCAGAGATAACCATAATTCAAAAAGGCACATGAACCCCAGTGTTCATTGCAGCACTGTTTACAATAACCAGGTCATGGAAGCAACCTAAATGCCCATCATCAGACGAATGGATAAAGAAGATGTGGTACATATATACAATGGAATATCAGCCATAAAAAGGAATGCAGTTGGGTCATTTGTAGAGATGTGGATGGACCTAGAGACTGTCATACAGAGTGAAGTTAAGTCAGAAGGAGAAAAACAAATATTGTGTATTAACGCTTTTATGTGGAATCTAGAAAAATGGTACAGATGAACCGGTTTGCAAGCCATAAATAGAGAGAAAAATGTAGAGGACAAACGTATGGACACCAAGGGGGGAAAGTGGGGAGTGGTGGTGGTGTGATGAATTGGGAGATTGGGATTGACGTGTATACCCTAATATGTATAAAATAGATAACTAATAAGAACCTGCTGTATAAAAAAAGAAATAAATATCATACAACAGTGCCTCCCAGGACAAACACTGTGAGTTTTGTTATTTGTTTATACCACAAATCCATTGAGCTGGGAACAGGGAGTTGGGTTAGAAAGCAAGTTTCAAGGCATGAGGGGGCATGTGTAAAAGTAACTAATAAATATTTGTTGAATGTAAAAATAAAAAAAAGTTGAGCATGTGGGATGCAAGATATTGTGTTGCCATCTTTTGATGAGGTACATTATCAGGGCAGGAAGCTTTGACAAGCTGGCCTAGAACATGAGGCTTAGAATATTTCTCCTGCTTGATGTTCCCTTCCCCCAGATACACACATGGTTCGCTGCCTCAATAACTTCATATATTTGCTCAAAGTCACCTTCTTAGTGAAGTCTCTCCTTACCACCCTATTTAAATGTGACTTCAGGGCTTCCCTGGTGGCGCAGTGGTTGAGAATCCGCCTGCCGATGCAGGGGACGCAGGTTCGTGCCCCGGTCCGGGAAGATCCCACGTGCTGCGGGGCAGGTGGGCCCGTGAGCCATGGCCGCTGAGCCTGCGCGTCCGGAGCCTGTGCTACGCAACGGGAGAGGCCACAACAGTGAGAGGCCCGCTTACTGCAAAAAAAAAAACAAAAAAAAACAAAAATAAATGTGACTTCACCCACACCCTGGAACTCTCTATTACCCTTCGTTGCTTTATTTTTTCTTCAATAACACATCATTTAACATGCAATCTAGTTAATTTTATCTTATTATTTATTGTTTATTTCTCCTCTGTAGAATATAAACTTTACAAAGGCAGAATCTTTGTCTATTGACGTTCATGGATGTCTTATAAGTGCCCAGAACAGTGACTGGTATGTAGTAGGTGCTCAAAATTATTGAATGAGTAAATAGATGAATCAAGGGCAGGGGCCCCTCACCCCTTTCTTTCTCCTGGCCACCTTCCTTCTTGGGGCTTCTTTTAAAGCCAGATGAGACAATCAGCCCATCTGTTTTCCTTCTTTTTCCTTTTCTTGACTTCTGGAATACATACTCCCACCTTCCTGCTTTAACTCTATAGCCTTTCTACTCAGCACTCCCTCCTTAATGGGTAGTCCTCAGTCTGTTTCAGCTGAAGCATTAGGAGTACTCTCCAGGCTCTGGGCCTCCCAGGTCCATCATACCTGCTCCTGCCACCCTTGCTGTCCACCTGCTTCTGCAGGGCCCGTGTCTTCTCTGTTGTCACCCACCATGGGAACTGATGGCACTGCTCCCTGGGCAGCTGCCCATTCCTCCATCCTCACCAACTGTGGCTGTGTCATCTCCTTCCACCACACTCCTCACTCAAGCAGTGCAAGGACACTTTGTCCTCAGGACAACTCTGGGAGGCAGGAAGGCCAAATATGGAGGAAATGAGGAAATTGAAGAGCCAGTGTAGTAAAAGAGTTTGCCGAGGTTACAAAGAACAATAGCTCAAGCTAAGGTGCCATGACTTGGAGTCCTTGCATCTCCACTTACAGGCCTCTATTTCCTTTTGATGTGGTGACAGTCTTATTTTGTGACTCTGGGCCGCTTCTCAGTCTCTTTGTGTTTCAGTTTTCCCGAAAGGGGATTACAAAACATCCTAAGGCAATTGTAAGCCCTCAAGTTGTCAGGGACAAAACAGCAATTCATGAATCAGTTGAGTAGCATGAGCAGAGCAACAGAATGGTTGAATATCTCTTTAGGACAAGTGAACCTTGTAATTAGATCAAATTACCTTCCAGAAATACCATTTTGACTGTTCTTAATACAGAAGTTACATACTGAGCAAATGACGGTTTTGGTTTATGGTACTTCTACTCCAGCTGCCTTCACTCTGGAGGACATTATGACAATCTCCTGATTTTTTTAAGGACCAGACTTCTTTGAAGGGATGTAAGGACACAAGAAAATAACTTTATTTTGCCTTCTTTGACATGCTCATTTGAGTTCTGGGCCTTGATAAAATGAAGACTATTTTCTAGAAGTTTCCCCTTCAACCTGTCATTCTGCTGTTGTTCAGTGAAGTATCTATCCTGTGGAATGTGGAGTGGGCTGCAGGCTTTCTTTATGTAAATATATTAATCCTTCTGTCACCCTGGAAACTGTCATCCAGTGCCAGCCAGATAATGAATTTCACCCGTCAGATATTGAGCCATTGTATATATTTTTGCCAAAAGGTAGAAACTGACTTGTTTGCAAGTGGCAAAAATGCCTAGGAATGCACAGTTGTGACAGGCACCCTGGGTTTCCGTTGCTCACTGCCGCCTATGAACCACAGATCAGAGAGAGCAGGAACAGAGAGCCCCCAGGAGCCACACCGGGTTGCGTGATGCGCTTGTCTTGCCCACACGACTGTTGCAAGAGTTTTGGATTTTCAAACAGGTGACTTGTTCTCCATGTGGCACATTTTCAATAGGTCTTTAAGGACTTTTTTCCTTCAGTCCCTTCTCTGTTTCATTCTCTCTCGACGCCTTTAATCATGGAGTTCTTTTCATCTGCAAACTCTAATTCCTCCTCATGTAGGTTCTCTTTAGTCCTCGCTAGTCCCTGCCAAATCTGCATATCATAGTGATCAGCCTTCAGCGTAGGGATGTAGCTCATAAGTTTAACCTGTAAATAGAACTGCAGTTTAAGCTCCTTATTACCATAGAAATTAAAAATTCTTCCACTCCCATGTAGGTTTGGTCCTTAGACAAGGTCCGCTAAACCCGCCAACCCCTAGTGGGCTGTGAAAGCCTTGAGCATGCCGCACACTGAGCTGGCACCTCTCCTGAAAGGCGGCAGACGCTGCCAGCTCCCCCTGCTCGAGGCCCCCAGTGTATTGCTCATCACGCTGTCAACTGCGGCTCTGTAGACATGAAGGGGTTTCATTGCTCTTCTTTTCACTCCAGTTAACCAGAGAGTCAGGGGGAGTGAGTTCAGTTCCTGGAACTGAGCTGGAGATAGGAAATGATGTGGAGGAGATGATCTCCTGAGAATCGAGGTGGACTCATTCTACTTCCTGAGGAGTAGGAGGAGACCCTTCTGCAGCCTCTAGGCTGGTCAGGGTCAGCCTACATTTTCCCCATAACCTTGTCTTTCTCTGCCCTGAGAAAGACATTGATGTTGCTGTGGCTTTAGAAACAGTGGAAACAACTGTTTATTTTTCAAAACATAAAGAACTAATTTCCTGCCAAGCACTGGGCTAGATGCCAAGGATATGATGCTGAATAGATTGGTCCCTGCCCCCAGAGAACTTTGGGCCCTGGGGAGAGAGACCTTCGGCATCCAGAGACCTGGTTTCAAGTTCTGAGTCCTCTCTTACTGGTAATATGACTTTGGGCAATAATAACAATATCAATAACAATAATAACTTCTATTTTGGAACGCTAACTATGTGCCAGACAGAATGTTAGGTGATTTCACACACATTATCTATTTAAATAAATTTGCCTTTTCAACTTTCAGTTTCTTTGTACCAGACAGACTTTTTGCCAGCCTAGGTTTTCCTTCACCACAGTCCCTACCCTCATGCCCCCATGACCACAGTCATGTGATCTAGGGATGGATATCTGAGCAAAGATGGGCCAACAGTTTCTTATCCTGGAATTTGGGGATAGGAGTGAGTTGTGTCAGGAGAGAGTAGAATGTGAATCTATGAGTGTCTGGGTATGTGGATTGTTATACATCAAACTGAGGAGCAGAGGAAGTCAATTCACACATGAAAAACAAATAAAGCAAATTGGCAGAAAGGTGGAGACAAAAGAAGCTGAGAGGGGTCGTGGGAGTTTCCCAGGCCCAGGTACCAGTGTGCTCTGGACGCCCAACTATTTGCTTGTTCTTGGGTTCTCTGAGACAGCCTGAGTCCTCGCAAAATCTTCCCTTGTTGGCTGGAGCTAGTATGAATTGTCTCTCTAGCCATTGTAACAAAAGGTCCTAAATAATGCATTTCTTTTGTGCAAGGAGAATTGTTGTCAAAATTAAATGAGATCATGTGTCTGAAGATACTTTATAATCTGTAAGGATATATTTAAAATACATGGGATTATTGGGTGATGAGGATGACCGTGATGATGACAAGATGAGGATGATGATGATTAGCATCAAACAATGATAGACAAGCTAAGTTCTCTATAACATGTAAGATGGGGAGAATTTTCCAAGAGAGATCAAATGATGATGATATAGCTAGATGTTGGGTGGAATAGACCAGGATTTGGTGCTGAACCCAGTGGCTTCCAGGATGATTTAGGAGGTGATCTAGAAGTTTGAGTTCAGTGAGGATGAAGCTTGCATCAGGGGAGCAGCTGCAGTCCCTCTTGAAAGAGTCTCAGGAAGTATTGTCCTAGATTTGCCAGAAAGGGTCTCCCCCTCACCCAAGAAAGGGAGGGCTTGTTTCCTCCTTCTGCTCCTGGAAATCCTAACTCTAATCCCACTATTTTGAAATAGTTCTGGCCAGCTTCTCAGTAAAAGTGGGGGCTAAGTAGCAGTCCCATTGAGTGAACGTGCCCTGTGAAGTCATTTTAGGGTGGCAGAGAGGTCATGGCCATGTTGGGAAGATGTCATTGAGCCAGCCACCAGCTCTGCTAATTTAATTACCTGCAGGTAAGTTCTGCCCTGGATTGACAGGGGCAAACCCATTCAACTTAGTAGCATCAGGCCAGAGTGTGGCTGAGAGAACCTGGCTGACATCTCTGACACCTTTGATGGATATCAGCCCTGCTTGATTCCAGTGTCCTTCAGGGTTGAGGATGGTAGGTGTTTGTCATCACAGTGTGACTCACATGAACTGCTGGCTCTATACACATATCTTCTAGGAAAAACACTGTCCTTTCTCCCAAGATGGATGTGTCCTCTCAAGCTGCAGACTCTTCCATCGTTAGAGACACCCTGGCACCTGAGACTGTTACAGAGATGTGGCATGATCTTTTTCTCTCATCCAATGGATTTAACCTCTCTTCTTTGTGTTCTCTTCCCCTGGTCATTAAATGAGAGAATATATATGGGAAAGTGCCATGCAAATACATTCATTTATTCAGCACATATGTATGTATTGATTGACTATGTGCCAAGCACTATAGCAGGATTTATCAATGCACTGGAAAGAGAAAGACATGATATCTTGGGACTTGAATTCTAGGGGCAGAAACAGAGAAAAACACTATGCAGTAAAGCAGTGGAAATAATCTTATATTGAAGTGAATGTTGTAGAGGAAATAAACCAGGGGCAGAGGTAGAGAAAGACAGAAAGGATCCACTTAGTTTGGGAAGCCAGGTAGTACTCCTTTGCCAAGACCCAAAAGAGGAGAAGGAACCTGCCCTTCCAGAGAAGAGCATTTCAAATAGAAGAAACAATGTGGGTCAAGGCCCAAGGCAGAAGAACCAGTTGTGTTCAAGACATGGAATACGGCCAGTATAACTGCAGTGTGGCAGATGAAGGGAGGACTGGCATGTGTGGGTAGCTAGGGGGAAGAACACAGACTCTGGAGTCAGACACACATGGGTTTGGATCTCAGCTCTGCCCAACTAGCTGAGTGATCTTGGGCAAGCACTTAACCGCTCTGTGTCTCAGTTTTCTTATCTGGAAAATGGGGACAATAGTATTTATATCTTGGGTTATCATAATTATGAAATGGCATAAAGCATTGTTTCTGTCCAAGGCTTCTGAGAACCAGATGCCAAGACAAGATTAGGTGTGCAACAGATTTATTGGGAGAAATACCTTGAAAAAAAAAGTTAAGGAAGCCAGAAAAGGTGGTGGGTCTTCAGATGTTGATGCAGGTCTGACACCTACAAAGGAGAGGGGAAGGAAAGCATTCCGAGAAAGATTTGACCAGGCCAGAGGGGAGCCCTTGAGCCAAAGCTGCTTGTTGGCAGAATCTGATAGTGGTATCACTACTTTGCTCAGTCGTTGTCTGGGAACTGCCAAGGCAGAAGCGTGGCCTTGCTGTGGACTCTCGGAGTCAGAGGGGTGGCTGCTGAGGCTGCTGGTCAACCGCGTTCCTGTAGCAGGACATCTGAGCCGTGCATTTTCATGGCTGCCGACAGTATACGCCTTAGCAGACTCTTCTGGTACATAAGAGGTGTTCAATTTACGTGTAGCTTTTGTTAATAAATTATTATTTCCAAGAAATCTTAATAATCACTGTTGTTATCTTACCCTTGTTCTCTTGATTCTTTTTCTCTTTTTCTCCTCTGCCTTGGCTGTCCCCTAGCCAGCTGGTAGAACCTCCAGACATTACCCATCCTCATGGTTGAGCAAGGGAGTTCCTAACAAGAGTGAACAAGCAGTTGCCATATGCTGGGATTTGAGAGATAACAATAAAATTACCTTTTCTTAAAAAAAAAAACAAAAAACCTGTCACATTACCAGAAGTTCCATCATTAAGAATTTCCTCCTTTGGATAAGCCTCAGACCACAGCTCCCAAGGGCAAGATTTCAAAGTCTCTGTCCTTCCTGCCGTGGCCTCCTCCCCTGTCTTTTTGCTGCCTGCCCCTGATTCCTCCATTTATTTGGAACCATCTGTTGATTATTTAATACATATGGGTGAAGTCAGTGGTTTTAAAGTTCTTGAAAATGGCTTGTTTTCAACAACTTAAGCTGCTTGCCGCCTTCTTTACACATGTCACTAATGCATAGGTCTGTCTCTTGAGTGAGCAGAGGCCAACTTCATCTCCAGGGTCTTTTTGGCCCAGCCTGGCTGCTATCCCAGAACTGACCACTTGCTGAACAACCGCTGTCTACATTGGACCCTCCAGACCCTGCATCTTCTTGTCACTCCTCTTATCATCTATGGAGGGTCCTGTCCCAGTGCATGGCCCCTCTAGTGGGACATGGCCCCTCTGTATTCTGCCCCATCCACTCAAGTTGTTAAATAAAACAAAGTGGCTATCTCCTGTGAGTGTCAGAAAGTTCAACTCCATAAGACCCATCGTCTGTGTAGCCCACTGTTAGCGCATAAGAGATACTTTGTGAAAGGGGTAGTTCAACTTTGGGTATGAATTATTACCTCAAGGGATGTTCCTCATCCTTAATTATATGCTGTTATCCATAAAATGTTAGAGCTCCTATGATTCCACGTATGTAACATTATTGAAATGACAAAATTACAGAGCTGGAGAACAAATTAGTGGTAACTGGGTGTTGAGGATGGGGGCAAAAGAGAGGTGGGTGTGGTTATAAAAGGGCAACACGAGAGATCCTTGTGGTGATGGAAATGTTCTGTACCTTGACTGGTGGTGGTGGATCCAAGACCTAACAGATGTGATAAAATTGCACAGAAGTAAACACACACATACACATATACACACGTACACACACAGACACACACACACACACACGAGTACAATTAAAACTGGGGAAATCTGACTAAGACTGCTGGATTATATCATTGTCAGTATCCTGGTTGTGCTACTGTTATGCAGGATATTACCTTGAGGGAAACAGGGTAAAAGGTACACAGCAGGATCTTTCCTTATTATTTCTTACAACTAGGTGTGAATCTACATTTACCTCAAGATAAAAAGTTTAATTAAAAAAAATGTTAGCACTCCTAGTTCTAATCCTCAGTGGTATTTGTTGAACTGAACCATTTATTTATTCTTTGTCAGTTCTGCCTCTTGGGAGCAATAGATTTCATGGGGCTTTCCTTCACTTAATTAGAGAATGTTTCTACTTCCTTTCCAAAATGTACCTCTGGCTTCAGCTTCTCCAGTGTTCTTATTCTTATAATTCATGATTTTGAAGACATCACTCATACGTCCCTTGGTGCTCTTGCATATGGACTGAAGAATCCCAAAAATTTTAGAGTAACCTCAGTGTTCCTTTGATAGTTGAAACTGCTCTTCTCTGGTTCCCCACCTGTGAATTTTTTGTTTTCTAAAGCAACAGGGATCAGACCACACTCAGCTACAGTCCAATGGTGACTGCACCATGATTCAGTATAGTCAGAATGGGATCTTCTGTTTGGTTTTTATTTTTCCTCTTCCTTTCTTTTTCTTTCCTATGTTTTTGGCTATAGAAACACATTAAGTAGACCTTTGGGGTCCAATTGTGGAGATACTCCCAGGTGAATTCCCTAGGTCTTAACTGGGAACTGAGAACTCTGAATTCTTTAAGTTGGAGAAAACTCCCCTGCTGCCTTTCCCCACATAATCACATAATCTCAGAGGATCTTGTGGCTTCTTCAAATCAATTTGCCAATTTAATACCCCAAAAAAACTTACTGTCATCTGCAAATTCTGAAAGTGCATTGCACATTCATACTCTGGGTAATTTATAAATAAGGTAAACAATTTTGAGTCCAGTTCTAAATTCCACAGAGATGCATATTCACCCCTTCTAGATGTTTCCTACCTCTAGGTCAGGGTCCTGTATTTGCCAGATCCCATCCCACAGTTCTCTGCCCAGCACATGCAGTTACACAAGGACAGCTAAGATGACCTAGCTAAAAAGTAAAACTAAGAACCATGGTCTAACTTACTACAGAATCCTAGAGGCAGAAAAGACTGGGAGGTCACCTTATTTCTAATTCAGCACTCCTCCTAACTCAAGAACTTCACTTGTTAGACATTCTTTCTTATGTTGAGTTCTCAGCTATGTGCCCTCAGGAGAGACACAGGTCCTTCCACCTACGATGCTTCTCCATAAATTGAAACCCCTGTCCCCTCCGTGTAACACCCACACACACCTTCAGCCTTTTGTGCACATCAAAGATAGACAGACGACACGACCAGTCCTCCTTTACCCACTTAGATGGGAGGCGTGATTTGGTGAAAGCAGCCTGATGGTGGATTTACAACCATCTGGTTTCAGATATCTTTTCCTGTACCTACTAACTGGTGACCTTGAGCGAATTACTAACTCATCCTCAGACTGCTTCTTCACATGTAAAACCTATCTCAAGAGGTGAGGGGAGAAGTAAGTGAAGTCCTGTATGTAAAATGCCAGGCACATAGTAGGTGCTTTCACCATGACAACGTATGTTACTAGTAGTAGCTGTAGTAATTTACTAAACACTTACTATGAGCTAGATACTGTATGTACCAAGCACTCCACATGCAACATTTATTTTATTACTCATAACAATCCTATGATAATGACATTATTAATACTGATATTTCTTGCTTTACAGATGAGAGAGCTGGGGCTGGGTTAAGTCACTTGTCCAAGGGCACATAGCTGGAAGATGGTGGAAACAAAATTCAACCTCAGGTTTTCCTGACACCAGAGGAAAGACTCCTAACCTACAGCTCCATGTCATCTGTTTTTCCTCTTCCTCCATCAGAGAAGCTCAATACATTAATCAGGCAGTCTCGTCACATCTTTTCTTGGGACGAGACGGCGAATCAGTAAAGAGCATATGCATATTTTAACTGGAAGAAGCCACAGTACCTCTCACTCGATGTTAATGTAATTATCATGAATTTCAAATTAATGTCATCTGAATTAGTGGGGTCACACATTAAGGAACAAAACATGATCTTTAGGGTACTTTTTGGTGTTAAAATGTGATGATTCTATACACATAGAAAATTACAGGGAAGTAAACAATGAAATAGTTGAAGAGTTGGGAAGACTAAACAGAGGCTAGTTTTCATCAGGATTGACCTAGGAGCTGTAAAGCCATGGATGTGCAAAATTGGCAGGGCCTCTGTCTCTCCAATCTTCTCTGACCTGGTGGCTCTAAAGTGAGAACCAGGACTTGTAAATTCCTGTGACCACTTATTTAAGGGAAGCAGGGAGACCTCTGTCAGTGTGTTGATTCCTACTAATTAATTTTTAGGAGCTGTTCTTTTAATTTTTCCTAAAGTTCAAGGATGTAATCCTTAAATATTGACCAACTAATTAAAGGTTATATATGAGCCTATTAATCAAGATTCTTATCTTTACATTTCCATTTTCCCAGCTATATGAGGCAGCAATCTCTTGATAGCAGGAGGAAAGGAGTAGCTCTTCCAGTGTCGTTCTCAAGAAATGAGGATGGCACTGCATAAAGAGATGGGTCACTTGGCCATTTAGGCTCAGCACCGTGCAGCGTGAGCTCAAGACTCAGACTGATTCAGGTGTAGGTGTAAGTCTCTTAACCTGTGAGCCTTGGTATGTTCAAGTGTAGAAAGGAAATGATAACCTTACTACAGGGTGACTGTGAAGATTAAGTGGCATAATGTATGTTAAAAGTTTCCAATACACTGGAAACCATGGTGCCGCCTCCTTCATTGGTTCATTTAATAAATATTTATTGAGTCCCCCTGTGTGCCAGGCCCATGCCATGCACCAGGATTACAGTGGATTACATTGTTTACAGTGGAAAATAAGGTAGGTTGTTCCTGTCCTCAAAGACCTCACAGTCCAATCAAGAAGACAGACCAGGACTTCCCTAGTGGCACGGTGGTTAAGAATCTGCCTGCCAATGCAGGGGACATGGGTTCGAGCCCTGGTCCGGGAAGATTCCACATGCCATGGAGCAACTTAGCCCATGCGCCACAACTACTGAGCCTGCGCTCTAGAGCCCGTGAGCCACAACTACTGAGCCCGCGTGCCACAGCTAGTGAAGCCTGCGCACCTAGAGCCCATGCTCTGCAACAAGAGAAGCCCCCGCAACGAGAAGCCTGTGCACCGCAACAAAGAGTAGCCTCCGCTTGCCGCAACTAGAGGAAGCCTGCGTGCAGCAACGAAAACCCAATGCAGCCAAAAATAAATAAATAAATTTATTTAAAAAAAGAAGACAGACCAAAAAAAAAAAAGTCACAGATAAAATATGTAATTATAAAATATGATAAAGGACATGGGAAAGAAACAGGGCTATAAAAGAGGATATGCCAAGGGCTGGGGGGAAAAGGAAGTGGGAAATTGCTGTTTAATGGGTATAAATTTTTCAATTATGCAAGATAAATAAGTCCTAGAGGTCTCCTGGATGACAGTGTGCCTGTAGCTAGCAATCCTGTATTGTGCACTTAAATTTTTGTTAAGAGAGTAGAGCTCATGTTAAGTGTTCTTAGCACTGTGAAATAAAAATATATACAAATAAAACGAGTGTATTTAACAATAAAAAAGTGTGCACACACATCAAGGCACTCATATTAGTAAAACATTTAGGATATTGCCTGGTACAGAGGATGTGGTATATCAGTGTGTGTTGAATAAAATAAATACGTACAGGTATTAGGGCTTTATTCTAAGAAAATAATCATGGGACGTGCAGAGATTTAATTGCAAGGATGTTTAACCCAGGGTTGTTAATCTAAAGTTGGAAACAACCTAAATGTCAAACAATGGATGACTGACTAAGTAAATCATATTAATCCATAAAAATTAAAGAGAACCCAGAGAGTGTTAATATAGATCGCACAGATAGTGAAGGGTCTGAGGATGTGAAAACTGATATGTGAAGGATGAGAAAGTCCCATCCTGTTCAGGGTGGGTGGAGGGTGGGGGTAAGAGGAGAACATTCCTGGTGGAGGGAACAGTAAATAGAAAGGCTGGGAGGTGGGGAGAAGCCTGGCAAGTCTGAAAGATGAGCCCCAAACAAGGAGAAAACGGAAGGAAGAAGGAGAATCCGAGAGGCTGGGGAGCCAGGCAGGGTCTGATCCTGCCTGATCTCCAGGCTGTAGGAATGAGTTTAAATTTTATTCCAAGTACAATGGATGGGAAGCCTTTGAAAAGCTTTAAAGTGGGAGGATGGCACAATCTGATTGACATGTTAAGAAAACTGCTCAGATGGCTTCATGGACGATGGATGGGGAGAAGGACAGAGGTGGAAGCTGGGAAGCCGGTCGAGAAGCTGCCGGATCAGACTAGGTAAGAGTTGATGGCAGCTGGCCTGGCATGGTCCAAGTGGGGAGAGCAAGGTGGCTCTGAGATACTGTTTGGAGTCAGACAAGTAGGACCTGTGACAGACTGGGCATCCAGTGAGAGAAGGTAAAGAATTAAGGATGAAGCCTGGGTTTTTGGTTTAAATAACAGGAAGATAAAGCTGTCATTTCTAAGATGGGGAATACTGGTTTGTGAGGAGAAACAAAAAGTTCAGCTCTGAACATGCTGGATTTGAGATGTGTGTGAAATATCCAAGTGGGGAGATCAGACAGGCTGTGGAGGAGTTAGGATTGGAGGTATAAGTTTTGAAGTCCTCAACCATACTGGTGGTTTTGAAAGCCTACATCAGTAAAGGTGGTTTTATATTCCCATTTAATAATAACAACCACTAGTTTATGAGTTTTCTCTATGTTGTTCTCAGTTTAGCTGTCAAACACACCCATTAGGTTGTGTACCATCAGGAGTTGTAACTGAGCGACTTAGGACAGGGGGAGTATTTGTGGAGGAAGATTCCAGAACTGTTGGAAATCTCTGCTGGGAAATCCACTTCTCCAGTTCTGACTCCTACAGCTAGGACTTGAGAGATCTGTCCCATGGTGTGAGAGACCTTCTCCACATTGCAGAATGCATCAACAGCCACTGTCATACTCCTTGGACCACCTGGGGTGGCCCGTCTTGGTGAGCCTGGGTGATGGTGGGTGAGGCTGCCAACCTGATTTTTGAGTCTGGAGAGGTTAGGGAGCCACACAGATTTCACTGCAGAAGAGCCACATAGACTTCACTGCAGCCACAAAGATTTCACTGCACAGCCTTGGCACTGACACACCCCATCTGCTTGTCTTATTGTCACCTGGGTGGAAGGCTGTGATGCCCATAGAAAGGTAAGGAGGTGTATGAATTATTAATGCATTGCTACTTTAGCCACCTTAGCATATGCTCCTCTAAGGAATCAAACTTTGTGCCACAGGTCATGGGATAAACACTACATAATGGGCTGGAGTTCTTATACCTGTAGAAGCACCTAGGGGAACAGAAGAGAAAAATCAGTAACAATTTTTGCTCTGTTCTCTATCTTCCCCCACAGGCAGATATGGCCAGAACAGAGTAATAAAATGAAAAAGTTCTCTTGGGCTGAAATGTAAGACAATGCTGGTTTTAGCCCATATTCTCCTGCTTACTGCCTCTCTGCCCTTTTCCTACATGTCCCCTGAGCACCCCGAATCTCAGCCAGTGTATCTGAGGCACAGGAGCAATCTCTACCTGCTCTGCCCTTCTCCCAGGACCATCTTAAAGATCAAACAGGGCAATAGGTGGCGGTGCTTTGGTAACATTAAGGTGCCGTAGAAATATGAGGTTTCTGTTTTCACTTATTCGGGCACTGCCCTGCCCTCGTGGAAGTTACAGTTGGTGAGGAGGCTAAACACTGAACAGACAATGGCAAGCACGGACGTAAAGGGGACAAGAAGAGGTGTCCTTGGAGACTGTAACAAGGGGGGTGGGGCACTTGGTCTTGACCAGTGGTTCTCAAAGTGTAGTCCCCGGACCAGAATCACCTGGGAACTGGTTAAAAATGCAAATTTCCAGGTCCCACCCCAAACCCAAGGAATCAGAAAGACTAAGGGCTTGTGTTTTAACAAGCCCCCCAGGAGTTTCTGACCCCTGCCCAAGATTGAGAACCACTGGTCTAGGCATTCAGGGAAGACCTTCCTGAGAAAATGAGCTCAGTGAAACCTGAGAAAGAATTAGAATTTGGTCAAGACAAAGGGGAGGGAAGTGTGGGGTTAAGAACACTGTTCCAGAGGAAGGTCCTGGCACAAGAGAGAACTTGGTCCTTTTGAAAAACAGAAGTCAGTCCAGTGTGGTAGAAGCAAAGGAAGAGCAAATGGAGAAGGGTGTGAATGGAGCAGCCAGTGGAAGCAGCCTTGTAAACCTTGGGAAAGATTTTTGCAGTTCGTGCTCAGGTCCATGGGGAGCCATTAAAGGGTTTTGAGCAGGGAAGGGTTTTTTCTGGTCGATAACGTGCTATTGTACTTTTAGAACATTTCCTTACAATTCAATAAGGCAGTTAATTGTCTTAATTAGAACTTCCACTAATTCAGGAAAAGACAATATAACTATTGGACCAACCCATGGAAATATATTTGCCTCTAATTGTGTTTGGCACTGTGCTAGGCATGATAAAAAGGATGCAGAAAAAGATGTCTCCTTTCAAAGGATTGAGAACCTGGGTGAGAAGACAGATGAAAGTACACACGCAGCTCCCGGTGAAGCATCCCAGACATCTTCACGTTAAATCTCTAATGGCCTGGGTTGGCCGTGGTAGGATTCCAGAGACTAAGTAGTGAATGAAGGGTGGGGGCAGTAAGACAAGGTTTCCTGGGAGAGGTGGGCACAAGCCTGGCATGGCAGAGAAGGAGGGCCTGAGAGAAGGTGTAGGGACAGGATTAGCTAGGACTCTTCCTGTATCCTGAGGGAGCAGCCTTGACAGGATTTTACAGTTCACATTGGGAAGTACTGGAAAATATGCTGGGAGGAGCAGGCTGAGACCAGATTGTGCTACCAGGCCCAGGGAGGGGAAGCCCCTGGACTGTCCTGACCCCAGATGAAGCCATCCTTGGGGTTGTGGGCAAGGGCACTGCTGGGAGGCCTCAAGCAGGGAATTTTCTGCAATCACCGCTGGGAATATTTTTTCTGTCTCTTTCCCAGGCTCTTGGGCATCCCTGATAGTTGACTGCTTCACACTTGTTTTTAAATCCTTTTATTGAACTATATTAATCATAGGAAAAAGTCACAGATCTTAAACTAACAGTATAAAGAATCTTACCAAATGAACACACCTTTGTTACCTTCACCATGATCAAGAAGCAGGACATGGCAGCACCCTGAAATTCCCTGTCCCCGCCGTTCCCGTTCCAGCTGCGTCCCTCCGCTAGAGAATCACTGTCCTTTTTTTGTACCTTACGTGCTCTTTGTTTCTGGCTTCCCACTGTTACACGTGTGAGGTCCATCCATACCATTGCCTGTAGTCATAGATTATTCCTTTTCATCGTTGTATGCTAGTCTGTCGTGTAAATGCATGGCCATTTATTCATTCATTCTACTGTTGATGGGCGTGTAGGTAGTTTCCAGTGTGAGGTTAAAATGCAACAAAATAATACCTCACACCAGAGGTTATCAACAATACTTCAATTTAGAAAAAAACGGAAACATCTGTCGAGCACTTCGTCTTGTGCCACGCACCTACTAGGTGTTTTATATCCCTTGCCTCCTATAATTCTTACACAGCCCTGTGGGGTAGTTTCTGTTCTTTCCCCCATGTGTGGATGGGAAGCTGAGGCGTGCCTGGCCCAAGTCACATGCCAGGCCCATACTCACGAGTATGTCATGGGTAACGTTGAAAGCCAGGAGGTCGGGCTCTAATCTGTGCTCTTCACTGCCACACGGCTGGTGTCAAATGAGTGCAGCCAGCAGGAAGGGCCATGGGAGGAAGGGCAGACAGGGCACCACGCCCAGACAGGGCCGTGGGAGCCCCCACTTCTCAGGGGAGGTGGAGTTTGGGTGGGACCTCGAAGAAGGGGTGATACTTATGCAGGCGGAAAAGAACAGGCAGGTCCTGGGAGATGGGGGACCAATCTGAGCACACTCCTAGGGTGGGCGAGGGGAATGCTGGGGGCCCAGGGAGGCTGCCAGAGGAGGTGAGACCATGGGGAGAGTTGGCATGTCCTGGTTGTACTTAGAGTACAAACTCTAGGAGGATATTGTGGCAGGTCCATCCACCAAGTGCTGCCTGAGTTGATATTGCCCACTCCAGGGTCTCTACCACTTGGCCACTGCTTGGCTCTCTGGCGGTCGAATCTCTGTGGCCCTTACTTCTGCACTTCCTGTGAGCTCAGCTTCCCTTCCTGAGTCAGCTGCTGCCCACCGCCCCCAGGACCAGCCTCCCTTTGGAAAGGCTCCCCCATCTTGTCCTCCTGCACCTGTTGTGGGATCACAGCTACAGGGAGTTCAGAGCCCAGACCTGCCTGAACCTTTCCCTCCCCTCCCCACAGAGCTGAGAGCTTAACCTTCACTCCCCATCCCAGGGAACCCTCTGGACAACAGACAAATCCATTAACACTTATTAAGGTTTTAAAGGCTGGGTATTAAAACACTATGCAGAAAGCCCTGCAGGCTAGCAGAGACAGTTTAGAATTCTCTACTCGTCCCCCTTTCACCACTAGCAATTTGATAATTATCTTGAAGACCATATGGTTTGAAAGCCCATCATCTGCATAGAGATGTTCCTTTCCTTCCTCCCTGTAAGTCTAGCTCAGTGGTTTTTAAACCAGCTTGTGAAAAAGCCTTTCTGAACCAGGTGGTAAACATGAAGCAGAGCACATATGCTGCACTTTATAGCCAATTTAAGGGATTTTCAAGTATAGTTTTGACTCTATGCAATTTTCACCTTTTGCGCTGACTTTGGAATTGAAGTCCCACTGTATTGCTGAGCTGGCTGGGAAGAAACTCTTCCTCCTGCCCCATCCCTGGGGGACTAAGGCACACTCACACCCTCTGCCTCTGAGCCCCCAGGGACCCTGGCAGCTGCATACCCAGTCTTGCCAGCAGCCAAGAGGACACTTCTTGGAGACTTGGAAATCTCTGCCACCTTATGGAGGGATTTAAATCCATTTGGCTCCTAAGCTGAGCCTATAGTGTTGGAGGCAGGAGCCTGTCTCCCCCACTAGACAATGAGCTCATCTAAAGGCAAGACTGTTTCTTCTTTTCCGCTCCTTTTCTCCCTCCCCCGCTTCCTCTTCTTTCTTTCTTCCTCCTAGCCCCTCCTCCTGTCTTGCTCTCTTCCCTCTTCTTCGTCCCTCCTTTTCTCCTCCTCATCCCCCCTTTCTCCCCCCTACCCCCCAATCCATATTTCCACCACTGAACACAGTGCCTGGCACAAAACAGCTCTTCTGTAAAGTGTGATGGATGAATGAATGTCATTATTTGGCTTAAGAGGAAAATTCACTCTTTTTATTTTTCAGTCTGGGATGCTTGGAACTGGATTGTCATTCACCTTTCTGTCTTTTTCATTATTCCCTGAAAGCACAAACGCAATTTAGGCTATAGTGAAAAATGAAGAGCATTAGACCAACCTTTTAAAGTTGCTTGGTCAGTACTTCCTGCTTGCTTGTACTTCATGGTGCTGTCATCACCGGGTAATTATAACATTAAGTATGTACCTGATTAGCAAGTTGCTTTCAATTAAAATTCCCTGTTGGTTTCCTAGCACCTCAGGGCTCCTGGAGCATTCATTCAGCTCCTTGGGCTGCTGGCAAAGTTTCAGCTCCAGGGGGGATAGGAGCAGACTTCCAGAGGTCCTGGTCAACATCCTCCCCAACTTTCCCAGTACTATTTTGCCAGCTGTGTGGTAAGCAGCTCCAGAAGGGGGATAGCTATTCATAAGGGAGTGCTGAGGCCCCGCAGAGAGGGACGGGAACCCCTGCAACCAGAGCTTCTCTTGGAGATTCGTAAGCCATATTCAACCTGAGATTCTTCCCTGTGCCTTAGCTGGTGGGCCCACCTGGCTTCTCTTCCCATGTTTCCATGCAGAAGAGATGGCAAGGGTGTCAGATCTGTTTCTACTCCTATTCGCTTCACGTGTATTTACAAATTCTATAGCTCAGCAAGAGTCTGGTTCTAGAGGCAGGGTGACCTGCTTATAAATCCTGGAGCAAATGATTTTTTTCTGAACTTCATTTCCTCATCTGTAAAATGGGCATAATAATAGAACCTATCTCTTGGAATTCTTGTGATGATTAAATGATATATATAAAGAGCTTCACATAGTTGCTGGCATGTAATATACTCTCAGTAAGTGGTGTCTACGACTATCATGATAATGACTACTACTACTACCACCACCACCACCAGTAGAAGTAGTACTTCTACCCAGTGAGGAGGTTGCCCAATTTTTGGCAGTCTCCAGAGGAACATGGCATCCCTTTATTGCAATGTTGAATGTCCTTTAATGCCAGGGAGAGGAGGTGGGCATTGGACCACTCAGAAGACTATGGGTGGAGAAAGGAAGCCATTCACAGGATAGACTGAATAGGCTGTGGAGACTGAGAAAGTCTAAATGTGGAGCAACATCAATATTGGGACCTCAACATATGTGCCGGTAAAATTCACTAATACTTAAAGTAAATGCCTATTTCTTTTACAAAGGATTATATCCCCCTTACCATATAAACAAAAAAAAAGTATTACTATTTTATTTCAAAAAGTATTTATTGGGCACTCACTGCATGTCTAGTAGACATGATAAATATTTATTCAATCACTCAGTGACCTTTTGTATGCTTACTCTGAGTTGGGTGTAGGTGTACAATGGTGTACTATGGGAGTTGCTGTACAGAAGGAGGAACTGAGGCACAGAGAAGTCAGGAGCCTTCCCTAAGGGGACACAGTGGCAGGCTTCCTCTCACTTATCTTGGATCCCTTTCTACTGTAGTGCACTGACATATAGTCTCTGCTTTCAAGCAGATTGCAGTACTTCTTATGGAACAAAAGTTATAAGCAACAGATCATTGAGAGCAATCATTCATTCCACAAATATTTATATCCCTACTGTGTGCCAGGTTCTAGGTGATGGATGAATACAAGAGACAAGTTCTTGTTTTCATGGAGCTTATATTCTAGAGGGGAAGACAGACAATAAATAAGCATATATATATATATAAAAACAAGGCAATTTTACATAATGATAAATATTGTGGAGAAAATAAAACATGAGACCAGCAGGGCCAGACTGTGGATTATAAGACATCATATTCCCAAGTCCTAAATTAAATTTCTTACAATCATGGCCTCAAAATGTATGACCCAGTATGCAAGCACTAAATATAGACGAGACCATTGGCAAAGTCTTCCTTCATGAGGTAGGATTTAATATGAGCCTTGAATGGGAAATGGGGGCTATACATTGTGTTAAAGAGAACCCTGTCATGAACCAGGACACAAGGCCTTTTAAGAGAATTTGGAGAGCCGGATTTCCCCAAATCTGCCTTGGAGCACAGATGTTGTGAGACGCTCCTCAGCCAAAGTCTTCTGGGAAAGTCTTTTAACAGTTTTGGGAAATTATAAACTAGATTTCCTTCTCTAGGGTTGAAAAGAAGCTATAAGGGATTGGGGACCTTGGATTATAAAAGATGCAAGGACACCTCTTGCATCTTTTATAATCCAAAGTATCCCAAATTTACTTGACCATAGAATTTTATTTATTTTCAGAACTCTTATTAACATCCCCTAGAATTAAGGTATAAAAGAGCACCCTTTGGGAATCACTGCTGAAATAGAAACGGGGGTTTACATGGGCCTGAGGGATCAGTAGCCTCAGCCCTGGGATCCCAGGGTGGATGATTCACCACTTGTGCCCACGATGGCTCATGCTGGTGATCCTCTCCGGTGACTCAAATCATTGAGTTTCAACTGTGCCTTTGTTCGCTATGATCCACTTGCCATATTTTCACTTTGCTAGCAGAACAAGGGAGGCCCTGGAGAGAGGAAGTGAGTAGACATGTATTCGTAATCCCCCCTCCCCCCCAGCCTAGCTGTGACTGAGCTGGTTATGTGAATGCTCTTGGGCCTTAGACGACAGCCCTGGGAACCTCCAGTGTCAATGTTCTGAAGGGGTCGATATCCACAGGCTATGAGGGGCCTTTCCTTGGGATGGGCAGCATGTGTGTGTGTGTGTGTGTGTGTGTGTGTGAGAGAGAGAGAGAGACAGAGAGACAGAGACAGAGACAGAGACAGAGAGAGACACAGACATGGAGGCAGGAATCGGGGTGAAGATGAGTGTATTCTTTGCTATACACTGATGCTAGTGACAACAAAACCATATTTTCTAACTTCAAGCTCTAATTTCTCTGCTGGTGACAGTGAACCTTAGTTAGTCAATCTCTTAGATGACTCAGGGTTGGTTTTATGCTCATGAATCTTAGAGACGTAAGGGACCCTAGTAAGAAATCATCCAGTACACTCTCCCAGTAAGAACCAGGACAATGGTTCTAACCTTTGGAGGGTTGTGGACCCCTTTGGGAATCTAATGACAACTATGGACCTTAATCCTGGAGAAAAAGCACAGGGATGTATTCAAATAACATTTCACCTACAACATCAGAGGTTTACAAGCATTTTTACATTGCTTATCTATAATAGATTCAATAACCTTTTCTTGAGTACCCATTTAAATATCCATAATTGAGTCCCTTTGCTCCTTGGGATAAAGTGAAAACATTTTTTCAAATGGCACACATGACCCTGCATGATCTGTCCCTGCTCCCCACTGCCCTCATCTGGCACTACTCGTTCTCTATGCTTCCGTTTGCTACCCATCTAGCCATACTGTTGCCCTGCTGAGGGTTCTTGTGCTCACCTTGCTTCTCCTTTCCACAGGGCCTTTGCATATGCTGTTCCCACTACCTAACATGTTCTTTCTTCCCTTGTTGCTCAGATTAATCCTTCTTATCCTTCAGATAGCAGTTCAGGGGTTACTTCCTCAAGAAGGTTTCCTTGACCTTTACCAGGTCCTATATATCTGATTATCCATTCTATGTTCTCATTAACACTTGTGGATGTTTCTTTCAAAAGTACCTGTCATAGCTGAGTTTTACCTCTCTTTGTGAGATTAACTGGTTGATGTCTGGCTACCCACTAGACAGTAAGCTTCATGAGGGCAGGGACTGGGTCTTTGGTGCCTAATGATGTGCTTGACACACAGTAGGTGCTTGGTGGTAACGGTGTGTGGGATGAGAGGATGCTCTTTGGTCACCAGTGTGCACTATATCTCAAGGCAACACATTCCATGGTCCCAGGGCTTCTGTTGGCTTCTGGTTTTGATAAGTAACTATTTATTGCATGTCCATTATACTGACAAATTGTGAGAAGTTTTGTCCTTCTCTAAGTAAATCAGTGAACACTTTAGTCTTTACAAAGCTGTTGGCCAGGTCTCTACAATGTAAATTTCCCTCAATGATTAAATCTACACCTAGAACTTGGACTTCACTCTGCCCATCCTTACGCTGTAGGAGTGTATGATAACCATATCCATCAGTAGCCATCCACACAATCACATTTGCAGTTTGTTCCTTCCTTCCTTCTTTCTTTTCTATCTCCTTCTCTCCTTTCTTCTAGCACTTGCATAACCACCTTCAGGAGTTAAGAAGTTGTCTACACACCCACACAACTCTTGGAGGAAATTGTATGTGTAGGCGTGTACCTGTTGAGTGGGAGTGGGTGCAAAGTATGGCACAATTTCACTACCAGTAATTCCATTTCATAGTTGAAACTAACTCTGTGTGGTCGTGGGGCACTAAGATCCCTTCTAGTGGACAAGGCCCTGGCCTTCCACCCTCAGTCCCATTCCCCTTCTCTCTACCAACAGGACCTCATAATATCAGTATTACTCAAGTCTCACCCGATCATCCTTACCTGTTCACCCTTCCCTGGACATTTGGTCAAGCCATGTCCTGGGGACTTCTCACAGTGGGGAGGAGAGATTGTGAACCTAGCCTCACAAGAGGTGAGAAGCCAGAGAACTTCCCCTTTATCATTTCCTCTGCCCTTTATGCTAGAACATTTGCTAAAAATTTCCCTTCCCCTCAGCATCCTATCACCAAAGTCCAGATATCTATGAACTTTGAGCCCATAGTTCCCCAGATACAACTTACTTCCCCACTTGTAAGAGAGGAGTTTGGATGGAACTAGGTGTGGAAAGGGATGTTTCTACAGCCCCAGGTGCTCAGGGCACACTGCTCTTGTTGTTGAGACTACACAGACAAATATAGCACTTGGCAAAGCTGCTGTCATGGAAATGAGCCCTGCCTGCTCAATACTGCCTCACCTTCTCTCCCCAGTGCTTGATCCATGCTGTGGAGGCCTGGAGGATGGTGCTAATCAGCTCCTGCCCTATTGCCATTGGAAATGTCCAGAGCCCTTACTGCCCCTTAACTACAGCTGCCCCTAACCCAGAAACGTGATTGTTTATCCTTGGAGAGTTGAGTGGTGACTGTGTAGTGGGTGAGAAAGTCCATTGTTAAGTGAGAAAAAAACCAAAAAACAAAAACTGACACATAGGATGTAGCTGTGCACCCCAGTGGAGCACTAGAGTGATGATCAGTGAGCTCCTAAAACACCCCCCAACCAGTTCAGGTTCACCCTCCAGTTTCTGCTTTTTCTGAGATGTGATGGAAGGGCTCTTTTTGAGTTCCCATGATCAGGTATACTTCCAATAAATTCTTTGTTACTTGAGGTAACTCGTTGCAACCACAAGAGTCTGCCTAGATAGAACCTCTCCTAGGGTTCTTCATATATTTTTAAAGTTGTCATAAATATACCTGTCACATTTTCCCTTTCAAATTGTAGACACCTTGAGGCAGGTTTCAATTCATAGTCATCTTTCTAGCTTCTGATACAAATTTGTTAGAATAAAGAGAGAAAGGGATGGAGGGAAGAAGGGAAGGAGAGGAGGCAGGGAGGGAAAAAAGGAAGAAGGAAGGAAGAAGAGTAAGAAGAAAGGAGGAAAAAAGAGAAGGATGGAGGAAGGAGGGGCAGGGAAAGTAATTTTACGAGGTATGTGACCTGTACAACCTGCATGTCATCATACTGTACACCATGGCTGGGTAGGAGTGGGGAGGAGGTGGGATGAGGGTGAATGAACGTTAGTGGCAGAAGAAAGGCCAGACAAGCCCCTGATTCAGAGCAGAGTTTAGTTTTTGGAGAAATTAGTTTTGATGGATATTTTTGGAAGTTGAGAAAATGAAAGTCTGTTTCACTGCCAAATCTGCCTGTTTCAATTTGGCAAACACAGATTTCTTCACCCTGTTTTGTGTTTCAGATGGCGCTGAAATGAGCAGTGCTGGCTAGGCTGTACTGACTGGGCTGGTTGTTCACTAAAGCTCCCTGAGACTCACTGATCACTGAGCACAGCCAACAGAGGCTGCCTGCTATTCCCCAGAAGACCAATAGAGGGCTCTCAAGAATACTGAGCAAAATTGGGTGGAAGTCACCACCCAGAGAGGTTCAACTCTTAATGGCAGTGATTATTATGCTTACCTAACACACAAATGGATAGAACTGGATTCAGATGGTAAAGGTACAAGTGAAGGGGTACCTGCCATGAATGCAGTAGAATAAGTTGCTACATAGGAAGGAGCTCAGATTAGGTTAGCTTGTATACAGTATGTATATAGTATGCTGGATATATTAAGACTTGATTCTGTGAACTGTTGTCTTGGAAAAAAAAAATCACTTAATTTCTCTAGACCTCAGTTTGCCTACTTAAAGAAAATAATGGGGTGATACTGAGATAGTCTGTATTTATGAGACTTTTTAAGACATAACCTTATATTACTATAACTTAAAACTACATTGAGGACCAATCCGACAAAACATGGCTTACTCAAAAGGAAGAGGGTTAATTCTGTCCCCCAACACAGGCCTAACAAAATGGTCCTATTATCCACGTGGAGTAATAGTTTGAATAGGGATGCTGTCTTTGATGATTAATGAGCTAGACACAGTGTGGTGAGAGTGAAAGATAACATTAACTATAGCCAAAAGACTTAGATTGAGATCTTGACTTTATTTACTAGCTAATCACTTTACCTCTCTGAGTCTCAGTTCCTTCATCTGTAAAGTTGGGGTAATACAAATTTCCTTGCCTACTCCAAAGTGTGAAGGTCAGATAAGATAGTGTAACAGAAGTACTTTGCCTATTGCAGTGTGTCACAGAAATGTTCATCTATTAATAGATGCACTAACTTACATGGTCCTAATTTACTGACATAGTATGTGTGAATGCCTTGAGTCCTTTCGTTCCTGAACTTAAGATCTCATGCAAACAACATGATAGCCATAGTTTTTCATTGTAATCTTCTTTCAACAGAAAATAAATTAGAAAAGTAATATTTCTGAAATGCAGAGGAACAAGAGCTAGATTTGCAGATCTTAAAACTGGAAGAGAATTCAAGAGACTAAGCAAAAATGAAGCAACTGACAAAGGATTAATCTCCAAAATTTACAAGCAACTCATGCAGCTCAATATCAAAAAAACAAACAACCCAATCCAAAAATGGGCAGAAGACCTAAATAGACATTTCTCCAAAGAAGATATACAGATTGCCAACAAACACATGACAGGATGCTCAACATCATTAATCATTAGAGAAATGCAAATCAAAACTACAATGAGGTATCACCTAACACCAGTCAGAATGGCCATCATGAAAAAATCTAGAAACAATAAATGCTGGAGAGGGTGTGGAGAAAAGGGAACCCTCTTGCACTGGTGGTGGGAATGTAAATTGATACAGCCACTATGGAGAACAGTACGGAGATTCCTTAAAAAAGTAAAAATAAAACTACCATATGACCCAGCAATCCCACTACTGGGCATATACCCTGAGAAAACCATAATTCAAAAAGAGACATATACCACAATGTTCACTGCAGCTCTATTTACAATAGCCAGGACATGGAAGCAACCTAAGTGTCCATCAGCAGATGAATGGATAAAGAAGATGTGGCACATATATACAATGGAATATTACTCAGCCATAAAAAGAAACGAAATTGAGTTATTTGTAGTGAGGTGGATGGACCTAGAGACTGTCATACAGAGTGAAGTAAGTCAGAAAGAGAAAAACAAATACCATATGCTAACACATATGTATGGAATCTAAAAAAAAAAACCCAAAATGGTTCTGAAGAACCTAGGGGCAGGACAGGAATAAAGATGCAGACACAGAGAATGGACTTGAGGACTTGGGGAGGGGGAAGGTTAAGCTGGGACGAAGTGAGAGAGTGGCATGGACTTATATATACTACCGAATGTAAAATAGATAGCTAGTGGGAAGTAGCCGCATAGCACAGGGAGGTCAGCTGGGTGCTTTGTGACCACCTAGAGGGGTGGGATAGGGAGGGTGGGAGGGAGACGCAAGAGGAAGGAGATATGGGGATATATGTATATGTATATCTGATTCACTTTGTTATAAAGCAGAAACTAACACACCATTGTAAAGCAATTATATTCCAATAAAGATGTTTAAAAAAATGACTAAGCAAAACCACATGATTTATACCCAATACTGAGACTATATTTGAAGTAGGAACTAAGATTCTTTTGTTTCCATTTATTTATTCATTTAATCATTCATTTCAGTTGCTTGATGCTCTAAGAATACAATTTTTGGAATTAGGGTAAGAACTAGAGTCTAGCAACGGGCTTGTCTACCTATCCATCCCTTCAAGCGTATGTTGGGATGTACCCATTTGCCAGACACCATGTTAGATGCAGGAAGCAATACAAAGATGTGCAAACCTTGATCCCTCCTTTCAAGGAAAGTGTAGCACTCTGCCTGTCATTTGTAAGTGATATAGAAATAGAGATAAATTTTGTTTTTGTTGTTTTAGGATAAATGAGACATGGATGTCAAGGAGGTAGTATAGTGTTTAGGAACAAAAGCTATGGAGTCAGACAGCCCTGGTTCTAATCCTAGATCTGCTAAGTAGACCACCTTTGTCCTTGAGCAAGTTATTTGGCTTTTCTAAGCCTTGGTTTCCTCTGTGTAAATCAGGTTAATGTTATCTACCTTGAAGAGTGGCTGAAGGAATTACATGACCTGATTATTAATTAGTATGCTACTATTTTAGTAGCATATAGTAAACCCACAATACATGGTAGTTATTATTGGAATCATTATTGTTGTAGAGAGCCACAATACCAAGCTATGCTAGATTTCATAAGACAGACGCTGGGAGCCATGCAAGTCCAGAGAAGGGAGCACTCAGCGAAGGCCCTTTGGGGACACTTAAAGGATAAGAGGATTTTCCATTGGCAGATATAAAGAAAAAGTCATTCCAGAGGAGTGAAAGGCCCATCCCTCTGGGAGGGATATGGGCAAAGCAGGGAAGCAGGAGAGAATGTGAGGAGTGCTGGGAATGTAGAGACATTCATTTTGCCATGAACAAAAAGCTCATGTTGTGATCTACTTTTAACGTATTCATTCTGAGTTTGAAATTTCCTTAAAGATATCTTGTCATGTCTCTCTGTGTAGGAAATTGCCTCGATTATCCTAATGTTTTGCTGGTCTGAATTGGAAGGCAGTTACTTGAAATCTTGAAGATGATGAAATTTGTCTTCTGGAATTCTGAGCTACTTTTTCCTCTGCCAGTTTTCCATCTTGCTGGGGCCACCCACCCTGCCCAGTCAACCAGGATCTTCATTTACTTAAAAAAACTTTATTCATTTTTCTTAATACATATGTAATATATGTTTACTGAGGAGAAATTAGAACACATAAGAAAAACTATCTCTTGTGACCCCCGTGGTATTTGACTCAGCCATCCTCACAAAACACATTCTTTTTTTTTTTTTTTTTTTTTTTTTTTTGCTGTACGCGGGCCTCTCCCTGTTGTGACCTCTCCCATTGCGGAGCACAGGCTCCGGACGCGCAGGCTCAGCGGCCATGGTTCACGGGCCCAGCCACTCTGTGGCATGTGGGATCCTCCTGGATCGGGGCACGAACCTGTGTCCCCTGCATCGGCAGGCGGACTCTCAACCACTGCGCCACCAGGGAAGCCCAAAACACATTCTTAGAAAAGCTGAGAAACTAATATATAATAAGGTGCGAATGGTTTTCAGTGTGGCCCTATTTAAAGGCCATTTGATTTTTGAAGAGGCATAGAGCTTCAAGGTAAATTACTTGGAATTTCAGGCATCCATAGGCACATATGGACGTCATTTTGGGTGGTAAAATGATACCAGTAAAATGATATTTTTGAAGTATTTTGTACTTTAAAAATAAAAGTACATTATTGACCACTTATATACAGATGTTGATTTTATTTTTACTTCTTAAATTATTTTATTGAAAAATAATATATATTCCAAGAAATGCACATTTCTTTAGTGTACAGATAAGTTTTTTTTTGTGTGTGTGTGGTACACGGGCCTCTCACTGCTGTGGCCTCTCCTGCTGTGGAGCACGGGCTCTGGACTTGCAGGCTCAGTGGCCATGGCTCACGGGCCCAGCCACTCCGCGGCATGTGCGATCTTCCCGGACCGGGGCACGAACCCACGTCCCCTGCATTGGCAGGCGGACTCTCAACACTGTGCCACCAGGGAAGCCCTACAGATTAGTTTTGACAGTTGCATGTACCTGTATAACCCTTATCCTTATCAAGATGTACATTACCATCACCACAGAAAGACCCCTCATTCCCCTTACCTGTAACCCCTCCTACATAGGCAACCAGTCATATTTCTTTCACATAGATTATTTTTGCCTGTTCCAGAACTTCATATAAATGGAATGATACAATATGTGTTCTTTTGTGTCTGGCTTCTTTCATTTAGCATAATATCTGTGAAATCCATAAATGTTGTGTGTATCAGTTTATTCCTTTTTATTGATTAATAGTATTCCATTGTATAATTATATTAAAAACTCTTTATACATTCTCCTGTTGACGGACATTTGGGTTATTTACAGTTTGGAGCTATTATAGATAAAGTTCCTGTGCACACCTGTATGCAAATCTTTTATCTATCATTAATTTTTAGCAATTTGATGATGATGTACCCTGGTGTAGCTTTCTTTGTATTTATCTTGCTTAGAATTCATTGAACTTCTTAGATCTATAAGTTTGTATTTTCCATCAAACTTGGAAAATTTTTTGTTTTTGCAAAAAATTTTATTTCTTCTTTATTATTATTTCTTTATAATATTGAAGAAATATTATTTCTTCAAACATTTTTTTCTGATCCAGGCTTTCTTTCTGTTAGGCCTATTACCTGTATGTTACACTGCTTAATATTTTCCCAGAGATCACTGAGACTATATTCATTTTGTTCTTGTCATCCTTTTTTCTCTATTTCTCTCTACTTTTAGTTTGGATAGTTCCTATTGCCTGGTTTCGAATTCACTGATCTTTTCTTTTGCAGTGTCATCTGTTGTTAAGCCCATCCAGTGAAATTTTCATTTTGGACATTGTATTTTTCTCTTCTAGAATTGCCATTTGGTTTTTTTTTCATTTACCATTTCTCTATTATTTCTTCTTTGTTTTCTCATTAAATTTATATTTTCCTTTTAATCTTTGAACAAATTTAAAATACCTATTTTAAAGTCATTGACTGCTAATTTATTCTTCTCTATCATTTCCAATGTGTTTCTACTAGACTTTTCTCCTGGTGATAGATCACATTTTCTTGCTTTTTTTTTTTGCCCATCTGCTGATTCTTTTATTGTATGCTGGACATTATTGATGCTACATCATTGACTGCCTGGATTTTGTTGTCTTCCTTGATAGATAGTTTAATTTTGTTCTGGTAGGCAATCAATTTACTTTTGAATCAGTTCAATCCTTTCGAGGCTTGTTTTTAAATTTTCCTAGGTAAGACATGGAACCTAAGTCTAGCTTAGGCCCACCATTAAGGACTGGACTTTCTGAGGTCTATACTGAATTAATTGAGGATTTTCCACTGTGTTGGTGAGGACTCTCATGTCTCCCAGTCCTGTGCAATTTTCATTAGATTGAAATACAATTTCTAGGATGCAAAGGAAGAGTTATCCTCTGGTAGTTTTTGTTTCTTTGGTAGATGTTATTTCCCTGGCCCTGTGAAGTCTGCCCTGCATATGTGCAGTGTAGTGTTCAGCCAAAGACTAAAGGAGACTTCTCTGCAGGTTTGTGGATCACCTTCTTTGTATAGCTCCCTTGTTTCTGGTACCATATCACATAATTTCCAACCACCTCAGTACCCCTGAAACTCAATGCCTGTCTCCTGGGCTAGATCATGTTTGCCCCCCCTCCGTGTTGTACCACAGTACAACAAGTGCCTCCAGATAGAAAACTGAGTCAGTTATGTGGCTTATCTCATCTGCTGCCCTTTTCTCAGAGGTCACAGTCTTCTGCTGCTTGCTATCCAATTTCTGAAATAGTAATTTCATATGTTTTCATTAGGCCATATATATCCTGACCAAGTAAAAGACCACACAAAGTAATTCTTGTTAGTTCATTTTGAATATGGAGAGACTAATGCACTCACCATGGATTGTCTAATATTACTAATTACCAACCCATGGGAAAGCTGGAATAGTAGCAATATTTTTCAGTTCTTGGTTTCTCTAAACCCACCACAGAGTCTTTTGGAGAAAGTATCTGTAAGCAGATTATGGGGATAAATTGCTACTCATGGAAAGCAAACCATATTTCATAGAGGGGCAACAGATATCAGGGTTCTAAGCTCTGATTTACTATAGAAGTCATTAGTAAAGTTCACCCCTGGATGCTTTTGCTCGGGTGGGGCCATGGAACTAGTTCTGGACAATGAGTTGTTAGCAGCAGTGATGTGCGTTAATTCTGAGGGAACACATATTGCTGGCTGAGTCTTTCAGTTTCTCTTTTCATTATGTCATGGTAACTGGCAATGTTCAAGATGATGGCTCTGTAAACCTGTGTCTTTGAGTGATTAAGTTGAGCAGAGACAGCTTCTTAACTCTCAATGGACAGGTAACATGGACAAGAAGTAATCCTTGTTTTAAGCTACTGAAATTTGGGGTGTTACATGTTTTCATGGTATAACGTAGCCTATCCTGAATGTCAGAGAGAACTTTGATAAAACTTGATTGTCTTGGGTTGGTTCTCCAGAAACAGAACCTGAGATAAAAATTAGCATGCAAGTGACTTACTAAAGAAGTGCTCCCAGGGGAGAATACTAAGGGAGTGGGGGAAGCACGATAGGGAAGGGAAGAAACTAAGTTAAGGTGTGATCTCAGGCAAAATTCCCTCAGCTAGTGTGCTGCAACCTGATTTTACAGGGGAATTCTGCAGCTTAAATTATGCCTTGGTGTTTTCCCAACTCAAAGCAAAGGAGTTAGGCTTTCTTATGCCTACACATAGCCAGGGTTGGGGAGAGGAGGTTGGTCCATGCAGAGTCAGTAGAAGGCTGTACAAGGGGATTTGGGTGAAGCACTGGTGTGGTCCACTAGTGTGATCACAAGGGAGGAAGAAAAGGCTCAGTACCTTCATTTTCAATTATATATAACAAGAAGACTCATAAATTTATTTTTTATGAAAATGGTGTGGAATAAATGCACTGTAATATTATTTGAGGATAGAAATGCTAGTGGTTGCTGAAGTCTCAGATGGAAAGGCCATTTCTTCCTTATGTCAGTATGTTTTGACTGTTGATATATACTCCATAGTAGAGCCACTGAATATGCCTCCCAAATATTTCTAATTTCTCCTACTTTCTCAGCTTCTGAATCAACTTAGAGCAAAATAGAGCTTCAAGATTTGCCTTCAGCTCGTGTTGTTATTTATTATTTGCTGGCTACCATGCTATACAAAAAGACACGGTCACAATTGCTTGTTTCCTTGTCACCACTTGATTTACCCCCTCACTACCCAGCCTGAGTGATGGCTGCCTCTTTATTTGGCTTAGATCACAAGGTTTGGGGGAGCCTGTCTTAAGGGGAAATTTTTCTTAACTAAGAGAGCTGAATAAGTTGCATTGTCTTTCTGCTCTTTTGAAAGGTAAAGCAAATGGAATTTTGCCTGCCATGATTTGAAGTGAAGGTGTGTGCTTTTCTTGCTGTAGTTGATGATATAGTTAGTGCTGAAGGCAGATCGGGGAACTCTGGTCTTTGTGGCTTTGGTGTGAGTGATGTGGAAAGACTTCTAAATTTGGTGCAGTAAAGTGGTTTGGGACCAATTGCCAATTCGGGAGTATAGAATCATACCCCTCTTTTTCTTTCCCTCCTTTTTTTGTGATCTCCCCTTCCCACACTCACACACCTTGTATTTGTTGACATTTCTGGACAGAGTATTTCCTGTTGCAATCTCAGTTCTTCATCTTGATTTCCATTATATTGGCATTATAGCTGATGTGTAAACCAACTTCACTATTAACTTTGTCAAATCTTTACCGTCGCCTCCCACTCTATCTAGTTTCTATATATTAGCTTTGCCCTAATTGTTTAGAGTTGATCCTTCCCCTAGAATTTTCCGCCTCCAGCTCTGTCAACCCATTTCCCAAGATAACCTGTCAAATCAGTTGAGAGAATTGATGAGACTGGCTATTTGGCATTGTGTCAAGCCCACAAAACCTGGCTAACTCAGCTGAATTTTTCACTTTTTATTACTAACTGGGTGGGTATCATGTAGACAGTAGACATACCATATAATTAGAACTCTCAGTCAGTAAGAAGCATTCTTCTCACCTTGTCCCCAGACAGCATTAGCTGAGAAGTCAGTGGTTTTGACCTTACCAGATCTGTGACCTTACTGGACACATTATCTAATTTCACTAGCATTTTGGAGTTTCACATTTCTGATGTGTATCTTAGGACAATTTTAATAATATATTAAACATTTGCATGGCCCTTTGCAGTTTACAAAGTCCTTTTAATTGGGCTAGGGCATTTGTGTGGGCCCTGTGTGCACATGCCTCTCTCTCATGTTCATTCTATATATTCCACCCCTCCATAGGCAACCAATTTTGGGTTTCTTGGTTGTTGCTCTGTTGTTTTCCCCCTTGAGAGATCCACCCCTTTCTCTTCACCTCAGTTTCCTGATTCTGACACATTGAGCTCTGTCTCTGCTTCTTGGACATACTCCTGCTTGTGAGACCCCCTGCCAGAAACTGATGTGATGGGACTCTCCACACTTAGCTTTCTGAAATTACCGCCTGCTTGTCCCATAATCTTGCTTTACCTCTTCCAGTCGTGTCATTTGTCCAGAGTCCTGTGGAATTAACTTCTGAGAATCCAAAATTCCAATCCAGTCTTTTCATGATGTTGAGTGAGATGTCTCACATTACAGTCCCTTGCTTGTCCATCTCCATAGAGGTGACAAAGCAGGCAGGGGACCTCACCTCCCAGTATAATAGTGAAAATTCACCCTTAACTCAAGATTCCTTTCCTGTTGCTAGAGTTACTCCAAATAGCCTGTTAAGTACACTGAGATATTTGTATGATAAGACCTTACCCAGCTGAAGAGCACTGTGAAACTGCCACTTTGCTAGCAGTCTCAGAATTAAGCATGCAATGAAAATGGTTAGCCAGTTCAGGAGATAGCAGCCATTAACTTAGACAGATAATACCTTGCACTTGCTGTATATTTGCTCACAAATAATACCTTGCACTTGCTGTATAATAATGAGTGCTATTAAATATGAATGGCCTCATTTGTCCTCCTGGCATGTGTGTCCCATAGAGAGTGACACATATGTATGTGGCCATTTAGCATCTTGGGAAATGTAGCCTAGACAAGTTAAGAGATTTTTATCCATAACCAAGGCTAACTATTAGGTGTTGAACCTTGGGAAGGCATTGTATTTGGTAGACTCGTGCCATAAAAGCTGTAAATTAGAACGAGGGTGGGATGAGAAGCCAAAAATATAAACTGACTTGGGTCAACAGTGTTGGGACGGGTCAGCATGGGTCACAGTGCAAACAGTAAAAACAGAAGAGGAGCTGATTAGGAACTAGGAGTTCGGCCTATAGTGGAGTTGTCATACCTAAGGGCACAGGGGAAAGAAGATCTAAACTGTGCTTCTCAAAGCTTAATATACATACCAGTCTCCTGAGGATCTTGTTAAAATGCAGATTCTGATTCAGGAAGTTAGTGGTGAGTCCTGGGACTTTGCATTTATAACAAGCTCCCAGGTGATACTGATGCTGTGGGTTACTGGATCACCTTGAATAGCCAGGTCTCAGGAGTCCTGGGCTGGGGACTGGAGAAGACCTTGCACCAGTAGGACTTCTCTTAGCTGAAGTATCTTTTGAAAGCCCCAGATCTGTTTCTAGGATTGGGGAGGTAATGACTGTCAATGGGTCATACTGGGTTATGCCCATATCCTGGAAATCGACCAGTGATTTTTCTTAGACTGCATCAGGAGCAACCCTACTCTTTGAAGGTTGGGGATTTTTCCCCCTGCATGATTAATTCAGTTGAAAGGAGAGAGAAGTCTTCGCTGTCAGTGTCTTTGTGAAGGACAAAGTATTTATTTGTTCACAGAGTTGAAAGAAATGACTGAAAAACATTTTCCTGAAGGTATTTACAGCCAAGAGCCTCACTAAAACATCCACTACACATTGAATAGAGGGGGTGATAGGCTACACAAACACTCTGTCTCAGCAAATCCAAGCCAAGTCAGTGTTAAACGTCTCAGCAGCCAGTGGCTCCATGCCACTTCAGTTTGCCAAGGGAGTGATGAAGGATGCCCAGATTGGAAAGCAAAACCTTGGGAGAGAGCACATTATGGCATCAACTTAATGGAAATATCAAATCTTCACCCAGAGGCTGACAGCTCCTGTGCTTCTATCAGCCCAGAGTATTTGCTGAGACTTGTAGCTACTGGAAGAGAGATCAAAGTCCAGGAGGGGGAAAGAGCCTCACAGACCAGGGCCATACCAGGCTGAGGAGTAGGTATATACGCTTATAGCTTGCAGCAACAGGCTTCAGAGAATCTGGGTCAGCTTTGCACTGGTACCCTGGGATTTTTCTAACATGAGAACTCAGTAGTGTTAGGATGGGTTCACAATTCACTGAGAATTAATCTAATGAATAATGTATTTCCTTCTGTAAATGGAAATTATCTTAGTAGTGGACCCACCTCCTTCATGTGACTCTAAATAAACTAGTCAGAACAGCTGTGAAGAGCCTAAAGCACGTACAGCCTTGCTTGGTAATGATCTTAGGCTCCATGCAGTAGGACTGCGGGTAAGGGATGTTCTTGCTCTCTGATCTTACAAACAGACATTTGGACTGCTTCTCACCCAGCTCTCTGGTCTTGGGAGGGATACCAGAATTTACAAGCTCAACTCCAGTAGGCCCTAAGGGTAGAGCTGGGTTAGTTTAGCCCCATCCGCCCTTCATCCCAGGGCCCTTTGCAAAGCCAGTGGTGGGAGCTTTCTCAGGCTGTGGAACCAGCTTCTCAGAAGGGACATGAATCACCTCAGATGGAGTTTGAGACTGCCGATTAAGTCCCTGACCCTGCCCTCAGCCAAGAGAGCTCACTAAACAAATTGGACTGGAAATAATAACCAGAAATCATCTTTAATAGGTAAACTCTGCAAAGCACTCGTTACTTGATAGCAATTCATAAGCAGAGAAGACCTGTACATTAGAGAACATCACATCATTACAGCGAACTACATGGAGCAAGTGTGTTTCCTGTTGGAAATGTCTGGCTTGCCCCTTCTTAGGTGGTCAGTGGGGTTTTGCATTAGACAGTGAACCACAAATTAGGGATTTTGAACACATTCCTTAGCCTCTCTGACCTTGACTCCTTCCATATAAAATCATCTTAGAGGCCTACTCTTTCAGCTCTGATATTTTAATTTTTCTGTGCTGGACAAAAGCTATACAACGACAGATGCTTCTGAACTATGTGCTGTTCTGAGACCATTACTTGATATCTCTAAGCCTCTCTTTTCCTTCTAGCAATATTTGCTCCATCACAAATCTCATGATCATGCTTGAAAGATACTGGATTAAGACCAGTTTCTCTGTTAATGTCTAACACTTGGATTTGAGTTCATATATTTGGAAATCAATCTCCTGTAAGAGTACAGCAGCTGAAGGCAAACCTTTCTGAAATGTCACACCATTAACATGCCCCCTTAAATGCTATAAAGTTTGACCCCGGACTGATATCAGCATAGCATGTGCCTGTAGACTTGCAGCCATGAGCTTAGCTAAAAGCATTCTGAGTGTCAGTCCAGTTCTCTGTTCCTAACGGCAAAGAAACCAGGAGATGCCCTCTCCTCTGTGCTCAGTCAGTGCTTGGGGTCCGAAAGACGTGGCAGGTAGCCAGGGAGAACGAGATCTGTTTTATTGTGCCGATTAATCATGAAGGGCAAGACAGGCATTGGTCTGGTGTTGGGTTTTTCTCCTGAGAGTGTGAGAACATTATTCTCCTCATTCCTTGCATACCAGGAACATTTGCTGCTGCTTCAAGCACAGAAAGGGTTGTATAAACATTTTAATATTGCATGAGGCTTGTATAAGATCGACTGCGTTTGTGAATGCTAAACCCTGACACATAAAGAGACAGAGAGAGTAGAAAAAAAAGAGAGAGATTTTTTATCAACTGGGGAGACTGTAGTAATTCAGAATGTTTTGATGATTCTCATTGTAGAATTTTGTTATGGTGATATATCGAAGCCGATGATAAATCAAGCCCCAAATGCCACAAACTACAGGGATATTTTCTGTTTTTGCTTGATTTTTCACACACAAAAAAGTCTTATTAAATCACAGCCATTCTCTTTTCCTTTCCCCCCAAGAGTTTGGGTTTTGCACTTGGATTTCTACTATCCCAGATGGAGAGGCAGGGTTCATATAGATTGTAAAACTATTGTGATTTTCTCCTTCCTACAAAACAGACAACCATGACAGAGCTTCTGGGGAGGGCGTGGTAGGGCAGCACAGGTCAGGCCAGTCCCAGGTGGGTATCTGTCACCTGAAAGGGCCTGAGGAAGGGCAGCTGTGTAAAGAAAACTTATTTTGTTTGGTTTAACATCCGTTGAGTCAGAAGAGCAAGCTGTGGATCACCAGGCATCCTTAGTAATGGTTCCCCAGCCTCCTGAACGTCTTTCTTGTAATCCCTCTCCTTCAAGCTCCACCACCTCCACATCTAACTGCCTTATTTTGTTGTTTTGGTTTCTAGCTTGTAACTATTCCTTAGATGCTTCCATGTTTCTTCATATCCTTCCTAGTCCAAGTTCAAATCATCTCCTGTCTGAATCACTGCACTGGCATCCTAGATAGATTCCTTTATTTTCATCTAGTCAATCCCTGGTACACAATAGTGATTTTTTAAAAATAAAACATAAAATAAGCTTTTCAAGATAAAAACCTATTTCCATTACAACCATGCTTAAAATCACTCAGTGATCTCTTCTAGAATGCCTTTAGATAGAAATGATCTTTAAGCTGGAGTATCTGATCCTTTAGATCTGCCTCCTGCCTACTCTCCAGCTTCAACTGCCACCATTCCCTGCCTTGCACCTCATTGTTCAATCCTGTTGCTTTACATTCCTTGAAGTACCAAGTTCCCTTGTTCCTCTGGCTTTTCACACACACTTTGTGATATTTATTTAGTTCTCTCCTTCTCCCCCTTGACTGTAATTAGGACATGGACTGAACCATGCTGCTCATCTTTCTCATTGTTGTGCCCCAGTGACTAACAAAGAACCTGGCCTTGTGATAGGCATTCAGTACATATGTGATGAATGAATGGATGGACAGATGAAGAGATGAAGCAAAGAAGAGTCAATGTCTGGAACAGACTTTTTGTACTATAGCTCCTTCCACATATTGTACAATCATTGAATTTAGAGATAGAGGCCAAACAGGGAGGGACCTTAGGGAGAATATGACCAGCCACCTCATTTGATAGGTGAGGAAACCAAGTCAAGTGATTCACTCAACATCATACAGCTGCTAGTGGGCCAAGACTAGAATCAAGGTCTTCTACTGCCTATTCTATTAATCCTATATCCCTTGCCATACCTCTAAAGATTTCATATTTGTCAGCTCTTAGAACTTTAGAGCTGGGAGGAATTTCTTTGTCATTTTATGAGTGAGGAACATTGCTGAGGGTCAGAGACGTAGAGGGACTTCCTCCAGGTCAGTTTTTGCAAATTGACCAAGTCCTAGAGAACAGGATGGGCACCAGCCATTCAGTTGGAGCCACTGCCAAGCTGAAGTGAGGCAACTCTTGAGCCAATAGCACATGACTTTTGACTATGCATGAGGCCAGGATGGTGCCCCTAGCAAATGGTCAGAATTCAGATTCAGCTATGCCAGTTTCACATTTCCTCTGCCTTCGCCCAGCTGAGAGCTGGTTCTGCCTTTGTCTTACTGCTCTGGCACTTTAGAACCCTAGGCAGGTCCTGTAAACTGCCAACAGATTCTAGACCAGCCAGGTGGAGTTCCAGATCTACCCCTTGGGCAGTGGGGAGCCATGGAACCACTCACCTTTCTGTGCTTTGGTTCCTCTCTTGGCTGAATCAGGAGGCATCCAGGGCCTGGGAGATGACTTTACTGTATTATCGTGAAAATGTACATAAAATCCTTTGGGCTCCTTAGGGAAAAGGACAGTGTAAATTCCAGACATCTTTGTTATTTCTTTCTGTAGAAAAAGACCTGATTTGAGGCTTAGAAGCTAAGCAAATAGGGACTGAGAAGCTTTGTGAGATCATTTTGCTTACTAACAGGCCATGAGGAATGTCAGGAGAACATGGAGGATAGTCACCTTGGAGGAGAGGCCCATCAGCCCTCAAATCCCCTGTTCTGGGGTAATCTTTAGGAGGGTGACTGTGGGGAGGAGTGGTTTAGACAAGATTGATTTTCCTTTGCTAAAACTTAATCCTGACCGGCAGCAGGAGATTGAGTTTCTCTCTCTTCCCCGAGGTCTGAGGAATGGGTACAACAGAGAGAGGTCAGGACAATTCAGTTTGTGAAATGCATTCCAGAGGTCTTCCCATTAGTGCCGGGAAGATGTCGGGACCTGAGTGGTCTGGAGTAACTGAGCTCCCCAGGACCACTCCAGATGTACTTTATCATGGGTGGGTGGCCAAGGCTGTGGGTGGTGATGGCTTCCTTTTCATTCTCATTTGTGGGGGCTGGTCTTGGTCCTTTCAGGGAAGGAGGATTGAGGAAATTCAGGGATCAGAATTTCTTACTGAGAAGGCCCCAGAGTCCTGAAGTTCAGGGCTTCTTCACTTTCATCTCCTATGCAAGATAAATTTACCCAGATTCCTGCAAGTCCTCCCGCAGTCTTCCCAAGAGGTAGATTCTTGGGGACAGGGTGCAATAACAGAGAAAATGAAAACCAAGCAGGGTGGGAGGTGGCAGAAGGTGGGGCTAGGGAGAGCTCTCTCCATGACTCGCACAAACTTCCTCTTCTTGATCGGGCACCAGTGGGTGGAAGAGCACAAGGTGGGTTCTACTTGGTGCCACAAATTTTATTGTATCTCACAGTTTTGGTGGGTCAGGTGTCCAGACATGGCTTAGCTGTATGGTTTAGGCTCAGGGTCTCTCCTCAGGTTGCAGTCAAGTTGTTGGTCAAGGCTGCAGTCATCTGAAAGCTTGACTGGGGCTGGAGGATCTGCTTCTGTGATGGCTCATTCTTGGCCTCAGTCACTCACTATGTGTATCTCTCTGTAGGGCTACTTGACTGAGCTCATGACATGGTAGCTGCCTTCCCCAGAGGAATTGATCTGTAACCTAAATTTGTGAGTTATGTGCTATCACTTCCACCACATTCTATTTATTACAAGTGATTTGCTAAAGAAAAAAAAAAAAAAAAGAAGAAGGAGTATTAGAGAGCTTGTGGACAGCCTGTTACCCAAGGCATCCCAATCTTAGGGACATATGTTTTCCATCTTCATATCAAGTGAATGTGGGCACTGGAATTTTCCATTCCTCGCCTGCAGTGGGACCCAACCCCAAGAAAGACACATTGCATTCTGGCCCACTAAGGTAGCATCATGCATCAGGGAGTGTGGATGGCGTAAGCAAGCAGTCACTTCTGGTAACATCTTTCAGTGCCCTGCTGACTGTGGGGAGGCTAGTTCTCCAAATGAAGTCCTTTTAGCAAAAGAGAACAAAGGTGTACAACATTGTAAATCGACTGTACTTTAATAAAAAATGATAAAAATGATTTAAAAAAGAGAGAACAAAGGTACATACATCCTCATGCTGCATGTATTTGTTTTAACCCTTACCTAATGCCCTGACATAAGTGCTACCATACAATTGGTAACATCAGTTTGGTATGGCAGTGCATTTTTCTGTACACAATAGGGAGATGTGAAAACATCAGGGTGGGTGGGAGTCTAGGGCTTCACCCAGTTATCCCTCTCATGGTAATAATTGATAACACTCAGAGAACACTTAAAAGGATCCAATCACTGTTTTAAGCAGTGTTAACTAATTTTCTTCACTCAACAATTCTGTGAAATAAATGCTGTAATTCATTTACAGATAAGAAAACTGAAACACAAAGAGGGTATATAACATATCCAAAGTCAAATAAGCAGCAGAATGTTTTTGAGCCCAGCAGCGTCTGGCTGCTGAATCTGGGCTCTTAGACGTAAGTCCTGGTGGCTTTACACATAGCCTTGAATGAAAAACAAACACACAAACACACAAACAAAAAAACTCCCCCCAAAACAGGGGATAAGGCAATGTTTGTCGATTTGTAATGTGAGTATACATCTCCCAGAGTCCAGGGAAATCTCTTTAAGATGCAGGTTCTGATTCAGTAGGTCAGTTGGGGGCTGAGTCTACATTTTTAACTCATTTAACTCATTTTAAGTCTACATTTTTAATTCTTTTGGGAAAAAGGTTCTCCGCCCAGTCTGGACTTGAGAATCACGGGGGTAGAGTGGAGGAGGGAGATGTTAAAGAAAACAAAAATGAGAACAACCCTTCTGCCCAAGTTCCACCCTGAAAAGTTCTGATTCACTTGGTCTGGGGTGTCTTCCTGGGGAAGCAGTATTTTTAGAAGCACTCCAGGTGATTCTCATGTGCAGCTAGGGTGTAGAACCAATACCCTAGGGATAAATCTGCAGTCCAGGACCAGACTAGTCTTATTTCTTTTGGCAGAAGCTGTGGCATAGGGTCCCCAAGGTGTGGACCACCCCATGCTGGGCCAGGCATTATCAAACTCTTTATCCGCTATGGAGCTGCTGAAGGGATTGGGGACAGAGCAGCTCAGAGCTACGTTACTTATGCAACAGAATATTCTCGGAGCAGAGCGCTAATGGGCTGCCTTGCTTTGGGGGAGAACAGCAGGTCCCAGGCTGGAAAGCCTGCTTGCTGTTCCGGCCAGCGTGTGCTGGGGATGCAGTACACGCGCCTGGCTGGGCTTCCTCTGGCATCGCATTTTGCATGACACTTTTTGTTTTCATTATGCCTAAATTTGGCCTGCCCAGAGAGCGTGATTAAAATGAAAACCTTATTCTAACCGGGCTCAGAAAATGGGGGAAGGAATCTAAAAATAGGCCACGGAAAAGGGAAGAACTCAAATGGTATAATGACCAAGTTGGTTCAAACACACACACTTGCAGTAATTTCTCTTGGAGAGAGAAGACAGCAGTGACATCCACACAGGTGTTTGTATAATCCAGGTCACATCAAACTCCTCTCTGCTTTACAAATTCAAAGCCCTGGAAAAATGGAAGCAGACAGTAATAGGAGATAATAAGAGGAATAACAAGTCTCACTCCCTGCTTCTCGCACAGTGGTGCTTGGTGTGCCAAGAGGGTGTCTGTAATGCACTTTTGTTCTCTGCAGAGAAATACTGGATGGTGGGAAGAAACATGTCCTTAACTTTCTAACACAAAGCCTGAGGAGGACTGGCTATGGACACTTGGTTTCTAGTTTCATTCCTTGCTTTCTCTGTAATTAGATAACCCACCCTTAAGAGCTCAGCTTAAATTTAACTCCCTGTAGAAGGCGCCCTCTAGTCCCCTGGCCTAAGTTAAGTTCTCCAGTTCCCAACACCACCTCCGTTTCCCCATTAGGGGACTTGCTTCTCTTTATTACTTTTGTTTGATCTGTGTTTAGCTCAGCCGTACACCTCCATGGTCTTTTACAATACAAGACACTTATTAGATGCTTAGTATGAATGAATGAATGAATGAATGAATGTATGAAGTCTTGGGAAAGACATTTAAGTTCCCTGGGCCTCCTTGTTCAAGTCAGTAAAATATTGATAGAGAGGAGTTTGGGCAGGTGACCTCAAAACTCCCTTTCTCTTCTGAGTCTCCATTAAGAAGGCTTTACTTTTTGTGGCCTAGCAGTCCACTCTTGAGGGACAGAGTGGTTGGCTGGGCACACCAGTGGCAGAATGCATGGCCCCAGCCTTGTTGCTAAGACTTAGGAGCAGAAAAGATCACTAGAAGAGATACCATCTTGCAGTCACATTGTGTATTCATCTCACACCTCATCCCCTCAACACATTGGTGCTGTGTGACCTATAATTTATTCTAGTGGTTTGGTGTTGTGTGTGTAGGCTCTGGGGTCTTACCCTGGCTCAAATCCCAGGCTTTACTAAGCTATGTGACCTAGAGCAAATTACTACTTTCCCTCCCAGTGCCTCCATCTTGCCCCTTGTAAAACAGGAAGGATAATTTTTCTACTTTTTAAGGTTGTTATGAGGATTTAATGAGTTAATACACATAAAGCACTTAAAGCAGGGCCCAAAGTAGGCACTCAATAAACGACAAGTTTTTTTTTTTTTTTTGGTAGGAGTTTATTAATTAATTAATTTATTTATTTTTGGATGTGTTGGGTCTTCGTTTCTGTGTGAGGGCTTTCTCTAGTTGTGGCAAGCAGGGGCCACTCTTCATCGCGGTGCGCGGGCCTCTCATGGTGTGCGGGCCTCTCTTGTTGCGGAGCACAAGCTCCAGATGCGCAGGCTCAGTAGTTGTGGCTCACGGGCCTAGTTGCTCCGCGGCATGTGGGATCCTCCCAGACCAGGGCTCGAACCCGTGTCCCCTGCATTAGCAGGCAGATTCTCAACCACTGTGCCACCAGGGAAGCCCGTGTTTTTTTTATTATTCCCATTCTCTTGTATATTCCTGTCTCTGCCCCTTTGTCTTTATTCATGAGCTCCCACTCCTCTACTGAAATCTGACTCAGCTTTCAAGGCCCAGCCCCTCATAGACCATAGATCACAGCCTGTCAAGCTGGGAGGAGCCGTGCAGATAATTAAATCCAAATAACCTCATTTTACAGATGAGAAGTCGGAGGCACAGGGAGTCTCAGCCAATTGCTCAGGGTAGCAGAGTCAGCTGGTGTAGCACTAGCCCCAAACCTGGGGGACGGACCCTACAGCTAGGGTTTTCCTTCTGACACTGGGTAGCCTCCCTCTTTGGAGCTCAGAGCTCTTCTTGTTGGCGTCTTTCCTTCTGGTGCTTGCTCTCTTATGAAGTCTTTTCAGTAGGATGTGGTTAGTAATCACTTTTAGAATAGACTTTCTTGATTAATCTTACATCCCCATTTGTTAAGCAGGTTGTTTTTGTCCATAGTAGGTATTCACCTCTAATAATAATGAGCTATATTGGATTAGGACATCATTATTTACAAAGTACTTTCTGATATGTTGCTATCTCATTGATACAAAAATGCCAAGAGGCAGGGATTATTTTTATCTTCTCTAGAGAAGAGGAAACAGGGTTAGAGAAAGGAAGAGAATTGCTCAGAGCCACCCAGCCAACACAGAGGGGAACTTGTCTGTCTGCAAATGGCCCTGCTCTTCCTTGCTTGTCCGAATGAATGAATCTATTACTTAACGTTTCATGTGGATTTGTCTTGTTTCCTTCACTAGAAGGCCTGGGCCGTGTGTTAAGAATTATTTATATTCTCAAAGGGTCTACAGCAATCACAGCAGTCTCACAATATGTGTTTGTTGAAGAAATAAGTAACAGTTTTCACTGCTGCCTTCAACCTTAAAGAGGTAGGGTCTGTCCAGATACACACATATCGTTGGCTGTGTGGCCTTAATCCACTTACTTCCCAGTCTGTGTTTCTCTCTTCTGTACAATGTGGTTAAAGCTATTTGCCTCCTTTCAAATTGTTGATGATGCTTTGAGAGCAGGCTGGCAACTAAACTTTTGTGGTCTCCTCAAGCTGTTAGAGCATAACCCCGGGAGAAAGAGTGTGTATGGGAGCTTTAGAGGCTCAGTCTTGGGGCAGAGTCTTTCAGGATTGTATCAGGAAGCAAAAGTTGGTGGGGGGGGGGGCATGTTCAGGAGGTGGGAGGGAGGCACATGACTAACCCACTCCCACACCCTGTTCCCTCAATCTTTAATTTCATCCTTATTTCATGAATTAATGATGACACCGCTGCCTTAATATTATTCATTAAAGCAGTTGATTCCATGCACCTCTGCATGGCCTCCTCTCTGAATCCCACAGAGAGACCTCTCCACAATCTAACAGCAGAGGCTTCCAAGAGCAAACCTCCTCTCTCAGAGAGGGACCAGCACAAGAAGGGGGCTTGTGCAGTATCCAGGTGCCTCCCTTGCCTTCTAGGTCCCACAAAAGAAATCTGTTTAAACAGATGATGGACCAGGAATACTGGAGTCACTCAAAGACTTGAATGAACAGTCCCTACCCCCTCCGTTTTATTTTTAAATAAATTAGGAAAAGCCGTATAAACATAGAAAATTTAAATTGAACCCAGAGGGGTTACAAATTTAAATGCCTATAGGTGTAGGCAATTTATGTAATGAAATGAAAGAATGAAAAAAGCCCAGTCTGATAAAATGGTACAAGCGGGCTTCAATGAAAGAGGTCAGGCTTAAGTGGACTCTTGCCTTATGGGAATGTGGGACCATAAATGAAGGCTTGCTGTTTTTAAGTGTTGGCAACTGATTTAAATAAAAACAAATTAAAATGACACACACAAAAACTGTGGGATAAACAAGACTGTAGGGCAGGATGCAACCTTGGATACCAATTTGAGATATGGGATGGGTGACCGCATTCATGTAGCTGACACCAAAGGCCCTAGCCTTGGGTGGGAGAGAAGCTTTTTTTTTTTTTTTTTTTTTGCGGTATGCGGGCCTCTCACTGTTGTGGCCTCTCCTGTTGCGGAGCACAGGCTCCGGACGCGCAGGCTCAGCGGCCATGGCTCACAGGCCCAGCCGCTCCTCGGAGTGTGGGATCTTCCTGGACCGGGGCACGAACCCGTGTCCCCTGCATCGGTAGGCAGACTCTCAACCACTGCGCCGCCAGGGAAGCCCGGAGAGAAGCTTTTGAACACATTCTGGAGGTCAGAAAGTTTTTGCTACACACTTCCTTTTTTAAAGTGTGCCCCTAAGCGGTGTTTAGTGGTGATTCTATAAAGAAATGCAGGTACTGTGTTCATTACTGTACACACTTTGACTCATCCTCACAGCTTTGCAGTTTGGCTATTACCATCCCCATTTGGCAGAGAAGAAAACAAAGGCTAAGGAAGCCTAAGTAACTTACCCAAAGTCACACAGTTGTGAAGTGACAGAAGTAGGGTTTAACCCTAATTTGGACTGCTGTGCTAGGAATATCTGAGATTCCAGACACAGTCACAAAGCACTCTAGATTTTTATGGTTCTCTGCTTGTAGCCGGCAACATACCAGAAAGCATATAACACTAACGCTGGATCTGCTCATGTATTATCCTTTTATTCATTCCAGATTGGATTAGAGGGTCTCTAAGACTTGACATTCTGTGGTTCTGGGACACAAACACAACTACTACTGCTACTAACATTTCCCTGTGTCGACAGCTTACTAGTTGCCAAGCTCATTTAACTGCATGTAATTCTCACACCAACCCTATGACATAGGTATTAGTCCCATTTCACAGAGGAGGAAACTGAGGCTCAGAGAAGTTAAATAACTTGCTCAAGCATGCAGTTAATAAGGCAGTCCCAGGATTGGGGCTCAGGTAGGTCTGACTCTTAACCCCTGAGCAAAGGTGAGGTGCAGGTTTGGAAAACAGGCGTGGTCTGTCTTCCCAAGGGCCCTGGAAGAGCACTACTGAATCACAGCTCCACCACGTACATTAAGTACAGTGTGACACGAGCAAATCACTTAGCCTCACTAGTGCCTCTTCTGTAAAATGAGGTAATAGTAGCACACCTCCCTCCTGGGGTTGTTGTTGAGTTCACCTGTGTAGAGTGCGTGGAGCCATGCCTGACACATACTGAAGTGTTCCATGTTGTTTCACTTTCTTTTTCCATTGCCCAGAACCTGTGCTCTCACTCCCTAGGAGGTCAGCTGCACATCTGTTCCTCCCTTGAACCACTGTGGGGGAGATTTGGCCCAGACTTCTGGAGAGAAGCTTAAAAGATGTTACGGAAACATTAACTTATCCTTTGTTCCTCTCCTTAAGTGTCTTTCAGCCATGACAGCCACGGACTTAATAGAATTCAGTTCACTAAAGTTCTATTAGTTCTGGATATGAGTTATAGAAGGAGGTTTCCCAGGCAGCTGCTTATGGGACTGGCAGTATAATAGCTATTTGCCACATAATTATGGATTAAAGGATTCCACAAAGAGAACACACTTAGATAGTTTAGATGAGGGACTCAGGGCAGGCAGGGCAGGTGTGGATGCTGCAAGGGTGTGTTGTAGAGTTCAGCATTGGTCCAGGGAACAAGTTGTCAAACTACAATGGAGCATTATTTGTGCAGGGGGAGGGGGCCTTCTGTTTTTTGAGGAAACATGCAACCAAGTTCTAGGAGGTTGATTTTTATGCTTCTATTTTCATCTAAGTAATGAATTCAATAGACTGTCTTGAGGGAGACATTGCCCCCCTGTTTGTGATGTAATAAGAATGTGTATTCAGCCTTGCAGCCCTCGATAGGTTTATTTCCTTAGCCTGCTTCCCTCCTCCCCAATCCGCTCTCTAATTCTTACACCTCCGTCCTTAGCGCCAGAGATTCTAGCTTGTGACACCTCTGCTGTGCCCTTCTTTGAAGCTTGCTGGCCAGACTGAAAGGGATGATTGGCACCTTCACCTAAATACAAGAAAGAGAATGCTGACCAGAGGGAGGGGAACCACAGAAAAGACATCTTCGTGTCTCCTTTGACATCTGGCACAGTGTGAAAACTTAGTAGGTGCTCAGCAAATGCTGGCTGGAGGAAGGCATGAACATGCTGTGCTCATAATCAGCCAGATTTATGGGGATGCTTCTCAGTCCTCCATCACATCCTCTATGAAGTCTTTCCTGGTTGCATCTTCATCCAGAAATAATGTCTTCCAATCTAAAATCCCATGAAGTTTATTACCTCTTAAGAGAGTACCACACTTCACTTCTGTCGTATGTAAGTCTTGGTTCCCTGGCAGGACTGCACACATCTTCAAGTCAGGACCAGTTTGACCCCATCTTTATTATCTGTATGGTACTAGCATGAGCCCATTAGTGAGAAGTGTGCGCATGTGTATATGTATGTGTGAACTTGAACAGCACTTTTTCTGTGAGGGTAGTCCACACTGCAACTCCTAAGTCTGTCTCTCCCACCAAATTGTGAGCTTCTCCAGGCCAGAGGTTGTGTCCTACACATCTTTGCCTCACTAGCGCATGGCAGAACCTCATGCTCCTCACACAGCCATGTGTGTATTCCCCTACGTGACTGTGCTTGCCATCTCTTTGCCAGGGATGCACATTTCTACTTTCTTTCAAGACCCTGCTCAATTACTTCACGCCCACCAGAAGAAGATGCACTGAGAAGAGATGATTTCTCCTTTATCTGTGCCATCACTATACCTAATAGAGAGCCTGGCTTATAGTAGCCGGGCAAAGAGATTGTTGAATAAATAACATACAATTAATACTTTATACTTTCTGAATAGAAGATGGACTCTGGGAAAGGAGACCAGACTCCACTGTGCACCTATTTCTTTTTTTTAAAATTTAATTTAATTAATTAATTTATATATTTATTTATTTTGATATGTATGTCTTTTTTCTTTTTTAAAAATTTAATTTAATTTTTTATACAGCAGGTTCTTATTAGTTATTCATTTTATACATATTAGTGTATATATGTCAATCCCAATCTCCCAATTCATCCCACCACCACCACCCCCGCCACCACTTTCCCCCCTTGGTGTCCATACGTTTGTCCTCTACATCTGTGTCTCTATTTCTGCCTTGCAAACTGGTTCATCTGTACCATTTTTCTAGGTTCCACATATATGCGTTAATATACAATATTTGTTTTTCTCTTTCTGACTTACTTCACTCTCTATGACAGTCTCTACGTCCATCCACGTCTCTACAAATTTCGTTCCTTTTTATGACTAATATTCCATTGTATATATGTGACACATCTTCTTTATCCATTCATTTGTCGATGGGCATTTAGGTTGATTCCATGACCTGGCTATTGTAAATAGTGCTGCCGTGAACATTGGGGTGCATGTGTCTTTCTGAATATGGTTTTCTCTGGGTATATGCCCACTAGTGGGATTGCTGGATCATATGCTAATTCTATTTTAGTTTCTTAAGGAACCTCCATCCTGTTCTCCATAGTGGCTGTATCAATTTACATTCCCACCAACAGTGCGAGAGGGTTCCCTTTTCTCCACACCCTCTCCAGCATTTGTTGATTGTAGATTTTCTGAGGGATGCTTATTCTAACCGGTGTGTGATGATACCTCATTGTAGTTTTGATTTGCATTTCTTTAATAATTAGTGATGTTGAGCAGCTTTTCAGGTGCCTCTTGGCCATCTGTATGTCTTCTTTGAAGAAATGTCTATTTAGGTCTTCTGCCTATTTTTGGATTGGCTTGTTTGTTTCATTAGTATTGAGCTGCATAAGCAGTTTATATATTTTGGAGATTACTCCTTTGTCCGTTGATTCGTTTGCAGATATTTTCTCCCATTCTGAGGGTTGTTTTTTGTCTTGTTTATAGTTTCCTTTGCTGTGCAAAAGCTTTTTTTTTTTTTTTGGCTGCATTGAGTCTTCATTGCTGCACTCAGGCTTTCTCTAGTTGCCTTGAGCAGGGGCTACTCTTCATTGTGGTGCGTGGGCTTCTCATTGCAGTGGCTTCTCTTGTTGCAGAGCGTGGGCTCTAGGCACATGGGCTCCAGTAGTTGTGGCACAAGGGCTCAGTAGTTGTGGCTCACAGGCTGTAGAGTGCAGGCTCAGTAATTGTGGCACACAGGCTTAGTTGCTCTGTGGCATGTGGGATGTTCCCGGACCAGGGCTCGAACCCGTGTCCCCTGCATTGGCAGGCAGATTCTTAACCACAGTGCCACCAGGGAAGTCCCTGTGCACAAGCTTTTAAGTTTCATTAGGTCCTATTTGTTTATTTTTATTTCCTTTACTCTAGGAGGTGGGTCAAAGAAGATCTTGCTGTGATTTATGTCAAAGAGTGTTCTTCCTATGTTTTCCTCTAAGAGTTTGATAGTGTCCCGTCTTACATTTAGGTGTTTAATACATTTTGAGTTTATTTTTGTGTATGGTGTTAGGGAGTGTTCTAATTTCATTCTTTTACATGTAACTCTCCAATTTCCCAGCACCACTTATTGAAGAGACTGTCTTTTCTCCATTGTATATCCTTGCCTCCTTTGTCAGAGATTGGTTGACCATAGGTACATGGGTTTATCTCTGGGCTTTCTATCCTGTTCCATTGATCTATATTTATGTTTTTGTGCCAGTACCACATTGTCTTGATTACTGTAGCTTTGTAGTATAGTCTGACGTGAGGGAGTCTGATTTCTCCAGCTCTGTTTTCTTCCCTCAAGATTGCTTTGGCTATTCGGGGTCTTCTGTGTCTCCATAGAAATTTTAAGATTTTTTGCTCTAGTTCTGTAAAAAATGCCATTGGTAATTTGATAGGCATTGCATTGAATCTGTAGACTGCTTTGGGTAGTGTAGTCATTTTCACAATATTGTTTCTTCCGAACCAAGAACATGGTATATCTCTCCATGTGTTGGTATCATCTTTGATTTCTTTCCTCAGTGTCTTATAGTTTTCTGGGCACAGGTATTTTACCTCCTTAGGTAGGTTTATTCCTAGGTATTTTATTCTTTTTGTTGCAGTGGTGAATGGGATTGTTTCCTTAATTTGTCTTTCTGATCTTTTGTTGTTAGTGTATAGGAATCCGGGAGATTTCTGTGCATTGATTTTGCATCCTGCAATTTACCAAATTCATTGATGAGCTCTAGTAGTTTTCTGGTGGCATCTTTAGGATTATCTATGTAGAGTATCATGTCATCTGCAAACAGTGACGGTTTTAATTCTTCTTTTCCAATTTGTATTCCTTTTATTTCTTTTTCTTCTCTGACTGCTGTGGCTAGAACTTCCAAAACTATGTTGAATAATAGTGGCAAGAGTGGACATCCTTGTCTTGTTCCTGATGTTAGAGGAAATGCTTTCATTTTTTCACCATTGAGAATGATTTTTGCTGTGGGTTTGTTGTCTATGGCCTTTATTATGTTGAGGTAGTTTTCCCCTATGCCCACTTTCTGGAGAGTTTTTAACATAAATGGGTGTTGAATTTTGTCAAAAGCTTTTTCTGCATCTATTGAGATGATCATATGGTTTTTATTCTTCAATTTGTTAATATGGTGTATCACATTGACTGAATTCCATATATTGAAGAATCCTTGCATCCCTGGGATAAATCCCACTTGATCATGGTGTATGATCCTTTTAATGTGTTGTTGGATTCTGTTTGCTAGTATTTTGTTGAGGATTTTTACATCTATATTCATCAGTGATATTCGTCTGTAAATTTGTTTTTCTGTAGTATCTTTGTCTGGTTTTGGTATCAGGGTGATGGTGGCCTTATAGAATGAGTTCCTCTGCAATTTTTTGGAAGAGTTTGAGGAGGATGGGTGTTAGCTCTTCTCTAAATATTTGATTGTTTCACCTGTGAAACTATCTGGTCCTGGACTTCTGTTTGTTGGAAGATTTTTAATCACAGTTTCTATTTCATGACTTGTGATTGGTCTGTTCATATTTTCTATTTCTTCCTGGTTCAGTCTTGGAAGGTTATACCTTTCTAAGAATTTGTCCATTTCTTCCAGGTTGTCCATTTTATTGACATAGATAGTCTCTTATGATGCTTTGTATTTCTGTGGTGTCCATTGTAACTTCTCCTTTTTCATTTCTAATTGTATTGATTTGAATCCTCTCCCTCTTTTTCTTGATGAGTCTGGCTAAACATTTATCAATTTTGTTTATCTTCTCAAAGAACCAGGTTTTAGTTTTATTGATATTTGGTATTGTTTTCTTTGTTTCTATTTCATTTATTTCTGTTCTGGTCTTTATGATTTCTTTCCTTCTACTAACTTTGGGTTTTGTTCGTTCTTCTTGCTATAGTTCCTTTAGGTGTAAGGTTCGATTGTTTATTTGAGATGTTTTTTGTTTCTTGAGGTAAGATTGTATAGCTATAAACTTCCCTCTTAGAACTGCTTTTGCTGCATCCCATAGGTTTTGGATTGTTTTTGTTGCCCTTTGTCTCTAGGTATTTTTGATTTCCTCTTTGATTCATCAGTGATCTCTTGGTTTTTTAGTAACGTATTTTTTAGCCTCCATATGTTTGTGTTTTTTACATTGTTTTCCCTGTAATTGATTTCTAATCTCATAGTGTTGTGGTCAGAAAAGATGCATGATATGAGTTCAGTTTTCTTAAATTTACTGAGGCTTGATTTGTGACCCAGGATGTGATCTCTCCTGGAGAATGGTCCGTGTGCACTTGAGAAGAAAGTGTAATATGCTGTTTTTGGATGGAATGCCATATAAATATGAATTAAATCTATCAGGTCTATTTTGTCATTTAAAGCTTGTGTTTCCTTATTAATTTTCTGTCTGGATGATCTGCCCATTAGTGTAAGAGAGGTGTTAACTTCCCCTGCTATTATTGTGTTACTGTCGATTTCCTCTTTCATAGCTGTTAGCATTTCCCTTATGTATTGCGGTGCTCCTCTGTTGGGTGCATATATATTTATAATTGTTATACCTTTTTCTTGGATTGATCCCTTGATCACTATGTAGTGTCCTTCCTTGTCTCTTGTAACATTCTTTATTTTAAAGTCTATTTTGTGTGATATGAGAATTGCTACTCCAGCTTTCTTTTGATTTCCATTTGCATGGAATATCTTTTTCCATCCCCTCACTTTCAGTCTGTATGTGTCCCTAGGTCTGAAGTGGGTCTCTTGTAGACAGCATAAATATGGGTCTTGTTTTTGTATCCATTCAGGGAGCCTGTGTCTTTCGGTTGGAGCATTTAATCCATTCACATTTAGGGTAATTATTGATATGTATGTTCCTATTACCATTTTCTTAATTGTTTTGGGTTTTTTTTGCAGGTCCTTTCCTTCTCTTGTGTTTCCCACTTAGAGAAGTTCCTTTATTTAGCATTTGTTGTAGAGCTGGTTTGGTGGTGCTGAATTCTCTTAGCTTTTTCCTGTCTGTAAAGCTTTTGATTTCTCTGTTGAATCTGAATATGATCCTTTCCAGGTAGAGTAATCTTGGTTGTAGGTTCTTCCCTTTCATCACTGTAAATATATCATGCCACTCCCTTCTGGCTTGTAGAGTTTCTGCTGAGAAATCAGCTGTTAACCTTATGGGAGTTCCCTTGTATGTTATTTGTCATTTTTCCCTTGTTGCTTTCAATAATTTTTCTTTGTCTTTTATTTTTGTCAATTTGATTAATATGTGTCTCGGCATGTTTCTCCTTGGATTCATCCTGCCTGGGACTCTCTGTGCTTCCTGGACTTGGGTGGCTGTTTCCTTTCCCATGTTGGGGAAGTTTTTGACTATAATCTCTTCAAATATTTTCTCGGGTCCTGTCTTTTTCCCTTCTCCTTTTGGGACCCCTATAATGTGAGTGTTGGTGCATTTAAAGTTGTCCCAGAGGTCTCTTAGGCTGTCATCATTTCTTTTCATTCTTTTTTCTTTATTCTGTCCATTGCAGTGAATTCCACCATTCTGTCATCCAGGTCACTTATCCATTTTTCTGCCTCAGTTATTCTTCTATGGATTCCTTCTAGTTTATTTTTCATTTCAGTTATTGTATTGTTCATCTCTGTTTGTTCTTTAAGTCTTCTAGGTCTTTGTTAAAAATTTCTTTCTTCTTCTTGATCTTTGCCTCCATTCTTTTTCTGAGGTCCTGGATCATCTTCACTATCATTATTCTGAATTCTTTTTCTGGAAGGTTGCCTATCTCCACTTCATTTAGTTGTTTTTCTGGGCTTTTATCTTGTTCCTTCATCCACTACATAGTCCTCTGCCTTTTCATTTTGTCTCTCTTTCTGTGAATGTGGGTTTTGTTCCATAGGCTGCAGGATTGTATTTCTTCTTGCTTCTGCTATCTGCGCTCTGGTGGATGAGGCTATCGAAGAGGCTTGTGCAAGTTTCCTGATGGGAGGGACTGGTGGTTGGTAGAGCTGTGTGTTGCTCTGGTGAGGAGAGCTCAGTTAAACTTTAATCGCTTGTCTGCTGATGGGTGGGGCTGAGTTCTCTCCCTGTTTGTTGTTTTGCCTGAGGTGACCCAACACTGGAGCCTGTGGGCTCTTTGGTGGGGCTAATGGTGGACTTCTGGAGGGCTCACACCAAGGAGTACTTCCCAGAACTTCTGCTGTCAGTGTCCTTTTCTCTGTGGTGAGCCACAGCCGCCCACGCCTCTGCAGGAGACCCTCCAACACTAGCAGGTAGGTCTGGTTCAGTCTCCTATGGGGCCACTGCTTCTTCCCCCTGGGTCCTGATGCACACACTACTTTGTGTTTGCCCTTCAAGAGTGGAGTCTCTGTTTCCCCCAGTCCTGTCAAAGTCCTGCAGTCAAATCCACTAGCCTTTGAAGTCTGATTATCTGGAGTTCCTCCCGTTGCTGTACCCCCAGGTTGGGAAGCCTGATGTGGGGCTCAGAACCTTTACTCCAGTGGGTGAACTTCTGTTGTATAATTGTTCTCCAGTTTGTGAGTCACCTATCCAGCAGTTATGGGATTTCATTTTATTGTGATTGCACCCCTCCTACCATCTCATTGCAGCTTCTCCTTTGTCTTTGGATTTGGGGTATCTTTTTTGGTGAATTCCAGTGTCCCCCTGTTGATGATTGCTCAGTAGTTAGTTGTGCTTCCAGTGCTCTTGCAAGAGGGAGTGAGAGCACGTTCTTCTACTCCGCCATCTTGAACCAATCTCCTGCACTTATTTCATTGTCATATTTTATGTCTGTCTCCTCTCCTAGACTGTGTATGTGTGTGCGAGCACGTGCATGTATGTGTGTGTGTGTGTGTGTGTGTGTGTGTGTGCATGTGTATGTGTAGCCCGAGTTCCCAGCTCAGTGCCTGATACATAATAAGTGACCCATAAATATGTGCTGAATGCCAGAAACCCAGGTGAGAGATGTTATGGGAGGAAAAACAGCCAGGAATGATTGGAGCATGGTGGACTCTGTGAAGGACCTTGGGGGTTGAGGTCTCCCTATAGATATGGCATCTGTAGTGATGGTTGAGATCTCCCCTCCCCTTCATGTGGCATCAGCCTAAATCAGCTGAGCCAAATCAGTGGTTCTTTGTACTTCATTGGGCTTCTGGTTCCTAGAGCCAGGCTCCATTTTGGTGACACCAGTATTGTTACAATTCCTCAATAGAAGGCAAATGGAATTTAATCTGAAACCCCATGAAATAGGAATGGGATATATATGGAATGATAATGTAAAGTTCTTGGGGGGCAGTGCTGCAAAAAGATACTCAGTGGTTGGTATTAGCCCTGTGTTTTCCTCCCCTCAGGGGTGTGTTGGAGTTCAGCTCACACAGGCCCCTGACAGCCAATTATGTGCGTTTCTTCCAAATCCTGTTCAGCAGCTTTTTGTTGATAGCCAGAAATTGACAATTGTGGGAGTATTTACACCACAGAAATCGGCAAATGCTACAAATCAGAGCTTATCTCCTCTCTTATCCCCAAAGTTGGCTGTTAAACATTTATCAGTGTACCCATGACACCCCCCTTCCCTCTCCTCCAGGTTTTGCTTGTGCATACTTGATTTTTTGTTGCGTGTAGCTTCAATGGGTCCAAGCATAGTGAGATATGTGAAGGAGAATTGGGTGAAGGTGAACTGTGCTGTAACCTGGGTCTCATATCTTCTTCTTTCTTCAGGCACCTGCATCCCCCCGGCTAACACTTGGTAGGCACAAAGAGGCATGGAGGACCTAATTACTGTCATTTAAAAATAGGGATTTACCTTGTCCTCTTTCATATTTGTCTGTGTCCCACCCCCCACCCCCCTTTAGTTTCTTTCCCCTTGCATCCTCTACTTAATTTTTTTCAAGACTTTACTCTATTTGTGCCATCACTTTGCCACATTAGCATCACAGAATCTGGGAACATTTGAAAAGGAAAGGACTTAGACATCATCTGTTACCTAGGAAGGTATAACATAAATATATGTTATTTCTTGTACCAGATTGAATCCACTGATTGAGGCGGCCCTGTATTCTGAGTCTGTATGTGAGCTCAGTGGGAATGAGAGCCAGAATTGATTATTTATGTCTGTTAAGGGTGTGGGATGTGGGAAGCAGTTCTGGCTTTGTGCATGTCATGTAGTTGAAGATCCTAAGTTCAATCCATCTCATGAAATAGATAAGAAAACTGAGGATCAGAAGATTAAATGGGTTGCCAGGGTCACACAGCTTGTAAGTGGGTAACCTGGGATTCAAACCCAATTTCTTTTTCAATGCCTCACCTTGGATTTCATTTCTGCAATGAGATATTCAGCCTTGATGGAGGAGAAGAAAATCATCAATAACATGAATTTTAAATCCAGATCAGAACTAGGAATGGAGAGGCAGAGAGATTACAAATCTTACAACACAATCTACCATCCTCTCCTTGGTTTTGTTGCTTTTGTGCTTCAGAGTTACCTCCTTGTGTGAAATTAGCTTGTGTTAAGTGAAGAACAGGATATTTCTTGTTTGAGGCAAACAATTAGTCCCATCTCACCCCCTGTCAGTGAGTTATGTGCTTGATAATTTGAAAGCTCTGCCTATGCATAGCCTTTGGAACCAGAGAACATCCAGTTTGGAGGGACTATTAAATTTGGTCTAATCCTCTTCTCTTAAGAAATGGTTTGACCTCATGATGATGCAGTGTAACTACTACTATTTTTTAGTATCTCATGGGTTGGCAATCTCCACATCTCTTTTAGGTACTTATGGGAAAGATTTTGACCCCATCCTACCAAACCTCTCTCCATTGTGCTACCTCCTCAAGCTCCTCCCCTGTATCATGCTCTTAAATTCCAAAGGAGTTAAGATGTGCCCTTTCTACCTTTTCACCTTTCCCTTTCTTCCTCACAGCCTGGCATTAGACTATGTGAATTCTCCTCATTTTTGTGTCATTTTACAACTCTTTTAAGACTTCATCTCTTTGGACCCTGTATGAGTCTGTTCAGCTGCTGTAACAAATATCACAGACTGGGTGATTTAAACAATAGGAGTGTATTTTCTCACAGTTCTGGAAATTGGAAGTCCAAAATCAATCAAGGTGCCTTCAGGATTGGTTTCTGGTAAGGCTTCTCTTTCTGGCTTATGGATGACCACCTTCTCACTGTGTCCTCACATGGCCTTTCCTCTGTGGGTGTGTGGAGAAAGCTATCTCTGGTGTCTCTTCATTTTCTTATAAGGAAACCCATCCTACCAAAGTAAGGCCCCTCATTTAACCTGATTACCTCCCTAAAGGCCCTATCTCCATTATCTCCTCTTAGGGCTTCAACCTATACATTCTGGGGGAACACAATTCAGTCCATAACAGACCCTTAATATAAAGCCCAGGAGATAGTAGGACAGGTGTTGTGATTGCCTTTTTATCAGCCTAGGGTCTGAGGCTCAGAAAGCTGACAGTGTTGCCAAGTGACTTGCATAGTTTGCCAGGCTGGTCAGTGTTGAAACTGAGGAGAGAACCTGTTTTCTGACTCTGCTCCTGACCTCTTCCCATTGTTCTCTGAGGTCCCTCAACACAAGTCACCCCCAACTACAAAATACAACAGTTTTTTTCTCAGTCTTCATCTTCTTGACATTTAACAATATGACTACATACCCATTATTTTTTTTTAATGATGACATCTTAATTAATTTAAATCGTAAAGGAGAAACTGTACCCAGAACACCACCATCTTGACACCATAGCTCTTCTCTTTTGTCTGTGTTACATTTCAAGTTTTGTCCATTTGTATTCATTAGACTCAGATGTAATGAGTAAATTGGAGCAGGAAATCCATGGGCTTGTCAAGCTTTTCCAGTCAATGACTTGGGAGGATTCTAAAGCTATGGGCAGATACAAGCCCAAGCAGTACGAACTGGTTGCAGATAGACTGGTCCTTTTCCATGAGGCTGGACTATCCAGCAGTTACTTTGTTGCTGTCTTCATAAACCAACTGGCCAATACTAGTTGCTCTCAGGAATTTTCTGGCTTTATGTATATCTCTGGGAAGTAATCATTTGAATTCAGGACAGGGCAGCAGAAGATACATCAAGAGCCCCATGAGGCCTATGCTTTGACTGTATCTCAACATGGTAAGTGGGTGTCATTGGGATTTCATATACTATTCCGAATGTCCTGCATACCCACCCCTACCATCAGGATAAAGGCCTTGAGGAAGCAAGGTGCTAGGCATATATATCAAGAAGCAGCCCTCTCCAGCCCTTAAACCAAGCTTCCTTAATGACAGGGAAGTAGTGAAGGCTAGTAGAATGAATATTGATGGAATCAGACCAAGTATAGTTCACATTCCAACTCTGCCATGCAGCCGTTCATTCTTTAATATCCTCCCTTGTTCCAGCAAAATTTTAAAAAGCCCTGCTGCCTTGTTACTTGCCATTGGGGTGACATTTGTAAGATACTTAACTGATTTCTGACTTTCGGTATAATGGAGATTCTAAGAGCCACTTTGCAAGGCTATTTGGAGAATTAAACAAAATAACGTGTGAAAGTTCCAAGTGTAACACGTGGCACATAGTAGGTGCCCAGAAAACAGTATCTGTTATTTAAAAAATGGATGTGTGTGCTTGTGTTTGCAAAGCCTTGTATAAGAAAATGTCCCTCGTCCATATTCTTCTTTAAAACTCATGTGCTAGTGGATGCAGTTTAGCTTCTGCATAAAGTTTATGCTGCCCTGGCATCATCAGTAAGGGGCTCAGTGGTCTGATGAAGCAACCCCTGGAAAGGCTTTAGGATTTGAGAACAGCAGGTGATTATGGGTGGGGCTAAATTATTTACTTCATCAACGTGTCTCTGGGCTTTATCATGCAGACCTGTCATAGGAAGCTGTACATAAAGATGAATAATGGATCCTTTAACTCAGGGATCTGAAAGGTCACTGGGGCCGTGACAGTCATATAAAGTTGTGTCTTCTGCATCCATCAAGATGCAGTTGTGTATGGATGTGATGCATGGCAGGCAGCATGAGGCTGGATTTTGCTTTCCACTTAGTATTCTGGCCACACTGGGCTGCCATGTGGAAAGGCGATGATTAGCCCTCTGGAGGCCCAGAATACTGTACTTAACACCATTCTTTGCAGCCACTACCTCCTGTGGTGGTGCATTCAGGCCAACAGAGGTGTTGGAGAATGGACCAGGGAGTGTAGGATAAGGGCGTGTCTGTTTTTCCATCTGAGAGGCATCCTGGCTTGAGCTCACTTGTTATCTCCAGGGACCTAGGAAATTGATGGAAAAGGAAAAGAAAATGAGGCAAAGAGACTAATTCTGTCACCACCATGTGATGTACCCAGTGGGGGTCAATTGACTGTTCTTTGTACGTTTCTTGGCCTGATAAGGAGGGACTGACTCCTGCCGAGGCTCCTGGGTCCCAGAGTTTTAGAGAAGTCATGTGGCTTCTCTGAGCTCCACATGCTTTTTGGACAAGGCTGACTTTCACCTTCTCTCCTCCTTCATAGGGGCCCAGCAACAGGAGTGGAAGACACCAACCAAATGTGCCACTTTGGGCAAGCCATTTCCTGCTCTGGGCCCTTGTTCTCTGAGCTCCAGTCACATTAGTGCCGCATCATCCATGTCCTATTTGTGTAACATGTACTTAATATTTTTTTAAATGGACTAATTTTTTACTTCAATAAATTTATGTTTAAAGAAGAAACCTCATGTCATTATAGCAAATGGATATGGAAAATACTTGAAAGAATATTTAAAATGAATACCGAGCAATGAGATTAAATTCTTACTAGATGCTTTGGCTAAATCAAAGGTTCTACACCTGAAGCTTGCTCTCTCTCTGTTAAAAAGGGAGCTTGACAAGTGTTAGAGAAGTGTTAAAGACATAGTAGCATCCAATTGAGACTTTGTTTTTGAGGTACTCAGAAGGGATAAAAGAGAATTGAAACAGGAGTAACTTTCTCACGATGTAATTTAATGACATTTAATATCTTGTCCTTGTGTCACCTGCAGCGTTCCCTGGCCCATCTAAAATCCTAACATACTAACAGTGGTATGAATCCTATACTTTGGGGGAAACTGTACTAGGAAGCTTTAGTTCCCTTTCAACTCCAGATTTTTATTACTTCCATCTATTATCCCTAATGATCCCGTAATTAACTGTTTCTATTTCCACTTTCACTTCTACTTGCTTACTGGCTGTATTAAGCCGATATTTGCTTGAACCACCCACCCAGCACTTTGCACCTTCAAAAAGCTCCCACATGCTAATTAAAAACTACTGACACTTAAATAGCAAATTACTGGAACCTGGAAGCAGACCAAGGAAGGAGCCCCTGAGAATCCCTCTGCCCATGGCTCCTGCCCCTGGCATGCCTTGGGCCCTTGAGTGCAGAGCCCTCCCTAAGGGCTGCTGCCATACCGGTGAGTAATGCTTTGAGACAGATGCAAAATCGATAGCACTAGACTCACACTGCTCCAGTTATCTTCCATTCTTTTTCGTTCACCCTCCCTTGGCTTCCCCTAGGTGAGAGTACGGGGAGAGATTCATCTCCTCCCTTGTTTCTTATTGTATTACTGTTATAGCCACAGGGATGAGAGTGACAGATATTTCTAGGTTGTCAAGGGAGAGATGAGAAAGATGAGCTCTTTGTAGCACCTGACAACTCACCATAAAGACCCAAAGTGCTATTTGTGTTTTTTTTTTAAATAATGTTTTAATTGTCATCTTCGGTCTGCACAGATTGTAATCCTTGCTGAGGATCACTCCCAAGTGAAAGTGCTTTAGGTGGTTGAATTGTTTGAGATCTCTTTAATGAAGAGGTATGTCTGTGTGTGTGTGTGTTTGTACGTCTATGTTTTCCCTGACAATTGTCTAACATAGACCTAAGATCTTTTCCTTTAAGACCCCTGCTTGTCCTTTTTACCACCATCTAAGTTGAGACCTTCCTCTGCGGCTCCCTCTTTTTGCTTCCTTTCTCTTAGACATCCAGAAATAGCTCGCTACCCAGGCCTGGATGTTCCTTGTGTGGCAGGAAAGTTGTCATGAATCAGTCATTTTGTCCCTATTCTTGCCTCATTTTATAGGTGATGGATCTCAGGAACAGAGAGGGTAGGCATATTCTGAAAGGTCAGAAGTAGGACTAATGGGCGGCACCCTCACATCTGGTGAGCACCCTAAACCAAATGCTGGCCTTCCTGCAGCAAATGGAAAGCACCAGAGGTATGGTGGGAGCCATGGGCCCTACCTCCAGGCAAGGAAGTTTTTATTAGCTTGAGAACCTCTCTGACCTTCTGTTGCCTTATCTGACAAATATGGACAGTCCTCCAGGCTTTACTTACCTCACCTCATGGTCATGGTCATGGTCACAAGCTGCATGTGAGGTGGTGGTATGAAAGTCCTTTGTGACCTAAAGAATGCTGGGCCAAATATAAGGCTTCAGGGACCAATTCATACCCTACCCCCAGCCCCTCTTCAGTTCCTACGATCTCCTTAGTTCCAGGTGGAATGACATGACATCAAGGGGGGCAGAGCACTGGCTGCTTGTGAACCCCGCTCACCTGTCTGCGGGGCCAGAGGCAGCAGGCAGGCACCCTTAGTGTGCACTTAGAAATTCATCTGTAAATACAGTGGTTAGCTTTTGGAGGATGAGATAATTGTTCTGAAAATATTGTAACTGCTGGCTTTACAGATAGGCAGTCTTTTACATCTGCAATACAGTAATGAGAAAAAGAAAAGGAGATTTCGTTTTCCTGGTTTGCCTCTGAGTATTGTCTAATTGTCTTCAAAAACAATTGACTTGGTGTTTCTTACCCAGCTTCTAATACTCAGCATACATATATTATGTCTCCCAGCTTACTTATCTATTTACCATTGTTGCTTGGGGAAGGTTAATTTCCTCAGTCTAAGTTGTTTGTTCCCTGAAAATGCTTCCTTTAAGGGACACTGAGGCCGATCCCATGGAGATGAGCAGGGAAATGGAGAGCGATGTGGTTTACTGAGACACAGATCCGCAGAATGGTTTGGGTCCCCTCCCCCAGCCCTCCACCTCCAAGCTTGGGATCCCGTTATCTAGCTGCATAACTGTCTTTAATCTACATTTCACTGTAGACAACCCGAAACAATGTTTATTCTACATGAATGAATCAACCCTGGTGCAGCCAATTTATTTCTCGTAGTAGGATAAAAAGACAATTTCCACATGATGGATCTGAACAAACATACAGCAACCTGAATTAATGGTTAAGAAGGTGAAGACCAGCACCCTGACAGCCCAATGTTATTTTTATCTCTAAACAGAGCCAGAGACCATTGAAACTCTCTATTCAATTTTCCACACCTTGACTATGACGAATACCCCAAAAATGATAGTGGGATGGCAGACTCGTGCAAACGACCAATTACTATTTTAAGAAGTTAATGACAAGTTGCTGGTCATTTAATTATGATTAAACAACCAGTTGGGCTTCCCTGGTGGCGCAGTGGTTGGGAGTCTGCCTGCCGATGCAGGGGACACGGGTTAGTGCCCCGGTCCAGGAAGATCCCACATGCTGCGGAGCGGCTGGGCCCGTGAGCCATGGCCATTGAGCCTGCGCGTCCGGAGCCTGTGCTTCAACAACCAGTTGAAGTCAACAGACAAGAGTTTGCTTGTCCATATTCAGCTTTTCAATACTAGCTTGCGGGAGCTGGATCTCTTCTGGCCCACTCCCTGCCCAAGTCTGCTGCCTGATGAGCTAAGTTGTTCAGAACCTCACATTAATGGAGTTGTGGCAATGGTCTGAATTTGGTCTGAATTACATGGACAATTGCCCAAATTGCCACTTTGTTTTGCTCGCAACGACACAGCTTGTTGAGAGCGAGTATCTCCCTGAGGTTGCTTTAAAAAAAAAGACTTGGCATTTAATAAAAGCAATTCCTTACTTGCATTATAGTTCAAGCCATTTAGATAATTAAAGAATTCCTTTGAATACATCTTAACTATTTTTAAAAGTTCTCTTATTTTTTAAAAACCCCATTTAGGTTATTTGCACATTCAAAAGGAAACAGAGAAACTGGACTAAACCAGAATGCATGGTTTGGGGTTTGGTATAGAGAGGATGGCTATAATTGTCTAAAATATGTCTTGGACTTTCTTTTTGATTTTCAACCTCCTCCTCTTTTGTCATTGTTGTTATAAACCCAACTGATAACCAGATTAGTTTCAGGGTTTTGTTTCTTTTCCCCTTTCCAGTGTAGGTACAAGGGAAGAGAACAGTGGTTTAAAACTCATGCTGGCAGAGGGAGATGGGAAAAACAAAGATCCTGCATAATCTGCCAACTTAATAATGAGCCCCTGAATACAGAATTGGCTATGAGAGGTCCTCCCCATTTCCCTTTAGTGACAGGCAAGACCATGGAGTTGCCCACTACAATCAACTATTCAGCTTTCTTCTCCTCTCATTCACTCTCCATACTTTTTTTCTTCTTTTTTTTTTTTTTTGGGTACGCGGGCACCTCACTGTTGTGACCTCTCCCGTTGCGGACCACAGGCTCCAGACGCGCAGGCCCAGCGGCCATGGCTCACGGGCCCAGCCGCTCCGCGGCCTGTGGGATCTTCCCAGACCGGGGCACGAACTCATGTCCCCTGCATCGGCAGGCGGACTCTCAACCACTGCGCCACCAGGGAAGCCCCACTCTCCATACTTTCACTGAGCTTAAGTGCGTGACTATTTTGGGAGGCATGAATGGGTTTCTTATGTGACTGAGCAAAACATATTTGTACTTAATTTGGTCTGGGAGATTTTATTTTGTTTTGTTTTGATGTTTAAACCAAATCAACATTTGAAACAACTATTTTCTTTGATAGTACAGTTTACCTTATAGAACTAGAGGTAGGTTTTGATTTGGAATATATTATTATTGTCATCATTATTATTTATGCCCTTCTAGACCCAGGGGTTAAGAAGTTGTTAATTCTGTGATGTCCCAAACAGTTTTACCCTGAGACTGCATTGCAGTGCAGCGGTAGAAAGAATCCTAACATAGGAGTTAAGTGACCTAGGATCCTAGAGCTGACTCTTCTGTCAACAACTGTGACTTCAGGCTGTGATTTTTCAGCCTCAGTTTCCTCAATATGAAATGATGGGTTCCTGGAAGATTTCTAGAGCCTCTTTTAACTTTAATGGTCTGTGTTCTCCTGGCAAATAGAGAGGTACTTTTCTTTTCTCCTGGAAAAAGAGAGAAGTCAGACAGGGATTCAGCAGAAAGAAAGAAAGCAAAAATGAAAACGTTAAAGGAAGAAAATGAAGCAAAAACAAGGAATAGAGACCAGTTTCTATTGAAGTGGCTGTGTTGCCTTCTGATCCTTGAAGGAGGCTGAAGGTAGCACAGCAACAGCATACACAATGCACAATACAGGCGAAACCTATATGTCTTGGTGCTGAATTCACAATCATTAAAAACATGAGAAAACTGAAACTTTGCTCAGTACACGTGGCAACTAGAATGCTCTCACTCTCTTTTTTTTAACAAAACAGTCTCTGGGATGGAGCGATAGATGACTAGTCATTGAGCTTAAACAATTCTATGCATTTTTCAAATTAGATGCAATGAAGGGGAACTGCAAATTGGGAAAGCAAATGGGTTATTGTTTCCTATGTTTCTTGTTTTCTTCTCTTACTCTTGGTAGGAGACATTTCTCACACCACCCGCTGGTTATTACATATAGTTTTTCTTTTCCTCCGTTAAGTAGGTGGGAGAGAGTTCTCCTGCTCCGTGATCTTTTCTGGGTTAAAGGATGTACCTATCTTTCTATCTGTGGATTCCTGGGAGCCTGAGGTGGCTGCTTCAACACCTGTCCCTCCCTGGGGAAGGAGAAGGCTGTGCATGCCCTTAGGGTTGTTCTGCTCTGTGAGTAGGACCCATCTGAATCTAGATGAGAGAGAGAGAGACAGAGACAGAGAGGGAGAGTGAGCCTATGGGAACTAACAGCATGCCTACTCTCAGCTGCAAGGCTCTGTTCTGTTACCATGTATCAGAGTTGTAAAATGACTAAGCTGTGAGTTAGCTCCCCAAATTGTCTAGCTCAGGACCTGGAGGCCCCAAGCCTTGGGGAAGCTGTAGTTCTTCACTTCTGCCTGCATTCCTTGGTGGTGGGTGTGGATGGGATAGATTTGAGCCAAAGGACTCTTCTTGGATCTCAAAGAGAAAAATCGTCTATTAAGTCCAATGTGGGGGAAGTCTGAATGCCTCAGGGCCCTGGCCCCTCTGAAAGCTCTCCAGTTGTCAGCTGGAAGCTCTGGGGCCCTTAACCCCAGTGTTGTTTTTTTTTGGGGAGGGGTTGTTATAAGGGGCTGTGAGCAGTCTGTCCCTAGTGAACAGCTGCTTCTAACAGGGATCCTGTTCCACAGCAACTTATTCTCTGTGTAGACCTAAACTCCTCCTTCCAACTCGCTTTTATATAACCATCTTAAGATTACTTTTAAAACAAGACAGGGTATAAATAACAAATAAATTAAATGAATGAATGGTTCAGGGATTGCTGGATTGATGAAGATACATGCAAGGATTTATTGGTCTGCCCAGAGGAATGTTAAGGGCTGACTCAACCTGAGGCCTTTCCTTTGGCCAGCATGGTGGTGGCTCGACCTACCTTAGGTCTTTATTCTCTGAGAGACTGATCCTGCTGTCTCTTGGCCATGAACTCCCTGCCCCAGCTTTCACCCTTTTTAGCCTCAGTCAGGGCATCACCTCCTCTGAGGGATTTCCTCCCTCTCCCATGTTCCTCCCCATCACTCACTTCTAAGCAGTGTGGGTGTCCCTCTTCTGGGCCACCATCATTCTTAGAGGATTGAATGTACCACAGTGAACTACAGTTGTTACTTTGCATATTTGCCTCCCCTATTTGGAGGTAGGGCCTTTGCCCTCTTCTGCACCCAAGGGCTACACAGTGCCTGGCACAGAGAAAATTCTGAATGCAGGTACACTGAGTGAATAAATGAATAGATGAATATATGACCACTGTCATCATGCCTTTTGGGAATCCACTTTTGCACTCCTTGTTCAGTCAAATGCGATTTGTTAATGATAATACAGTAGTATGTCTCTCGTTTTGAGATCTTTTTTTATCATGATTTTTTATCCATTTCTCTTTTTGGCCAACTATTCTCTAACTTTTAAAAAACCCTGAAATTCTAAGGTTCTTAAAGTGATGTTTGGTCATTCTTTCCAACCCATTTCTTCCCTATAGCCCTTTTCAGAACCACTTCAGCATCCTTTTTGCTGCCCTGGCTGGATCTCAGTGGATCACTCAGGAGGTTATTTTGTTTGTTTGTTTTTAAAATTGAAAGTTTCTGAAAATGTTTCTTCTTTAGTCAAAAGAGAAATGAAGTGAAAAAAACATGGAATGAAGATCTCTGGAAGCTTTATTGGTTCTGTTGTAATCTTTCTGGTGAGAAATGCCACACCAAAAAGAGCTAGCTGGTGCAGCTAGCTAGGTTTAGATTTCAGATAGTTTTACATCCCCACATCTCACTGATTCCTTACCATAGCTCTGTGACAGAGGAGAGCAAATATTGATATTCCCATTTTCAAGGTGGTAAAACAGAAACTCAGAAATGCTTAATGTCTTACTCAAGTTGTCACAGATAATAAGCTCAGAGGCAGGACTAGAGTCAGGGCCCCTGATGGAACACAGTGTTCCAGCCACTACGCTCGCCATGCTCTCATTCTTTCTCTTTTGTTTTTCAGGAAAATTCTGCAGAAAAGTCAGAATCCCTCCCCCTCTAGGAATAAGCTTTCTGTGCATATTGCCCTTAGGGGCTGGACAAAAGCTTCTCTACCTAAATGGCATTTGAAGGATGAGTGGAGTTGTTTGGGTTACCATCATCCTACCTTTGGATGTCTGTGGAGGCACGGCAGGTTCTAGATGTGGGGGCAATTTACAGAACATGGTCAAGGATCAACCCCTACTTCTCGAGAGCTTCGCCATTCCCTAAATGCACATAAAGTACCTTTGCTAGAAAGACCTGGACACTAGGAGCAGGGAATTTGTAGTTTGTGATGGGAAAACCAAATTCTACATATTTTCTATCCCACACAAAGTCTATGTTATGTATTATTTCTAATTTCCAACCAATGATTCTCATTCCAGAAATATTTGAAATCATAATTTTCCAGCGGCAATAAAAATAATTCTTAATTTCTTAGCTTTTCTTTCAATGGGATGCATGTGGATAATTTGCACCTGTGAATGAACCTATGGCTGAGAGTACTTGGCTATTTCAAAATGGAGGGTAGCTGGTGAAGGTACTGATTTCGTAATAAAGCACTCAAAATACTTTTATACATGCACACAGAAAAAGAGGATTTGGCTGTGTTAAAATTACCAAAACGATGGCAGTTATTCCCCTTTTGAATTTAGATTTCTGAGCTTGTTTCCTGATTATCTAATGTAGTAAATGATACTGGCAGGTGTGCTCACCCTCTCCTTCCTGAATCAGTGCTTGATGACAGTTCCAGTGCAGTGCTCTCCTTGGTCTTTAACCCTCAGGCAGTCCTCCCTACCCCAGCTGTAAGACTTGCTTACTGACCAGGGAGATCCAAAGCTCACCACCCACTCTCTTCTGCACATGGTCCCACCCACTCATGTATGCCTTCCCCTTGTGCCCCTTGGATGGCCAGGGCTAAAGCCTTACTTGACTCAAGCTCTTGGGTCAATGACTACATGAATATACGAGTCTAGTCCTTTGGTAAAAGTGAAAAACTCCTCACATTTCCCTCTCTTTTAAAATCTTCAACGAGTATTTATTGAACACCTACCTTGTGTATAGTTATGGACATGAGTAAGAAAGAGTCCCTGATCTTAAGGAGATTTAAAATATAAGAGTGGACAAATAACAAACCAGTGCATAAGTAGTTCATTCATTCAACAAATATTTGGTGAGTATTTATATGCCAGGCATTTGAGGTATATTGATGGATGAGACAGACAAGGTCCCTGCATTCAGGGAGCCTATAATCCAGAAAGGGAGAGAGAGAATTAAACAAACAGTGACAGTAAGGAGTAATAAGTGATTTGATGGGAGTAGGGAGGATGGGGTGCTCTGGGACCTCCAAGCCAAGGAGGCTACTTTAATCAACTGGGTCTTAAGTGAGATTCAAAGGAAAGAAACCAGATATGATTGGGGATGAAGGGGCAGAGATCAGAGGATGCTTCAAGGAGTATTTGAAAAAAAATCTATGAAAGATTGATGAATCATAGCAGGAGGAGGGTATTTTTGGTGGAGGGGATAGCATGAGCAGCACATGGAGGTGGGAAAGCAGAGAATGTGTTCAACAAATACAGAGTTATCTGGACTGGTTAGAATACAGTGCGTTCACCCAGTTGTGGAGCCAGCACTGTTAACAGAGTTACAGAACAAATCATTTTTAAATTTATGTCAAAAATCTTTAAAAATGAGTCAAATCTAAAGAAAGGTGGCTAGAATACTATTATAAATCTCCATATACACTTCTGTTAGATTTTCCAATTCTCAATATTTTGCTACATTCTCTCTCTCTTTTTGTGTATACACACATACATGTATGTATATGCTTATATATTTGTAAAGGAAAAGCTCAGCTTTTTCCCTTTCTATGTAAGGAAAAACACAGTTCTTATCTACTGTGTCTTTCTTTATCCTGTGTGTCTCTTTTACCTTCACAGAGAACACTTCACTTCTCACCAAATATGTGGAGGATTTCCCTCGTACCAAGCAATTCTCTGCAACATAATTTAACTCGATTCTGATGCCATCTACCCGAAGACAGCGTCAGATCCCACAGATTAAGGGCTCAGTCCCACAAGACTGAGTCCCCTTAGCCCCCACACACACTTGAGACACCAGTTGCAGGCCCGGGTTATCACCTGAGCTTCTGATCCACCGGTGTAGGTCAGAGGTTCCAGTGACCCCTTTCTTGGGTTCAATTAATTTGCTAGAGCGACTCACAGAACTCAGGGAAACACTTGCTTACATTTGCCAGTTTATTATAAAAGGATATGGTAAAGGATATAGATGAACATCCACATGGAAGAGATGCATAGGGCGAGGTATGTATGAAGGGACGTGGAGCTTCCACACTCTCTCTGAGTGTGCTGCTCTCCTAGCACCTCCATGTGTTCACCAACCCACAGGTTCTCCAAACCCACTACCATTAGAATTTTGTAGAGGCTTCCTCACATAGGCACAATCAATTGTTAACTCTCACCTCCAGCCCCTCTCTTCTCTCTGGAGTTTGGCCAGGGGCGTGGGGTAAAGCTGTAAATTCCAAATTTCTAATTATGGCTTGGTCTTCCTGTTGACCAGCCCCCATCCAGGAGCCCAGCCAGGGTCACCTCCTTCAAACAAAAGATGCTCCTAGTGTTCTTATCATTTAGGAAATTACAAGGGTTTTAGGAGCTCTGTGCCAGGAACTGGGGGCAGAGACCAATACATATTTATGTACATCTATATATAATATTTTGTTCTTGTTGTTGTCACTGAACCATTTGACAGTAAGTTGTAGATACCATGACCCTGTGTCTATCTCCTAAAACCAGACAAATAGGATTTTATTTGTACTTACTCTTTTACATTAACAAAAACAACTTATTAAAAGGTAGCTCAACTGCCCCCTACCGCATGACATTCATCATGCACATTTTCACACCCCACTCCCTCCAGCCTCAAGTTTCCTTTAAGGTAGTTTCATCTCCACCTGCATCTTTCTGAGCCTTGAAATGAACAGCTGCCAAGTAGCCAGGTTGCTTGGAGAAAAGGAACAAATTTAAACAACTCCAAAGTCGTTTGCAGTCTCTGCTGGCTTGGAGGAGACAGGGCCATCTGTGCTTCCTGCTCATATCTCAGGACCCGAAAGAAAGTATTCTGAGGCTTAGGAGAAAATGACATAAAATTAATCCATTCCACTCTCAGAGATCATAATGAAGCTGAAAAAGAGGTACAAAATCAATGCATTCTTATTATAATTTCCAGATTGCCATCTTCCCGTTTGTTCAGATGTGAGTCTGATGGCTCAAATTGGTCTTTGGAATATTTAAGAAGCTTTTTTGGTCCCTTAATATTGGCTTATCAGTTCCAGTAATTTTACCTCCCAGAATGAAATTGGCTGCTAACACTTGGAGGAAATCCATGCTGTATTTTTTGGTAAGTTTTGCTGATCGTCACCCACCAGGCTACAGTAAATGTGCTTCTGGTTTATTAGGAAGACAGCTGTGGAGACTGGATGCTTTATCACAAAACTTCTGGTCATCCCAGGAGCTCTTCCCCAGCAGAGAGAGCCTTTGTCAAGCAGTTATCGATTTTTCTTCCTGCACAACGCCTTAGATCTCCTGTTTAGAGGCAGTCTTCCCATTTGACTTCTGGGATAAGAGAGAAAAATCAGGCCTGCAATAAGCGATCCTTTTATTCCTCCTTCAAGGCCATGTGTCTGGGTTTCATAGAGATTAAGAAGCAAGAGAATGGTAGAAAGAAAAAGTGACTGAGTTTGAAGACCAAATCCCATTTTTCACGTGTTGCAAAGTAATAATTGGAATATGCATCTATATTCTGTTTATAAAACTTTATTGTAAAATAATATACATTATTTTTTAAATGATGGAAAATACAGAATAAAATAATAGTCCATAATTCTACCAACTAAAAATTATTATTTTTTTAACATCTTTATTGGAGTATAATTGCTTTACAATGGTGTGTTAGTTTCTGCTTTATAACAAAGTGAATCAGTTATACATATAGATATGTTCCCATATCTCTTCCCTCTTGCATCTTCCTCCCTCCCACCCTCCCTATCCCACCCCTCTAGGTGGTCACAAACCACCGAGCTGATCTCCCTGTGCTATGCGGCTGCCTCCCACTCGCTATCTATTTTATCTTTGGTAGTGTATATATGTCCATGCCACTCTCTCACTTTGTCACAGCTTACCCTTCCCCCTCCCCATATCCTACTAGAGAATATCCATTCTCTAGTAGGTCTGTGTCTTTATTCCCGTCTTACCCCTAGGTTCTTCAGGACCTTTTTTTTTTCTTAGATTCCATATATATATGTGTTAGCATATGGTATTTGTTTTTCTCTTTCTGAAAAATAATTATTTTTAACAACTTAATATTTCCTGTCAGTCTCTACTTTGTGAATTTTAAACATAGAAGTGAAAATATATTACAAGAACATTTTTTTTTTTTTTTGCGGTACGTGGGCCTCTCACTGCTGTGGCCTCTCCTGTTGTGGAGCACAGGCTCCGGACGCGCAGGCTCAGTGGCCATGGCTCATGGGCCCAGCCGCTCTGCGGCATGTGGGATCTTCCCGGACCGGGGCATGAACTCGTGTCCCCTGCATTGGCAGGCGGACTCTTAACCACTGCGCCACCAGGGAAGCCTTTTTTTTTTTTTTTTTACAAGAACATTTTTAAGATCATATTTTCACTTAACATTACATAAACTCTTAATAAACATCTTTTTTAGAGGTTACATAATATCTTATGGATGTCTGTAATTTACTTTGTCATTTCTTATTTCAGGCAGCTAGTTTGCTTCCTCGTTGTTCTGGTTTGTTTTGTGTTTCCTATAAAGATTGCAGCAATGAGTATTCTTATGCAAAAAGCTTTTATTAGATCATTTTCTTGGGATGAATTTCAATAAGTTAAATTACTGGGTCAAAAGGTAGGAACATTGTAAAGGCTATCTATGTTTGCTTTCAGAGAGTTTTAAGAAATGCTCTACCAGAACAGTTTATACTCCCACTAGCAGTATATAAGAATGCTTATCTCACTGAACACTTGCCAGAACTGAATATTACTTTAAAAATACTTTTAAATTTAATAGGTAAAGAAAAAATGCAATCTTATTTTAAATTGCAATTCTTTGCTTACTAGTGAGTTTGAACAATTTTCCACGTTTGTTAACAATTTGTGTGTGTGTGTGTATTTTTTTTAACATCTTTATTGGAGTATAATTGCTTTAAAATGGTGTGTTGGTTTCTACTGTATCACAATCAGCTATACGTATACATATAGCCCCATATCCCCTCCTTCTTGCCTCTCCCTCCCACCCTCCCTATCCCACCCCTCTAGGTGGACACAAAGCACCAAGCTGATCTCCCTGTGCTATGTGGCTGCTTCCCACTAGCTATCTATTTTACATTTGGTAGTGTATATATATCAATGCTACTCTCTCACTTTGTCCCAGCTTACCCTTCCCCCTCCCCATGTCCTCAAGTCCATTCTCCACGTCTGCGTCTTTATTCCTGTCCTGCCCCTAGGTTTGTGTGTATTTTTTGTTAATGTCCACAGACTTTTAACCTACTAGTCTCAGTGTTTTTCTAAATTATTTGGATGATATCAGGAGTAACCACTGTTTGTTGTAAATTTTCCCAGTTCGAAAGCCTTTTACATAATTTTTATGCAGTTTTAAAATTTCATGTTGTCAAATTTTCTTCCTTTTTCTTTTAATTTTTAAATTGCTTTTAATCTTAGAAAGTCCTTTCTTTTCTAGAGATGCATGAGATACTACTTTGTATTTCCACTGAGTTTTGTTATGGATTTTTTAAAACATATTTCATTCTATCTACCTTTTTATGTGGTGAATTATTTGGATTGAGATGCCAAATGAACTTTTTCCCACATAGTTAACCAATGGCTCCAGCAATATTTATTGACTAATCCTGCCCTCCCAACTAAACTGAGATACTGTTTTTATCATGTATTAAATTCTTACATAGACCTGGGTCTGTTGCTGAGTCTCCGTTCAGTTCCGCTGGTCTCTTTTTGTTGTCAGCATCACACTTTTTAATTTTCTTTTTCAAAAAAGATGAAAACCTTTTTAAACTATTTGTTGTAACAGAGGAATTTTAGAATAATTTTTTCGAGTTCCAAAGAAAACCTATTGGTGTTTTGTTGAAATGGTTAAACCTATACACGAATCCAGCCTTCTTCAAGATTCCAGGTTTTTATTTCATCAGTTCATGTTATGATCAGAACTACTGATTCATAAATTAGACAGTAATACAAATTTTCAGATCACTTGGTGCATCCGAGTTGTTTGGAAAGAACTCTAAAATGGAGTGTTTCAAGTTCCCTAGAATTTCAGTTGTTAATTGATCATTAATGACAAAGTCTGTCTCTGGGTCTATATTAGACAAAACGTAGAAACTGGTTGAATGTAAGTCAATGGATGAATGAATGAGATTGCAGATGGGCCATGAAAAGCAAAAGATCTGGCTTACCAGAGGCCTTCAGTGCCATTTGGGCCAAGTGACTGTTACTTGGAAATCCCTGATTTCAAGTCTGATAGTATCTACCAGTGGTTCCCCATGTATGATACAGAGATCAGAAACTCAATATTTATTGAACTATACTAGGCATTTTGCTAGGTGCTTTTCATGTGTTATCTAACAGAAGAAAAAAAGGTAGAAGAAAGTGAGAGACTTGCCAGAAGTCATGGAGCTTGTAAGAGGTAGAGCCAGACACAAATTCACATTTCTTGGTCTATAGAGTCTTCACAGTCTGTTTCTGTTCCTATAGCCTATGCATGGGCAGGTCAAATGAATCAGTTCTTAAAGAAGGTTATTTCATCTCTTCTAATTTTAATGTGTCAAAAACAGCAAAGGAAGTAACATCTTAGAAATAGAGTCCCAGTAATGATTATTTATTCTTGGAAAAGACCCAAAGATTAATCTTTTGTCCCTATTACATGGAAGTAGATCCACAAAGACATGGGTCACAAGTCTACCAGGGGTGTGCTTGGGGACCAGAGGACTTTGCATAGATTAAAGTCCAGTCCATATCAATTGTGATTGCATAGACATGAAGGCTTGACCTGGTGTCTAGTCTTAACAAGAGCAGACCTTCTCTTATCTGCTTTCCACTCTGCTGCACTCCATCCAGGCAAGATAGTCTAATTATGGCATATGCAGGATTATGAACTGTGGTTTACTCTTCCTAAAAAAAAAAATGACATTAATGTTGCTGTAATCATTCTTTAGCTGCATGTATTAGAGATTCCTTTCCCAGAGCCCCAAACACTTTGCAAATACGATCTCGTTAACCTACATGCCAGCCCCCTGTGGTAGGTCAACCGTCTTGGCGGCATTCGGGAATTGAATTATGCAAAGAGAAAGTGGTCTTTTCAGAGCTGCCTGTCAGCTGAGGATGGGATCAAAATTAACAAGGAATCTTAGAATGTACAGGGCCCTAGATATCACCTGGTCCAAAATTCTTGTTAAATAAACAGGAAACTGAGGCCCAGAGGGACCATATCACTAAAATCCAGGATTCTCAATCATGGCTGTTTGTTATCATCACATGGGAAGCTTTAAAAATATGTACCCTTGTCCAGGTTCCCATCCAGACCAGTTTAATCAGTGTCTTTGGGACCTCCCTTCATGAATGGTTTTAAAAGCTTTGTAGATGATTCTAACGAGTAGCCAGAGTTGAGAGTTAGGTGGACAAAAGCAAACCCAGGGACAAAAAAAAAAGCAAAACCAAAACCAAAAAAAAGCAAAACCAGGGACAAAAGCAAACCCAGTTAGGGATCTGTCCATGGCATCCCTTTTTCATTCTACATCATATAGTTTGGCTTATGGCAAAAGTTCTTGAGGTTTTAACAATCCAGGCTGGCATCTTTGAAACGGGAAATATCTGTAATAATTTCATCACTTTTCACTTTATTTCATCAGCAGAGACACATTGCAAAGCTGTGGCAACATGATGCTGAAGTAACTGTGTTATTCCACCGAGCCAGTCAATCAATCAGTCAGTTCGCTGGACAAAATCAGTCAGATCAGCTGGTTGGCTGACTCAGCCATTTCAGGTAGAAGGGTCCGGCTAGTTGTCTAGGTGTAGACATTACTTTTCTAGACCTTGCCTTTTACAGGAAGGTGTGTTGATATTATATTCATGTGTTATATTATTTTCTGTTGTAAGCTCTGTTCTGGGGAGCACTGGAGAAGCTCAGCATTAGCCTTGTAAAGGAATAAATGAAATCCTATCCTCTGGCATTATAGGGATTAGAGATTCAAGCGTTCCTCACTGTGCCCATAGTGAGTGCTCGATAAATGGTAGCAATTTTTATGCTCACATTGCCCTGGGATATTGTAGCGACCTAGACCCAGTTCTAGACAGGCACATGTGCATGTGAGCGTCGTGCGCATGTGCGTGCGGGCACACACACACACACACACACACAGTATACCAGTATGGAGCATGTTTTTAGATTTAGCTCTTTGCACACTTGGTTAAAGGTGAAGGTGGGAGGAAGAAACAACAATCTATTCATACTTTCACCTCCAGGAAAAAAGCAGCTCTACAGAAAGTGGCACTGATGGGGGAACTGGAAACACAAACAACATAAAGCTGTGTCTGAATCAGACAGTGCAGTTCCTCTTACCTTTTAGCCTTCTGTGAGGTACAGCTCTTGTGGGTCCCTTGGCTCCAGCTCCTTAGTCCGCTGGCTCCTGAAGCCAAAGCCCCTTGACCCTGGAACCTGGGCTCACTGTTGTCCATCAGCTCTGCAGTTCTGCATATCCTTTTCAGTTTTATTATTTCTGACAATAAGCCAGTCTGATTGAAGTCCTGTCCAGTCCTGCCTGTGACCTGAGTCTCACTCAGTCTCACCTGAATCCCCAAGTCGCTGTACAACCTCGGTTCTCCCTAGCCTCTGCATCACACAAGCAACAAAAATGCTCCCAGTTTCCAAGGCAGGCTGCTGGGGATCTGTCTAGACCTCTCTGGTTTCCTCAGCTAGACCTCTTCCTTCCTTCCCTGATGAAGTCTGTTACATTCACTCGTCTACAGGAACATCCCCTCACTGCCTGCCTCTCACACACTCTAGCCCTTCTTGTCTCGAAACCCGTCATGACAGGTGCTGCGGCACGTGGCCAGGTCGTGAGCCATGTACCTGAGGCACTCGGCAAGTTATCACTAGGCTCCTTAATCTAAACAGCTGTTTCACCGTCAGATGGTTGGGTGAACTGAGACAACTGAATTTGAGGTCCTTAAAGACAGGTCACAGCCTAAAGACCAGGCAGAGGCTCTGGAGCACGTCTCTTATTGACTGTAATCACTGCTTGCTTTCAAGAAACTCTCTTACCTTCATAGAACTCCTTAATATCTGCAGCAAATGATGATGTGTTTCCATTTCTGCAAACTATGCTTACATGCCATGCCTAACCAATATTTTCATATACCAACACTTTCAATAAAGACATGGACTTTAGGCTCACTTCAGTGAGATTAATGTTTACAGAAGAGTGCCAAAGAGGATCCTTGGTGACTTTGATCCCATTCTTTGGTGTAGGGCAGAGTTGGTTATGTAGTCCCAGACACCTTTTCAGCATATGGTAAAAAAGAAATCTATCGGGCTTCCCTGGTGGTGCAGTGGTTGAGAGTCCGCCTGCCGGTGCGGGGGACGCACGTTCGTGCCCCGGTCCGGGAAGATCCCACATGCCGCGGAGCGGCTGGGCCCGTGAGCCATGGCCGCTGAGCCTGCGCATCCGGAGCCTGTGCTCCGCAGCGGGAGAGGCCACAACAGTGAGAGGCCCGTGTACCGCAAAAAAAAAAAAAAAAAGAAATCTATCAACTCTAAAATGTTCCCTGGGTGGATGAGATTCCTCTGAACTTTTCCTGTGCATCCTAATATCAAGGGAATGGAAGATAAGGAGTAGTCAGAACCCATAGGGACGTGGTGATAGGGAGACCAGAGTAGGGGCCAGTGGTGGTTCATGGCTGCCATTCATACTAAATTCCTTTTTCTGCTGCAGGGTTCATTTTTAGTCTCATCTGCTTTCTCTCTGGGTCTTAGCCTCGTGCCCTGCACAAATTCGTTTGCCTTGCTTCTTCTTTTACACGTTTTCCCGTATCACATGGGCTCATACCCGTGTAACTCTTCTTTGTTAATGCAAGGCTGTGTGAAAGGTTGTGGAGAAATGAAACTTTTGTAAATCTAATCATCTTTCAAATGTACTCAGGAGCTTTCTGTTTAATAGGAGTCAGGCTTGAGTCTTGCACAAAATGAAAAAGACTTTAGCAATCTCACTCACCAGTTTGTCTTCACTGAAAGGTTGTTTTTTTTTTTTTAAAATCATGAATTTTCTTAAAGCTCTGCCTGACTTTCCTGAAGCAATGAACAGGTGTCTGCAGTTTGTAGGACCTTGGTATACTCTGCTGAAAGAGCTCTGATCTCCCCACTCCCCTCACTTACTACCCTTGCTTGTATCCAACACTTTTTACCTAACAGCACATGTGCACCCAGGTATTCTGCAGTTCTTGGAGGGAGGGAGGTAGGGCAGGTCGGGCTCATGCACAGCCATTCAAGAAATTTGTGGCAAGAATCTACACCCTGTTTTCCTGATTTATAAGCAAGTGCTTGTCCCTCACTTCGCTACACTGTCTCCCTATAGTAGGATTCACCCTACAATGGGATACTTCTTGTCGATGATTTAGAGCGTGTTCACCTTGATCCCTCCTTTCTCCATCAGAGGCACATTCAAAACTGCTGTTGGTTGAAGATGCTGCCTTCTTGAATTCTTCACAGATCCTCTACTTGAACTACACTTTATAAACTAAAGCAGAAGGGAGCACTGGCTCTCTTGCTAAACAATTGGGAGAATGGTTTAGGAGGCAGTATAACATAGTGGGATGGCTGGCTTGGGTTCTTGGGTTTGATCATGGTCTAATTAATTATTATCATTGTGAACTTAGACCAGTTTCTAAACCCCTCTGAACCTCAGTTTCCTCATCTATAAGATGGATATATTAATTCAACCTCAGAAAGTTGTGAATATTAGAGAAAATGTGTATACAGCATGGTAGGTGCTGAATAAATAGAAATCATCATTATCCTTAGTGTTTACTAGAACTAAAGTTGTTTTGACCTCATCTTTGTTTTGTACTTACCTCCCCACTTTGTCTACCCTTCTGTTTCCTGTTACACTGCTCTTCTGGTTTTCTGTTTTCTGTCTCCTCACTCCCTAATTTCTTCTTCTCTCTCTTGCTCCCTCTCACATCTAACGTTATGGTATTCCCATTCTCTTCCATCAAAGGGTCATAAAATTTCAAATCTAAAACAGCTCTTGGATATTCTTGGATCCAGCTCCTGTGTGTCCGATGAGACAACTGAAGCCCAAGGAAATTGACATTTATACAAGGTCACCAGGTAGTGGAACCCTGGAGAACTCAGGTGGATGCTCAGCCTACCTGCTCCTTTATGACTCTGTCTCGGGGGGTTAACACGTGAGGGATGACTATCCCCAGGGAGCCTAGTGGGGAGAGGGATGTTACAGTGCTTAGTCTCCCTAAAGGACAGTGTTTTTCTTCTTTCCTTTCTAACCTCTCAGGAGCATTTTATATTTCAAAGTTCTTTGATAAAACAGCTATAAACCAGCTCATCTCTTGGGGCAGCAAAACTCAGATGAGATTTCTCCTGAAACTTTCTTGTTGTTGAACTGGGGGTATTTAAAAAATTTTTTAGTCATTAAAAAAATCTACAGTTGCTCAGCAGGGATAGTACATCATGAATGAAAAGTAGTGGGCCTTTGATCTAATTTTGTGTGTGTCTGCTTTCTCAATTATAAATGGGCTTTTGTTATGAGACAAGTTGACACTTATAGAGTTTGCTTTTCATTGGTCTGTGGTGAGTTGGGAGCAGCTGAGGCTGTGTTCTCTTTTCTTAGTCCTATAGCAAGACTGTGACTTGACACCTAATTGGACATTGTTGCTTAGGCCCTTTCAATATTCCAGGCATTGAAGAGAGAGAAAATTGTGTTCCATCCAGGAGAATAACACCAAAACTAAATGTCAGGTGACAGTTTAGCATAGTGGTGCCTGATATGAACTATTGATTATGATGCTAAAAAGAGAAAAGCACATCCCCGAGAAAAAAGCAGGAAAAAATGGGGAGCCTAGAATGCAGCAGCTATCTGTAAGTCAGTGCCCTTGAGTAATGACAGATGTCTTGCGTGGGCTCAGATTTCTTTGAATCAGCCTGGAAATGGATCCCAACGCCTCTACCATCAAAGGCAGCAGGAGTGTTGATGTTAAAGCTGTTTTGAGTACTGTTAATGTTGAGGAGGATGGCTTACACAGGACATCCATCCAGAATGTGGTTGGAGGGCACTCTGCACAAGGGTCTGTGAGTAAGGACTGGGGGATCAGAACTGGCATAAACACGTCAAGAAGGCTCATTTGTCTGTGTTCTCAAACAGGCGAGGTGAGAGGCACAGGCACGTGGAAGGCTGCTCTGGGGAGCGATAATTGTGTTTGGAGCCTTTCACTCCGGTGCAGGTCACCGGTTCAGTTCAAACCCAAACTGCTGGAATTGTTATGACTTGATGGATGATGGGAAATCAGGTCGTGGCTCTCATTCGGCTTCCTAAAAGTAGTCCCTGTAATTGGTCTCCTTTCCTAGAAGACTGCCGAAGGCTGGGAAGGGTGACAGGCACAGAACTGTTCTGAGGCCAGGAGGGGGTTCTGCTAGGATGGGGAGGGGAATACATGCTGGGCGGGCACAGAGAGGAAAGGCGGAGCAGTGGAGGGAAGAAAATGCTTTATTCCTCTGGTCCCTGAAAATGCAAGCGTTGCTGGGATCCTGAGTCCAGGCTGTAGGCAGACCAGCTTGGGGACACTGGACAGAGAGTTGGACTGAGTCCCATGAAGAAACTCATGTCTGACCCACAAGCCTCTTTGTCTCTCTCTAGTTCACCTGTAGCACAATTCCAGAGAGTCCTAATCTAATTTCAGGACACGAGAGTGTAACTTGTGAGCTAGCTTCCGGATCCCTTGTTTAAACCTCCAACCTTTCAGGTATCAGGCTGTTGTAAAGCCTAGGCTCTTGCAAAGCAAAAGTTTTGGCCCTTAGATTTCAACTGCTTTTCTTGGTTTTTCTACTACTGTCACCCCTTTCCTGATGCAGTGAATGGGGAAAGGCGGGTGTCAACGGGTAAGAGGAAATATATGGAATAAAAAGCCCATCAGTTATTATCTCGAGCGGTCATCCTGCTCCACTTCATTACATGTGTTTCTTTCAAGAATAACCCTATTCCTGAGCTCTAGAAGCCTGCACCCAGGCCAATCTGTGGACCCGCCTATGGGTCCATCGGCTTCTTGTCAAGGAGAAATTCTCCCTGTGGGCAATTCACAAATCCAAAAAGCCCTGCAAAGGTCTATTTTGTAGAGTGAAATAGGGGACAGAGGAAAGAGCCCATGAGAAACCTGGCTGGGTCTAATATTCTATGGCTTACAACCTTTTGGTCACAGGATAGGAGATGAGGGACAAAACTCAATACAGCTCATCACCCGTCGTAGTAAGTAGGCAGTGTCATTTTTGTATAGATGAGAAAGTTTATTTGTTTGCTTTGCACTTTGCAGACGATCTGTTTCTAAAAAGTGTGCCTAGCGTGTCAACTACGTGATCTTGGGCACCCTGGAGGTGGGAGCCCGGTTTCTGACCTGGAAGGCCCATGGGAGAGTGGGGAGGCTGGTGTGCTGCAGCTATTGGTAAGCTTGGAAGAAGCCTAGAGAGTGGTTTCCACCTGTCTCTGGAGCACAGGATTTGTGCAAAAGCTTACATGATGGGGTATATTTCTTTGAGGGACTGGCCCTGCCAAGGCAGAAGGTGGGACGGAAAACAAGGGTAGTGTTCTGCAGAACAAAGTGCTACATTTGTACTCAGTCCCAGAAGGAGGTGGATGTGTTTTAAGTATTTGTATGTATGTTTGTCCTTCATTACACGTTGTACTCCCTGAGGGTAGTATCAGAATCATCTCTGTTTCGTCCATCCCTGGTGGCTGCCAGACACGTAGTAGATACATAGAAATTACTTCTGTTAAGAGTGAGTAAAGGGGGAGAACAGATCGTGGGGTAGTTCTACCTTTTCTGAAGATGATGCTTGGCTGCCTTGGCATATTTTTAGTCAGTTCCTACCTGGCCTGCTCTTTGAACTACACTTAAGCATCTAGAAAGTCATCAAAAAACATTTTGCTGAGTACGCAAGAAACAGATCTTAAAAATTAGAACTTAGGTTTCCATGTGATGTTAAGGTTAACGCTTGGTCAATGGAAAGGATGTTGGATGTATTTGAAGAATCTCTCGCCATCCTCACCTTCCTCAAGCAACGTGGGCTCTTCCTTGTGGCATCTGTTCCTGCTACAGTCCTCCAGTTGTGCTAACGTGAACCATTCACTTCAGCCGAGGTTGGTGCTCAGATCTTCCCTGGGTGTCCAAGGATTAGCTTTCCACACCTGGCTCCCTCCTGCATGCTCCTGACCCCACATGAACCTGTCATGTTGCAGTTAGTCCCAACCAATAGTCTTTTAAAATGAGCTTTGCCCTTTGAAAACCAGCCCTAAGCACTTTGCATTCCTTTCCTGTTTGAAAAGTTCATTTCTGTTCTATGCTTAGTTCTAAAAATACCCAAGTGAGTGGGAGGCCCAAGCCATGCAGTTCAAAGCTGTTCCAGTAGGTGAGGGTCACAAGGGCTTCACAGTGAACTCACTGAGGTGGATCCATCACCTTCACAGCTTCAGGAAATGAGTTTTGTGAAAGACAAAGTAAGAAGGTGAGCATCCCATCACCTGGCATTCTCAACTCAATGGAAGACAGGACGGCACAGAGCAAGATCCTGAAAGTTGTTGAAATGCCTGAGTCGAAAAGGGCTGTGACATGTCTTGAATTTTTTTTTCCAAGATAGATGCAGTGTTTAGACAGTATTGACTGCAAGTCAACTGATAGTCTTCAGTCTGTGTTTTTGAGTGTGCATGTGGAAATCACGGGTCGATACCCATTGTCTTCAGGGCTGGGATTCTTGATCCACAATTGATGCTGGGTATTTGCTTCTCAGCATTCCCAAGATCAAGGAGTCTTATCCAAAAGCCCCATAAATGAAAGACTGTTTCTGGGTGTGAGTGAAGTGATATACTTGTCCCCTTTACTTATAGTTGTGTCAAAGTGGGTAGCAGAGGCCTGATCTCTGTTTTGACTCCACGCCCTTGGAGAATAAAGGCACGGTGAGATACATGCTGTTCAAACACTAAGCTTTTTACACTCTGTTTATCTGATTCTTCTGTCTAATTAAAGTTACCTTCTACACTTGATTGGTTTTTAAAGCCCAATATTTAGCAATTAAACCTTCTTTATTCTAACAACTGGGTGGCACTTTTCTGAGTGATTTAGCACATGATGTATTATCTGCTAAACCAAGAACTGGCTTCCTTGGAGAGCTTCTCTTCCAGAATTTAATGCTTGGGTGACCACTAGGAACACCCACTGAGGAATCTGTAGACAGAATTGTGTGGATTCAGCTCAGGAGTCCATGGAGCAGGTGTGGGGAGATCCTTGACTTGAATTAGAATGGGGAGACCTGATTTAATCCCCAATGAGGCCACTTTTCTAGAGCTCCCTCAAGGTCTTCGAAGGTGTGCTTTATCCATGTCTATGAGTCATAGCCAGAGAAGCAGGGCGGGTGTTGGTAGGGAAGCTGGCCTGACCCCACCATCATAGAGGGAGCTTAGCCCTGCCAGCCCAGCCCTGAGCTAAGCCTGCTTGGTGTGCAGAGTGCTTGATGGGAGGATGCTGGCAGATCATCTCCACTTGGTCCTTCCTGAGAGCCCAGTCAGACCACCACAAGGCTTTCCTTTATTCCAAGTCCTCTCAGACAGGAAGACCTGTGATAGGACATGCAGGGAGTGGAGGGGTGCCAATGTCATAATCAAAACCTCTCCCCTCATCTCACAAGAGTAGACTCTGTTTCCTAGTCATATTTGTTAGGTTTTTGAAGGACAGAGTTTTAGTGTCATCTTTTCCAGGGAAACAGAGAGGAGGCTGTTAAGGAGATGGTAGCCGTTTTATAGAGAAAGGATCAGTACGTTTACCTCTTCCTCCCGGCCTTGCTCCTGCTGCCCTCCCAACAGACACACACACACACACACACACACACACACACACACGTGTGCTCATACCCCAGTGGAAACACCTGCACACACATACATGCAGGCACACATGCACATACATACAACCTTGCATGTTCAAAGCCAGTGAATCTGAGCTGTCCGGAAATTCACACATGCTGTCATTCTGGCCTGTTCTCACTCTGGTGGGAGGACGTCTTCTCCAAGTCTAGCATTTGTGCCGAAGTTTATTCAGTGACAGTGGCCCTTCCTGGGAAGCCCGTCCAGCCACAAAAGGCGTTCTTTATTTGTTTGAAAGTGTTTTCAGTCTTTTATCCTCACATGTGAGTCCACAGTGATGCTTAAGGGAGGCTAAATTACTGCCACCAAGCTGATCTGATTCACCATGAGGTGATTAGCTCTGCCACCTGACACCAAGGACTGTGGGGCACATCTTAATATATTTGTATTCCCTGTACTGTGAATGCAAATGATTTAAGGTTTTTTTTAGACTTTTTATCCTTTGCTGAGGACTCCCCTGGGGAGGATAACTGGAACTATTGAAGACCCAGTGTAGTCATTCTGGCACGTTTGTAAGCTTCCTCTGTGACACCTCTGTGCCTGGAGTTGAGGTGTCCTCCTGCTACTGGAGCCCTTCTGCATCTGAGTTCACTGTTTTCACAAGGTGGAAGACTGGGCTGTTGTGCAGGGATGGCACGGAAAGCAAGGGGCCTGTAGGAATGTTCTGGGAACTTCTGTCTGAGATGGTTCTGGGTGAGCTCATAAGCTTAGTGCAGTCAGAGCTGGAAAGGTCTCTAGTCCCTCCCCACTCAAAGTGTGGCCTGAGGACCAGAGAAACGAACATCATCCAGGAGCTCGGTAGCTGCAGTATCGCAGCCCCCAGCTTAGGCGTGCCAAAGCAGAATCTGCATTTTCACAAGAGCCCCCAGTGATCTGCAGGCATGTAAAAGAGAACGGCCAGTCAGCTCCCTCATCTTATGGGCTATTCTAATAACTGTCCCTCTGAGATATATTGAACTGAGAAAATGTCTACATTGGGGAATGGAAAGGAAGCAATACAGCAGAAATTGGCAGTGTGGAACTCTGACTCTGGGGTCTCTGGGTGGCAGAAGGACCAAGGAACCCAAAGATAGGCAAAGAGATAGACAGTGGCATGAGAGGGCGCAGAGGGAAGGTCTGAGTCGACACAGACTTCCTTGACATCCCTTTCTCCTCTTCTTCTTCTCCATAAAGCCGCTGCCACTAACCTTGTGGGTGCCCACTTCTAGGCTGGGTGATTATTTTAAGAGACCTTGGTCTGTAAGAGTTTTATGGTGTGCTCATTTGTCCAGTCCTGCCAGAGAACTAAAGGTAAAATAACAGTAAGCTGTAAAACAGGTATGAACAGTCTCATGCAATTCTGGTTCTCCCATCAATAAATACTTTAATCTTTGCTTTAAAATAGCAAATGCGAGTTTCACGTGTGAGCCCCAGCTTTGCTGGTATCCTGGGCACATCACTGGGGAGTCAGACCCTGCCCAATGCACCCTCGTCCTGCCCTTGCGGTGGTTTGAGGAGACTCATTCCTGAGACTAGATTAGGAGACTAAGGTCCCAGCTCTGTGTCTCCCTCCCAGTGACAGAGCCACTTACCAGTAGATTGGGGACCAGAACCTGGTTTCTGGGTTCCACTTGTTGAGGCATTTCTACTCAGGTCACCAGTAATCCTAGGTCCACCTTGGCACAGCCGGCGCCCTGAAGGAATCATGAAAATAATTTTGGCTTCCAGGGCTTGACACAAACTAGGACCTAGGACCTGTTTTGAGTTTATCCACATCTTGGTGTCTGGGAGTTCTCTAGTCTTTGAAAATCATGTGACTTTTTCAAAATGATCAAGAATTTTTGAAACACCCTATGAGGCCAACACTTTTCTTGTCGTAACCTTTATGGTTCTCCTTCAAGGCAACACTTTCGCACTAAAACTTTGAATTACAGCAATTGCTCATTCTCATATTCATTGGATTGTTACTATATTCTAGCCAGGAGGCTAAGCAGCTCTACTTAATTAATTTAATCCTACAATAGCCTATGGGTCAGTACTATTATATCCCCATTTTACAGATTAAGTAACTGTCTCAAGGTCATTCAGTTAGTAAGTTGGGAAGCAACGATTTGAACACAAAGAAATCTATCCAGATGAGCCTAAGCTATTAACCACTGTGTTATCGTCCATTAAAGGTATATGGAGCCCTACTCTCTCTCTCTCTCTCTCTCTCTCTCTCTCTCTCTCTCTCTCTCTTTCTCTCTTTTCACCTCTGCTTTGGCTTTTTTGCAGGGGAGGGAGACTACTCATATCCTGCATGGTGGAACTGGTCTACAACTATGAGTAAGAAGTTTGGGATATAACATCTCAGTCCTCCACCTCATTCTTCCATGTGGTGTTCAGCTACTTGGGAGAGGTTTCCTTCTCTCCTAGTGGCATGACTATCTCCAGTTTCTTTGGTTAGCAAAATAACAAGACTATGTCACTTTGCTTTAGGTCAAGTGTTTTGATAACAGAAATAGTCAGCTTCAGTGAAACATTACCCTGACTTCCAAGTTAGAGAATGGTTTTGCCCACAGATTTCAGCAAGACCTGAGGGTAAGAAAGGATTTTAAAAGCCCTTTTGTCCAAATTCCTATCTAATTTATGACTCCCCTTTATAACTTTCCGCCAAGCATCATGTTGTATTTTGGTTTGTCTTTTAATCAGTCAAAGGTGGCCATGTGCTTATTGACACTTTCAATGATTAAAATAAAAGATCTTTTCCCTTGCCTGTACAGATCTTCAATCTGGCTTTCTTTTCTTGTCTCCATCTTTTCTCTTCTTAGAACCTAGTTGTCTGTTTGACATGAACATCCAAGTTAATTACATCCAGAAATAAATCCCTTCTTTCAGTTATAGAATGATTAACTGTGTAAATTTAAATTAACCCAGCACCAAGTCAGCATTTTGAAATCATCTTTTTGGCAACTCTTTGGTGAAGCTTGTTTCATCTACTGATTTTTCTTGGGAGTACAATTAATACTGTCCATTTTCAAAGAGGGTCCATATATACACAACCAAAGTCATTTAATTGTTGTCTCCAGTTTTTCTATTTCTCTTTTGGCCTGAAGAGCTGTACCTTTTGTATTTTATTGGAAGAAATTTATCAGACACGTGGCATTCTATTTTTATCTCTTAGGCTCACCTCAGAGTCCAAATGTCAGCATTTTTGGAAAAAGCACTGGGCTAGAAGCCAAAACAACCGAGTGAATCCTAGGTTGGATTCTGCCCTGGGACCTTGGTCAAGGCATTAACCTTTGGGAATCCTGGTTTCATCCTCAGGAAAATGGGCATTCTGCCAGCTCTGCCCTTGTCATAGGATTGTTGAGAGGCTTGAAATAGGGAATGTATATAAGAGCACTCAGTAAACCGTAATACAGGATGGAAGATATAAGGCCGAAGCCCTGGGTTCACAGAATGGTTACGAAGTGGATAAATATGGAGATGGGGAGCCAGAGAGCATGAGAACCCCAAACTCTCAACTTGACAGTTGATTCTTATCTATCTGGAGCATGTGTGTCTGCAGATGTCAGGGAGGGGTTGAGATTAAGTTGCCTCAGAGCTGAGCTTTCCTTTCAGTGAGAAATGTGTCCGTCAGGGCATTTCAGAGCAACACAGAGAGAATGAGTTCACAGTCACTTGTACCAATGTAATGAACACTAATTAAGTATCCTGTTTGTAAATAGCACTGAAGATAGTATAACATAAACCTTACGTGGCCATTGCAGGAGGTGGCATTAACCAGAGGTGTGTTGTTCCGGCCACCACTGTGCATTGCTTTCAATTGCTCTGAGCATTGTCAGGCACCTGATTTATATTTTTCTGACATTTTCATCAACAGGATTAGCTCTCAGTTGGATATTATCCTACCAAATTGTATTTTTCCCAAGATTTTTATAACTCCAGTGCCATCCTAGTTCTAAGACCTTCTCTTTAAGGAAGTCTTCACATAAAAGAGGTCTTCACAGATCCTCTTCCTTCTCCTGTTCCTTTCGAGATTCTAAATTAATTTCTTCTTTAAATTCTTATTTTTTATGATGCTTTCTGAAAATAATATAATTTTACGAGGAAATCCATGAAACAAAATTCAGCCCAAAACGCACATAGTGCTTAATGCAATAAATAGTTCAGCTGTCATTTCCATCATCCATCCCAATGGATAAATATGTTACTTGTATTTCTTTGAAAAATAATGAGTCTTTCAGTTATCAATAATTCTTAATTTTATACCAAAGAAACCCATCTTTACCCATCCTTATGTAGTGAGTTTTGCCTTCTATGGGCATCAATGACAATGCATTTTGGGGAAATCTACCAAGGTACTAACCGATGAAGTCAGAGCTAAACCCTCCCAAAGGGCAGAGGCTTCCTCTCCGAAGTCATAAAGAACAGAGGGGAGGGTAGAAGTCACTCTAAGAATGCAGGCTCCTGAGAGATCATTTTGGCTAAATTTCTCTAGTCAGACTTCCTTATTCCTTACTCATTCCTGAGCAATAGCTGTAGGTCCAGTGGTGTGCCTATAAGTGTTTAACCGTTGGTACTCTGAAAAGAAAAATGTGTGTGTGTATAGACACACACACATAGATACACACACACATTTAATGTATATTTTACTGATATAAAAGATATGTACTGCACAATTTACAGATAATAATAAATAGTTTTTCTTTGTAAATTTAACTTGATTCTCACAGAATGCTTCTGTTGATTTTTGCCAATTTAAAAAAATTTGTAGGCAACATATGGTTGTAATTAACAAAGGAGTAGAGTTCCGACATCAATGGTGGTTGATATTTTTATTTATGTTACCAGGTAAGACAAACATGAAACAACAAAGATATAGGTTGAAACTCCAGCACACTGTTACGTGAGTCCCATTTTCCTGGAACTCTGAAGAGAAAGAAGTTTTTCCTCCATGTCTAACCCAAATCCCTTATGTTGCATTTTAAGCCAGTCCTCTGCTTTGAACACAAAAACAGATAGGAAAACACTATTATGATCTGGGAGAAGAAAGGGCACTCGAAGGAATGAGATTCACTCCTTTTTTACATTCTATTGTTTTATCAAAATTTGTGCCTACCTGTAGTTTAAAAAGGCAAATGGTGAACAAGTCTTGTCAATGAACACAGCAGTCCTCTGCTCCTGATCGTTTGTTTACTAGACATGCCAAGCCATGCCTTTCTTTTCCCTCCACTCTCCCTATAGTGTTACCTTTTAATTTTGTTCAAGTCAATATTCAGTGTTTATACTCTATGGCAATGCAAATTAGATTCATGGCTAAGCCTTTACTTTTCCTTTCATGCACGATCTTTTATTTTCCCTAGGGGTTTTGTTTATTTTTGTTTTGTTTTACATTTACATTTAGATTACATTATATCCTTTTATATTTGCTTAGTTTCCTCTGAATTTATCACTGTTTCAACCCCAAACTCTCTGCCAGTTTTCTAAATGTCTTCTCTACATATCTCATGTGTTCATTCACCTGCCAATCTCATCTTCTTTAAGAAATCTCTCCTGGAACCCTCTGCCCTGCTCTGAACTGGATGGGTTACACCCTGGCATCTGGGGCCCTCCCTTCTGCCTCATCCTAAGAACTTCCTTTGCCTGTCCTGTGTTAAACCCCTCTCTGCCAGTGTCCTGCTGATTCAGGTGTAACATATCCCCATGTAGTGTCCTGAGAAAGAATACAGGGAGGTAAAATATTTGAGACCTTGTATATTTGACAAAGCCATTAATTTACCTTCATATTTGATTGGTAGTTTCTCTTAGTATAGAATTCTAGGTTGAAGATCATTTATCTTCAGATTTTTGAAGGCATCACTCCATTGTTTTCTAGCTTCCGGTATTGTTTTCTAGCTTTGCACTATCAAGAAGTTCAAAGCCTTTCAAATTCACAATCTTTGGAATGGGATCTGTTTTGCTTTTCTCTTTCTGGAAGTTTATTTGATTATATCTTTGCCCTTTGTGTTTTAAAATTTCATGACACTGTGCCTTCTGAGTTTATTTTTATATTGCTGTATGAACCCCCTTTAATCTGGAAATTCGAGTCTTTCAGTTGAGACATTTCCTTGACTTGAGTTATTTTGTGGTTAATTTCTTTCCCTTGCGTGTGTGTGTGTGTGTGTGTGTGTGTGTGTGTGTCTGTCTGTCTGTGTGTCTGTGTGTGTCTGTGTGTGTGTTGTTCTCTTTCTGGAACTCTTATCATTTGCATGTTGGGCATCCTGGACTTGTCATTTACTTTTCTCCTCTTTTCTGTCCTATTTTCTATCTCCTTATCTTATAACCCTCTGTTGACCTTTCCATTTTTGCCATAATATTATAAATTTCATCAGTCCCTTTTTTTTATTCTCTTAGTGTTCTTTTTCTATATTATCCAGTCCTTGTTTGCATAAATGCAGTATATCTTGTTTTGTATCTTCAGGTTATTAAATATATTTTGAATATAAAATGTTTTGTTTGAATGATTCCTGTTAGGTTGCTTTTGTCCTGTGTGATTTGATTTCCATATTTCACATTAGAGACTTTTCTCATGTGTCTGTGAACTCTAGTTTCTGCTCTTATTAAGAGCAGAGCACTCAATGCTGTCTGGAAGCTCTGAGCTTGCCATTGAGGCTTGTTACCTGTGGGCTTCACTGTATGCTGTGGCTGGACTATTTTGCTGGAGAACTTCGATATCAGTGTCTTTAGGTCTTTCTGCTTACCATGTTCATATCCCCCTAGGAAAGCCCTCTCAGTCTCCTGCTTACAGGTACAGGTCTGGTGGCTACATTTGTGGAAACCCAGTGGGGAAGAAGGTTGGAGGTCTCGGTATTTAAGATGTAAATGCCCACTCTTTCCCCTGTGTCCAGTACTCTTCCCTCTTCCTCTAGTTGTACCTGGTGTCCCCTGGACCGGTGGGTCTCCATCTCTCCCAGTCCAGATAGCAAATGCACATTTCATTCCTGCTGTGGGTTCCACTGCTTCTCAAGTGGAATTTGATCAAGCTTCTTTACTTAGCTCCCCTTCTGTCCCACATTTGCAGAGGTGGTAGAGTCAATTCCTCCTTCTTTTGAGGGGTTCTGCTGGGAAAATGGGGCTGCTTCTAGGCCTCCACAGTGTCAGCTGAGGATACAGCTTTCTCAGATCTGTTAAATCAATTGAATATTAGTCTACTCATCCATTTGCTGTCCAGTTTCCAAACTGTTGCTGCTCTTGTCTGCTTTCTCATTCTCTTTGTCCTTGCGAGTTTACACTCCCCTCTCTTCCCACAGCATTTCAGCGCACATTTGTTTCATGGTACCTCTTTTTGTGTGTTATAGTTCACTGTAAACCTGTCTAATGTCTCCTCTGAAGAGGGAGCTCCTCTGAAGGAAGAGATGCATCCCACATATTCAATAGCCCTTGGTACTTAGCAGTGAGAGACAGCGTGTGCTGAAATGCACCTACACTGAGGTCAGTTCAGTGGCCTGGCTGGCACGGGGCTAGGTGCTGAGGCCCAGAGACTGGGGGCCCAGTCTCTGCCCTCAAGGAGCTTATGGTTGGGTGCTGTTTTCCTCCTTCCAACCATAGGGGGTCTGGTTCTGACTATTGGCCTTTCAGTGGCTAAAGAAAGAAGTGATGGTTCTAATCACAAACTTTCCTTGTTCTCTCTTTATCAGAAAAGAGACATGGAGGGAGGTGAAGACAGCCTAGAAACAAAGAGATACAATGTCTGTAGATGGTAAAGTAAAGGAAGGGCTGCGGTGAGGATGAAAGTGAAGAGGCCCAAGCCCCTTTCCATACTCTTCTTTGCCTTCTTTTATATGAAAGATTGTTTTCTGATTATGCAGTAATGCAAGGTCATTCTGTATTTGAGAACTAGAGAGAAGTTAAATAAAAAACTTGAAGTTGCTGATAATCCTACCACCTTAACATATTCTGTTGTGTGTATATATACAAATACACACACAAACATAATTTAGAATCATACTGAATACAATTTTTATATATACTGCCTTTATGCTCAATGTTACATTGTGAGCTTTTCTTACACCACTAAATTTCCTTTGAAAGCATGATTCTTAATAATTGTAAAATTCTACTGTGTAGATGTATTTTGTATTTTAAACTATTTAGACTCTTAAAAAATTTTTCATTATTATAAATAATGCTTAATAATCTACAATATCATTTTAACCCATTTCTAATTATTTCCTTAGAATTTATGCAAATGGTTTACTGGGTTATGGAAAAAGGACTTTTTAAAAGATCATAATGCCTATTATCAAGCTGCTGAACACAAAAGTTGCACTCATACTTAGTACCACCAGCTGATGATAAAAGACTATTTCTCTAGTCCCTTGCACTCTTGTGTGTGTGTGTGTGCATGTGTTTGTGTGCATTTCACAAGCAAATTTCATTAAGTTTGCATCTCCATATTTGATTAAACTATCCCCTTATTATTTTTTTTAGCTATTGGGTAGCTATTTTTAAAATCACTGTCTTGTTCAGTTTTGCCCATTTTAATATTCTCAGGTTTATAATTTTTAATTGATTATCAAGAACGTTATATATCAATGTAATCAAACTTTTGTTGTGTCTTTTCCTTTGGTTTCTTCTTTCTTTTTTTACTTTTGACATCTTCTGTCATACAAATTAGTAGATTTTTATGTTATCAAAGCTGTTTTTCTCTCTATGCAGTTTCTTCTTGCTTTATACTAGGAAAGTATACTGAGTAGATGTCCTAACAAGGACATGAAGAAGTTTATTTCTCAAAAAGCCATCAGACTTTCCCGGAGTGGCTCAGTTACCATTTATTAGGCCCACATTTACTCAGAATCTGAAGGCTGGCTCAGATACTGGATGTGAAGATTAGGCTCTTTAGAGCTCTGGCTCCCTTTGCTAAATGTGTCCATTGTCCCCTCTGCCACTTACACAGAGAGGATGTGCTGGCTGCTGGCAGAACCACAGACATTGCCACAGCTGTCATCAGGTCTCTAAATCATGAAAATTCCCTGGTATCCCCTTGAGATACTCCAGACTATAACCCACCTTAATTTGAAAGTCCTAGGACCCTCTCCAGAAGACTTGCTTAAACAAGAATTAGCAAAGGCTGCTTCAGGCACCAACTGACAGCCGGATGGTAACAAGTCATTTTTCTCTTCTTGTAGCTACCTAATGAGTAATCGTCAGAACTTCCCCCAGACTGGGGCTAGAAGATGAGCAGTGTTTCTTGGAGTTATGTCCTTTCATCTTGCCTGCTTGACATCCCTGTTGACAGGACACGAGATTCTGGGCCAGATGGTGCTAGGAACGTTATACAGATGAGTGGCAGGAGTCCAGGTGTGCTGAGCAGGGGAAGGAGGCAGGGGAGAGACTGGGTATTTCATCACTGGAGTGTACTAGAAAGAACAGTTCCAGCTGGTGTCTGTCTCTTCTTGAGAGCCCAAGTGATTGATGTTATAAACAGATTCTGAAATGCCTGTTTCACTAAGGGCCCAGGAAAAATGAATACGTGCATCGTAATGACTTCATCTTCCATTATGAAGAGAGAAAGTATAGTTTGTGATAGAAAGAGTGCTGTGCCAGGAGTCAGAGGTCCTGGGTTCTACTTCCTCATAGGGAGACAAACCGTGCTGGTTGGCCTGGGACTGATGGTTTGCCCAGGACATAGGATGCTTCATTTTAAAACTGCAATAGTCCTGGGCAAACTGGAATGTTTGGTCTCCTAATCTAGCTATGTGGCCTTGACCGTGTTGTTTACCCTGCTGAGCGACTGTCTCCTGACATCTATCCCTGCTCTGCCTTTAAAAAGTTGAAGTTAAGAATCACCAAGGTATTGGGAAGCAGAGCAATTTATAACTTGGGTGACCTTAATCAGGTTACTTAAAATGTTTAAACTAGATCTTACTTCAGTGTCTCTACAATGAGGGTAATACTAGTGAATACCTCATCAGATTACTGTGAGAATCAAATGAAAAATGAAAATTATATGAAAATTCCTGATCACAGTCCCTGGCACATAGTAGACCCTATTATATGTTAGCCATGGTTCTCATTATTAATGTGTGTAGACCACTGTCAAAAGTAAACTATACTGATGTCATTATTACTGGAAGAACCCTTGAATTTAGGGAAGTCACCTCTGCCCTCTTTGGGTTGGATTGCCCTCATCCAAGAGCCAGGAGTCTCAGAAGTCCAGGGTGTACAGTGGCTTCCAGAAGAGCCTTTTGGAGGCTGGGCTCTGGGCTAGTTAGGAACCACACCCAGAACCTGGCAGTAAAGATCTCTTCCTCTTCCCCTGGACATGTATTCCAATTCTGTCAAGGACAGTCATATGCTTCTTATTCAAAAGTAAGGTTGAGGTGAGGTGTTGCAGGTGAGTTATATAAAGGATTTTATTTAACAATCATTTATTAAGCTCCAGCTCTGCTCTAAGCCTGATGCTTGTTGTTCTGCATATAAATATGAGGAAGACTCAGTTCCAATCAGATCCTCAGGCACTCACAGTCCTGTTTTGGAGACAGATATATGTAAGTTTAGATCATAGACATTTGTTTAGGTGCCATAACAGAGATGTGTGTGCAGTGCTGGGAAGCCCAGGGAAAGCACCGACTTCCTGGGATATGTCTTGAAGAATGAGCAGAGGATGAGAAGAAAGTTTCAGAAAGTGGAGAGACTATGCACAGCTATACAGGCACAGCCTGTATGGAGTATATGGAGTGATTCTTGGTGGCTGAGGAAGAGAATGGAAACTACACTGTGTAAATTTAAATGCCCAGCTTGCAGGTCTGAGAGGTCCAGAGCAGTCTGAAGGGCACTGAACACACTATGAAGGAGCTGGGCTTTGTGGGAGATCCAAGGGGGTCCATCCTAGGTGTTCAACGAAGAGATAGAGAAGGTCAGATTTCTGGATTTGAGCTTGCTTTGTCCACACAGATTTATCCTCGGTTCTGTTCCCCATAGCACTGTTTATAGTAGCAAACGTTAGAGTTGTTATGGATTCCACTGAGTCAATTATGCATTGATACAATAGAATATCATATGGCTATTTAAAATTATATTGGTGGGGACTTCGGTTAAGACTCCGCGCTCCCAATGTGGGGGGTGTGGGTTCGATCCCTGGTCAGGGAACTAGAGCCCACGTGCCGCAACTAAGAGCCCTCATGCCGCAACTAAGAGCCCGCATGCCACAACTAAGAGCCCGTGTACCACAACTAAGAGCCCGCGTGCTGCAACTAAGAGCCCACATGCCGCAACTAAGAGCCCGCGTGCTGCAACTAAGACCTGGCACAGCCAAATAAATAAATAAATATTAAAAAATTATATTGGTGATGTATATTCACTGGCATGGAGAAGTCAAGGGATTAACCTCGAATAGGGAATCGATTGGACACATTGGATTAGGGTTGAGGGAAAGCTGTGTTCTATTGATGATTGACCACACAGAGGTTACAGGATGTCTCGGGTCCCTGTCCTCTCACTTGTCCCTTAGAGATTAATGATCTCCATCTCCCAGAGTGGCTGTGAGGGCAAAATAAGTAAGTTGGTACTGGAGGGAGTTCTAAGGATTCTTGTAAGTGGTCTTCCCCTTCTTTCTTTTTTGCCCATTTACAGCTCCCACCCCTCCTCCCCTCTGGCCCCAGCCCAGAAAATTGGCCCTGGCCCTATTACATGGGAATAGGAGCCAAGACTCCCTTTTGGTGTCCTGGGGCTAGGGGACGTGGGTTAAGATTTCAGGAGTCTCAGAGGACTGAGACAAATCAGCAATAAATATGGAGTGCAGCCTTCAAAATTATACGAAGGGACAACAGGACAGCACCCTCCACCCTTCTGCTACCCCCTGTGACCTGTCAGGCAGGGCCAACTGGTTTCCTGCAGCAGAGGTGCTATGAGCTCCTCCAGAGGCAGCTGGGTCTCCAATATCCGATAAACATGGGGGCTGAGCTTGGTTTGATGGGGAAATACTTAATTTCCTGGTTTATGAAGCGCTCATTTTTATTAACTGTCCTATTTTATTAGACCTCATTCATGGCCTGGAAAAATACCTATCCTTGAAGGTCCCAATGCCAAGATCTCCATCCAAGCAGAGGGAAGCTCAAGGGTCACATCTCTGGGGGAAAAGCTGACTCTCAAAGTGCCTAGAAAGAGATAATGCTATTTATATCATTGTAATATTACTAGTTGGGCCTACTATGCATCTGATCCGAGACTGGTGCCTTCTATGTCATCTAATCCTCAACGCACCCCTATATAGTGGATATCATTACCCCCATTATACAGATGAAGAAATCGAGGTTTAGCAAAAGTATACAACCTGCTCAATGTCATACAGCCAGATAGTGGTGGTACATGACCTATACCTAGGTTACCTGACTCCAGAACCATTGTTGAGGCACTACCATAGATTTCTGGATCTAGGAAGGGCCTTAGAGCTCCCCCCACCCCAGGCTCCTTGTGTGGCTGGGTGCCTCCTGCTAGTTGCTTAAGCCTCCCTGTATTCCCATTTCCTCTTCTGCTTCACAGTTCAGAGACACAGTGGGGTGCATCTCCAAAAACTGCTTATATTTTAAGCACTGACATCATCTCAGTCACAATGGAGTCCTAGCTAATCCTTTACTCTCTCTCTCTCCTGCAACATGGATTTGGCATGATGCTTTCTCTTGTCAGGTAGATCGAGGTCTATAAGTTGCTCCACAATATATACTCATGGGGCAACTGCAAAATGCAACCCTCCACTCAGCTATTAAAATAACCTTCCCTTTGTAATGGATTAGTTACTTCAGCAATGAGGCCCATTTGAAGGGAGATCATGAGATAATTGACTGTCGAGCAGTTGAGCAATGTTAAGGTCAATTGTAGTAGAGGTCAATTCATTTGAACAATGGGCTTGCTTCTGTCGGGCCTCATAATGTTGATAATAATAACTTTGGTTTAATGGAAGTGTTCACTGATGTTAGAGAAGAATGAACTATTAGACGTTCAGATTAAGTATTGTCTAAACTCAGAAGGTTTTGGAGCTGGTTTGGTCATAGCAAATGTAAAATCCTCGGCTAGGGAAAAACGACTTTAAAGAACAGATGGATTTAATGTCAAAGGCAAATGATTTTCTTTCCCCCTACACCGATTGACTTGAATTTACACTATGTAGACCGTGATTATTCCCTGACTCTATATTTACAGCTTCTCATTGGTATTTTCCAGAATAATTAAGAATTTAACCTAGAACGGGCCATTTTTAAGTAGAGGTGAATGCTTTTTGATTTTTAAATGAACTGTCTAAATTAGGTACTAAATACGCATTGTATTCTCCTTACCTCCTGTTTAAAGGCCTTCTAAACTTCTGGACTCATTACTGGAACCCAAGGGAAGATACTGCTCACCCCATCCAGAAGTCTGTTTTTGTCTGGGGGGGGTTCCTCTCATCCACAGAGGGCAAGCTGTTTCACAAACATGCCGCTCTCCCTGGGGTTGTGTGGAACCTGAGGACAAGCCCAGCAGTCTCTTTAATGGGGGCACCAAGGGACTCCCCAGTGAGTCCCCAGCAGACAGCTGCAGGGGAAGGCAGCTCTGTAGTTTTTGCTTCAATTCCAGTAGAAATCATTTCCAATCTATTTCTGTTTTGCTTGACAGTGCTGGCTCTTCCTTGTTCCTTTAAAGGATTTACTTCTCCAGGAAGAGTGTAACTCTGCACTCCCCCGAGTAAGGCTGCCCTCCAGGTTCAGCTGAGAAGGAGGGAGATACTCCTCAGGAGTGCCTGCTTTTCCGGTGGAGAGTCTTCATCCTTATTATTGCCACCATTTGGCACAGGAAGGCTGACGTGGCCGGGAAAACTAGGAGCTCTACTCTCATCTGTCTGCCTTAAATGTCTGCCTACTCTTCCTCTCTGCCAAGCTACCTCCCACATTTATAAATGGGGCCTGTTCTCTTAGTTCTCCAGCAATGAAGCCCTGTGTCTGTCCCCTAAGCTCATTCTTTTTTAGTGGGAAGGGGCCCCTAAGGCCCAGTCACCCTGCAGCTGCTGGATTCTACAATGTAACAACAGTTCCTAAGAGAGGGGATGTATTCTTTCTGGGAAGGTGGGCCCTGTGTCCCTGGAAGGCAGATTAGAGCTGCAGAGATAATTCACCAGAAATTTCTGGGAAACCTGCAGCCACAAGCAGTTGTTTCTTTCCTTAGAGCAGAAGGGAAGGCGGGGGCACTGTGAGGCTTTGGAGGGGTGTAGGCATGAAAACAGTCAGAGGTGCGTTCAGAGTTCCAGGATGGAGACGAAGGCATGATGAGGCATGTTGAAGACAGCTCACCTGATCTTACTAAAGGTTAGTGAGTTGTCTGCATTCCAGGGTACCAAGCACTCCTTCTACCTTAAACAAAACTGAGCAGGGATCCCAGCATTTGTGTGTATAATGCCTGTTGCAGGAGAGAGAAATGCCAGTCAAACAGGGCAACTCATGAATCCATGGCACTCACCTGGACCAGGTCAGAGCTCAGACTAGTTAGCAAAGATCACAGAGGAGGGCTTTATGGAATCTGATGGGTCCATTTAGCTTTTGAAGTCTAGTGTTTGGAACATCTCCAGGAAGGGTGGGCCTCGGTGCATTCTGCACTGGGGTAGCTTGGCCAACAATAATAATACTTGCTGACATTTAGTAAGCCCTTACTATGTGCCGGTGTGGCAGCCAAGAGAATGACGTGCATTTTCTCACTTCATCCTTACCCAGTAAGGATGCAAATATTATTATTACCGCCCCCCCCCATAGTCAAATGAAGAAACTGAGACTTAGAGGGGGAAATAGCGTGCCTGAGGTCACTCAGATAATAAGTATGGGAACCAAGAGTCTCACACAAGTTACTTAGACTGCTGAGACAGGCTGCACATATATGTGTGTGTGTGTGTGTGTGTGTGTGTGCAGGGCGGGTGGGGGGGCAGTGATTAACCGGGGGGGGGGGAAGATTTTGCCTACTTCACATTTGTCTTGAATTGTGCTGGCTCCCTTGTGAATATATGGAAAATACCAAATACATATATATATATATATATATACACACTACAGAAATTCACAAAATGAACTACATTTACCATCACTTTCTCCCGCACAGTTAGGGCTATCAGACAAGATTCTCAGTATAAATGGTGATCAGCCATTGCTATATGGACTTCTATTTATCTGGAAGGCCGATATAAAATTCACAGCCAGAGTAAAGCAATTATCAAAGCTAGTTCTCTAATATTAACAAGAAAAAAACATAAAATTGATACATAACAAATGAATAGTCCTGTCCTGAAGATCTTCTAAGTAACTCTCTTTTAGAATTCATCTTCCTACTTTCAGGCTAGACAGAATGAGGCCAAACATCTTGCCTGGTCTGAAAGCAGGAGTAGAATGGTGGCTGAGTAAAATACTTCTAGCTTAGTCACACTTCCTCTGACTTTACCTCCATGAGAATGATAGGTAGAGGTTTTAAAAAATCCTGCAGTACTGCCTTTGTTTTGGTTTCAAACATGCTGTTGATAACAGCTGTTACTAGTGTACAGTGTGTTTATTGTTGAGTAATTATGTCTTACATTCATATTGGCAAAGCTCTTATTTGCACTCTTAGGAGCAGTGGACATCTTGTGTGCACAAATGAAATAATGTGACAATGGCTTTTGACTTTGGAAGCAGTGACTTATTAATACTTTCATCCACACTGTTGTTAAATAAATATTCAGATCTCTCAACATGGTACCTATCACTAAAGAGTTTCTCCAGCTACAAATTCCACAGGATCATGTAACCCAGAGGACCAAATTATAGAAAAGAGAGATAGAAACTAGGGGCATCTTTCTTATTATGATTTTAAAATCCTGTCCAAAAGCCATAGTGTTTCTGATTTAAAACAGTCAGATTGGTCATAGCCAGACATTGGAAACTCCCCAGAGAGGATATCAAGAGGAAGACCTCCTGTGCTATATCCTGTCCCTAGAAGACTAAATCAAAATGACATACCTCTCCTTCCACCCCACACACGTGCATGCACACACATGCATATCCATGGATCTTTTATTTCTCTAGAACTTCCTAAGTCCCTGGTGGAGGGCTCAGTCAATAGTATTGCTTGGTTGTTTTATTATTACTTACTATTTATTATATACCAGCTAAATCAGCCACTAAATTGGAAAAATGGAAAGGCCGACAGAAAACCTAAGTTAGGTGAAGGATGATGAATGTTTTCAAGGAACAGGAAAGTACAATAATGAAGAAAAAGGTCTTGTGTGAGGATCCTGCAGACTTGCATTTAAATTGGTTAACTTCAGAAAAGAGATGAGGCTGGCAAGCAGTGAGGAGACAGCTTGGAAGCACAGAGAAAGGGGATGGGACATGAAAGAACTGCACTTGGAAAATAATCTAGTGCCTTCATTATGTGCAAAGTGAAGTGTGGATTGAAGAGAGAGAGAGAGAGAGAGAGAGACGGCTTTTAATTCTCAGAGAAGTTAAATTCTACGACAGTGTACACCAAGCATATAAAGAGGAAGTGATCTCCACGCATACAAAGGGACTTGGTAAGACATGGTGAGAACAAAAGGAAAACAAGACGTTACCTTTGAGACTTTTCCAGGCAAATCTGAAATGTCCAGGAAATGGGAGACTTGAAGGTCTGATGGAGTAGGAAATGTATTTTGACTGAAGCCTTTTTAATTGGGAGGAGGAGAAAGAAAGAAGCAATAGAGGTCTGGAGGGGGTCACCCATGGGGATAGGTGATGAATAAGGCAGGAGCAAAGCCTGGGGAGAGAAGAAGCTGAGGAGAGCGCAGGGTTCCACGTGCACACACACAGGGTTGGAGAGCAGAAGGGAGCCCAAGGAGGCTTGGTGCACAAGGTGCAGCTCTCACTCATCTCTGAAACATCCCATGGGCAGGGAAGCCCTGTGGTCAAATCACCATCCCAGACACAACTAGGACAAACCTGATCCTCAGAAAAGGCTTGTCCAGTGCTTCGTTAGTCAGGAACCATGACTGCATGGTATGCCAAAGTGAGTGCCAACCCTGAGTCCAGCAGGCAACCATTCCTCCAGCCAATGTTGAACCAAAAATCAGCCAACCCTTTCATGCTCCCCAAATAAGAGTACTGTGGGTAAGGTGTGAACACTGTCTCTTAGGACTCTGCGAGAGTTTTCTCGAGTGCAAAGAACCAAGACCTAAGTAAGACCATGTCTGTCTGGTACTCAGAACCTTCTAGATCAAGGATCAGAAACTGCAGATGGCATGCCCTGTGTGCTAAGAATGGTTTTCAAAGCATTGCTAAAAACAAACAACAGCAAACAAAAAGAAAAAAAAAAAAAAAACTAGTGAAAAATGTGACAGAGGCTGTATGTGGCTTTCAAAGCCCAAAATATTTATTAAATGATCCTTTGTAGAAAAAATTTGCTGACCTCTGCTCTAAAGGATTTCAGGACGTTTAGGAAGAAATCCAGGTGATGTTGACAGACCTGACCAAAAAAATAAAAAAAACAATGGCAACAGCAACAAACACAGGATGCCAACACAATATTTGAGATACTCTTAAACTAAAAAAATCACTTGTTGTTTATCTGAAATTCAGATGTAACTAGGCATCCTTATTTCCTTATTTTATCTCGCAACCTGTGTACAGGGCATAAAGGGGTGGTATAACAAGACCCTGGCTTCTGGAATCAGACCACCTGGGTTCAAATCCCAACTCTCCCACTTATATCACTGGGCAGGCAGTTGGCCTTTCTATGCCTCTGCCTTGTCATCTGTAAAATGGGGATGATGGGCTCTCCTAGGGCACCTGAAACGGTGCCTGGCATCAGCCACTGTTACTATATCATCGTGCTCCAGGCCACCCCTCTGACTTCACCTCCTGCTTCTCTCCCCTCCCAGTCTTCACTCCAGCCACAGTGGCCTCCTGGCCCTTTCTGGACCCTGCCACACAGACTCCTGCCTTAAAGTCTTCGCACCCATACTATCCTCGACCCAGAACTCTCCTCTTTCTTTCAGTGTCACCTGATGTTCTTGACCTCCATGCATACAAGATTCTGATCAGCTGCCATCTTCTTAGGGGCCTTCCCTGACCACTCTGACACTCTCTAGCCCCCTATTCTGCTTTACTTTGTCATCATAGCTTTTACCTCTCCCTGACGTTGTATATCTGTCCTACTTGTTCCTGGTCTGCTCTCCCACTTAGAATGTCAGTTTCCTGGGGGGCAGGATCTTGCTCTTCTTTTCTTTAATTTTTGAATTTTATTTAATTTATTTTTTTATACAGCAGGTTCTTATTAGTCATCAATTTTATACCCATCAGTGTATACATGTCAATCCCAATCTCCCAATTCATCCCACCACCAACCCCCCCGCGGCTTTCCCCCCTTGGTGTCCGTACGTTTGTTCTCTACATCTGTGTCTCTATTTCTGCCCTGCACACCAGTTCATCTTGCTGTTCTTATTCACTGTTATCCCAGTTCGGTATCTGGCTCTTATTTGAAGAATAAATGAATGAATGAATAAATGATGGACTGTACTTCCATACAGGGCTTAGTTCTGTTCTCTTAAAGTCCCAAGGCAGTTCTAAAGCAATCAACATATATTTACAAGGGTCTGCTATGTGGTGGGGAAGAAACAGATGGGTCCTGGCTCCCTTTTGAGTTCACAGCCTGGCTGGGAAGGCAGATACTGCACAAGCACTTAGGAATGATGAAGTAGGAAGTCTGAAAAGGGCTGTCAAGGAAAAGTCTTGGGGCCCTTGAGAGCATTTGGGAGGTCAGGGAAGGCCTCTTCCAGGAGGGGGCCTCTGAGCTGAGTCCTGAAGCGAGACCAGCAGGTAGCCAAGTAAAGAGGGGGAAGAGCACTGGAGGCTGAAGATGTGGGCCAGGTGTCTCAGATTCCACAGCCTATCTGTCCTGTGTGTGTCATTTAGGTTTTGTCATTAGCATTCTGGCTCCATGCTATGTCAGTACTACTGAGATGGATCTGGGCTAACAGCAGCCTCCTTGCATGTACTTTTCAAAATGTATAGATATTATTCTTTTTGAGTCATTTTAGCACTGGTGGAAAGGGAGGAACTGGCAAGTCTGAAGAGTAATCCATAGGTCAATGATATGTCATAGATACCATGAGGGTCCCAAACCTTCTTCATTGCCATTTTCTTCTCTGTGGGGACATCCATTAGGAAGAGCACAGGCTTCCAGCCATGCCTCAGTGTTCTTCTGCCGACCAGCTGCGACCTTGTGCAAGTTAGCTACCCTTTCAGAGCCTCAATTTCCCCCTGTACAAAATGGGGAGGTGGGTATTAATATGTGCCTCACAAAGTTAATAAGAGAATTACATGAGAAGGAATGTCATGTGCTCAGTTTGTTGCCCGGCAGAGTCAAGGCAACCAGGAATGGACAGCTCCTGTCTCCCACTTCCCCCTTCTGAAACCCAGCTGTCTTCTATAGGCAGGATCCAGTCTGAGGAGAAGGAAGATGCCAGGTTAGCATTTTCCACCATGTGCCCTTTGAATCTCGGTCCCCTGAACTAGTCTGCAGACAAGTGTCGTGGTGAAATAGGTCCCTGGAGAACACCTCCCCCAGACCTCAGTGTTTTTCCTCAAAGCACCAACCAATGGCTTTGTCTCAGAACAGAGCCGAGGATGTTTGGGTGTTTGAGACATTGGGGCTTCCTGGCCAAAGCGTTTTGCGATGCAGCCTGGACCCTCATATAGTGCCTCTCCCCTGTGGAGAGTCAGGGCCCCTGAGTGCGGGGTTGAGGTTGAAGCAGGCTGGTCCCTTGAGAGGAGCTGGAGCTAAGAAGCCAACAACCCACAGACAGTGATGTTGGCTGCCAGTTTCAGAATGAAATCACTTCATTGTGGGAAACTGCTAGAGGGCCCCTCACTGCCACTCCCCACCGATCCCCTCGCTTCCGCCTCCCAAAGTTAGTGCTGTTAGAGAAGCTACTGGAGGAGAAACTTCGTAAACATTCCTTCGTAGGCAGCCAAGCTCAAAGTCACCCACTCATACATGCTTCATACCAGCTCTGGGGCTGGGTCTGATAGAAGAGCCCATCTCATATCCATACTGGCTCCCAGCAGCTCCTTAGACTGAGGAGCTATTTTCTCCTGCACATTCTATACTACTTTTCTTCAAATGAATTTAGAAGCTATTGTGCTTAGAAAAATATAAACTCACTCAGAATCATTTTTCTTGTTGATTAATAACAATATCAGTGGCTACTCAGGTACAGCTAACAACATGCATAGGTTGGCAAAAATGTTTAGCCTGAAAATAGATCTTCGCTGCCATATAGTTTTGGAACACTGCTTTAGAATATGTGGTATTCCCTCATCAGAGATGAAGAAACTGAGTCAGGGAGCGGCTGGTATCCTGCCTACAGTCAGTAAGGGTGGGCAGGGGAGGGGTGTGTGTGCGTGTGTGTGTGTGTGTGTGTGTGTGTGTGTGTGTGTGTGTGTGTGAGATAGGTCACCCTTCAAACTGCCCTGTCCTGCTCCAGATATCCTTCTGCAGAGAGATGCATCTGGGGGAGAAAGAATGCTGTATCCTTCCTTCTGCCATGCTTGTTCATGATTACCCTAGATGGCCTGGCTGTCTTATCTGATAAGCCCACTCCCATGCTTGGGCTGGCAGCATCCTGCAAAGGCGTATACAGAGTAGAAAGAGAACTGCCTTAGAAGTCAGAAAACCTGGATTCTAATCCAGCTTAACCATTTATTATCCTTGTGGTTTGCGGTCAGTCAGTTCATCCTTTTTTTTTTCTTTTTGGTTTCAACACTCACATCTGTATAAGGGGGGGAAAATCTCCTTTGCCTTCCTTACAAAGATGCTACAAAGTAACAAGATTTAAAACATTTTGAAAACATTTAAAGGAATTTAGCCAGATTCAGGCTGCTGATTGTGTTTAGATGTTAGTGCCAAAAGTGAATGTTTTCTTTTGGCATGTTTAGCATCAAATTCATGGCCTGGAATTATCAAAAACTGACCAGAAAAGGTTTCTTAGAGTCTTTCAAGGGCACCCTGTTATAGTGCAGTCGAGTTTAAACCTTGGGAAGTTGCAGGCTGAAACTGGAAATCGCCCTGGGTAATGGAGAGCCAAACTGGGCCTTACAGCAGAGAGCAGGGTGACTTATTTTTAATGTTTCCAACATGAAAGAATACAATCGATTTTTTTCCTCCTTAATCTCTCCAACTCCCTAGCTTTTATTGTTTCTAAAATAAGATAAACCAAGCAGGTGTTATTTCAGCTCCGTAAACAATCTTTATTTTTCTGGCCGATAGGAATAGAAATTGAGACGGAGACCAGGATTGCAAGAGGAGGAAGCAAGGTAATCAGGGAAATCGTTGATCTTAACTTAGTCAACTACTACCACTTCTGCAAATGCTCACAGTGGCTGCGCCGCCCCCCCCCCCATAACTCACCCTCCAGTCTTTGTCCATACCTCATGAACGTGCGGAGCCTCCAGCAGCAAAATCTTCAAGTGCTCTGGTTCCTTGCTAAGATCAAATCACACTCATTTTTTTTAAGATTAGTGGCTGCTCCAAAAATGACTTCACTTTCTTGATCCAGGCAAATAATTGTCAAATGATTTTGTTTTAATGCCTCAGTGCTGGGAACATTGGAAGGGTTTCCATTTTATTGCACATTCTGAAGTTCTCAACCTGTTTCTCTACCCTTTGTGTGTTTCTGCCATGGGCAGAGCCGTGTTAGCTTCAAAGACCTTTTCTGAGTTGGAAGACTGTTGGCAGGATGTTGACAAAAGTAGAAATGAGACTGATGGGCCTAGCAGAGGAGACGGGCACTTATCCTGGGCTTGGTATGAGCACAAGGGCTGGAACGCACACAGCCCCACTAGCCTCAACAGCTGGTGGCAGCTGGACATGGGCAATGCACAGGACATCTACTGTGGCTTCACTTGCAGACCGTGGCAGACACCCAGCTAGCTGCTGCTGGGGGTGGGCATCCAGCCAGCCGAGCGCCAGTCCCTGCTCCAGCTCCGAATCCTCTCGCTCACTCTTCGGTGTGTCCTTCGAATTCTTGGGGAGCAAGGTTTTTCCTTCTTCCTACCTTTAAGGGCCATTCTACAGTGTTGGTATAGTTTTGTTTGTTTTTGTTTATGAAATGTGTTTATTAACTGCATATAATTGGGTTTTCTTGAGAAACACAGTAACCTCAATTTAGGAACTCTGTGCCCATATATGTAATCTGTGATATGAATTATGATAAACAGAAACTCTGCATTGTCCATGGACAAAGATTTGAACCATTTCTCCACCTTTGAAAATAAAATAAACCCCCCTTCCTTAAGTGTAGACATTTGTAGGGTACAGATGCCTTTATACATTCCATTGTGTGTAATCCTCAGCATGGTCCCCACAAGAGAAATTAAATAACCTGGGGCTCCAGGTCAGGCTAAATGACTATTTGAGGTCACTCTGATGGTCAGATGACAAGACTATTTTTCCTTCTTCCTACCTTCCAGGGCCATTCTGCCAAGTTGGTGTCCTTTGTGAGGGGAGAAGCAGCAGGGTATGGAGGACAGGGAAGGTCTTTGGTGACAGACAGACCCGGGTTAGACAGTGGTAGCTTTGTGTAATTACCTTAGCTTTTTGAGTCTCTGTTTCCTTATCTCTAAAATGGGACCGACATTACCTATACCATGAGACTCAAAAATGTTAATTAAAATTACCATCATTGTTCTTTTGAGGTTATTATTAATAGTGTTTCTAGGGTTTATATATATTTTCATCACCAAAGATTGGGGCTTGTGGTCAAACAAGACAGAATATCTGAACTGGAAAGTGTCCCCCAAATCCAGAGCATGAGAACACGATCAGCACTCCCTCTGCCGCTACCTCACCCAGCTACATGTCACCCCACGGAAGGCAGCTTCTGCCTCAGAATTGTCCCCAAGCTTTGGCAGGTTGGAGCTTTACACAGGTAGGGTTCTGACCATTGGGATCCGGTGCTGCCTTGGAAACCAGCTGTCTGGTGTCATTCATTAACTCAGAAGGCAAGAGGAGCAGAAAATGCAGTCGTTGCCTAGGAAGAGAAAAAGAAACTGACATGCTCATACCCAAGATGCATGCGACCCAATGCCTTCACCAGCACCGAGACCACAGGACAGGCCAAACCCAATAACACTACTTCTCCGGTCCCAGCTCCAAGCACTCACATGCGCAGCTGAGGTGCTGTCTGTCTGGGATGACTTCTTTGGCTGCTGCCTCTTTCCTGAGATACTTCTCAAGGCTGCCCTTGAGATGTTGACATGAACCTGATTTCAAGGGTCTGGAGCTGTTTGAGGGAAGGGGCCACACCTCTAATTATCACAGGTCCCAGGGAGAATGTGTTACCATTCTGTGAAATGAGAACTCATTTCTCCTCTCCCTGTCTTGTGGGAATCTGGGGAAGAACTCGATGAACTAGAAAGTGTCACCCTACTTTCCATATAGGCAAGCTGTTGAACTAAAGCAAAGCTACCCTCATGTGGGCCAATAAATGATTGAGCTCATCTGGTTGAAGGTGTCTGAGTTGGAGGAAGTTATGACCTCTTTTTCTTTGGGGACTGAGAGGGAGAATGGGGTCCCACCACCCTGTGTAGGAGCTTTCCTCCTCCTCAGCAAGGATTAGGTCTTTCCTTGGGCTTGGTCCTAAGGACTTCCTTTGGGGATAGAAGGCGCAGCACATCTGGGACCCCTGCCCCTAGTCAGCAAGAAGTCCCACAGGTCCTTCTGGTGCCCTGAGGACATTTATTTAATTCTGTTGTCTATTCAGGATTAGTGTGCTTAGAACTTGAGGAGCTGTTTAAAAAGACATACCACCAGCCCCACACCCCCAAAGAATGTCATAATGAGGGTGGGTAGGTAGGGGTGAGTTGAAAAGCTGCTCTGGTGATTTTAATAAGATTACCTTTCACCTAGACCCCTGGTTTCCAAAATGTGGTAGCCAGAGCAGCAAGGTCAGCATCATTTGGAAACTTGTTAGCAATGCAAATTCTCCGACGCCACACCAGACCTACTTAAATCAGAAACTCTGGCCGTGGGCTGAGAAATCCACGCTTTAACAAGTCCTCCAGGTGGTTTTGATGCATCCTAAAGTTTGAGAGGCACTGTCCTAAGTGGTCAGGAGGACTGGATGCAGGTGAGTTATTTCTGCTCGGTACAGGCCAGGGGACATGCCTTCCATAAAATCTTCTGTTAGTAGCGTTTAAAGTTTTGTCCACTAACTGCCTTCTATGAATCACTCAGGGTTCCTGGGCCCCACTTCAGATTTGCTGAATCAAAATCTTTGCATTTGGGGATCTAGGGAGAGTGCTTGCTTAACATGTCCCCAAGAAGCTTCTTAAGCCTAGTTACTTTTAGTAATTACCTCATTGTACAGACCATCATTACTCAAAGTATAGTCTATGAACCAGCAGCATGGACATCACCTGGGAGCTTGTTAGAAATGCAGAATCTCAGGCCAAGCCAGACCTATAGAATCAAGACCTGAATTTCTAACATGATCCCCAGGTAATTCATATACATGCTAACATTTGAGAAGCATCGCCTTAGACCGTTTGCTTGGACCACCTGCTACATGTGGACAGCTGCTTCTTAAAGCCGTGAGTGGGAAGTGCCATTCCAGAGTAGACCAAGGACTCTCACACAGTACCAGTGTCCCGTGGGTCCTGCCTCAGACATCCTGGAGCATGTCCTGATGTGTAATTAATGGGGTAATAGATGCCCTTGCAAACCACTGGAGAGCTGGTCAACACCTAAGGAGTGTAGGGTTGTGGGTCTTGCATCTTTTAAGAACAGAAGTTCACTCAAACATCTTTCCAAACTACCTTTTGTTTTTTCCAGAGGAGAGAGGAAAACCCAGTTCACTCATCACCACCTAGCCCAGAGAGGCAAGGTTTAGGACTCACTGGACTCATTCTTTTGTTTGTAGTTGGTTTCATGTAGCTTTCCGGAAAATACTTGCCAATAGTTCTTTACACCTTAGTGTGAGTTGAGGTTAATTCATCTTTTCTTTGGGTCTTGACACTTTTGAAGGGAAGGCTTGACAATATGTGCTGGAACAGGCTCTACTCCTCCATTCAAGGAACTTTAGGCATCAATAGCAGATGAAAAGGTGTTTGGGGGAAGGGATGTTCAAATAATGAGCCTTCCTAGAACTCCTCAGTCATGTCTAGTACCTGGACCTAACCTCTGAGTATTGCTGGTTTGTTTCTCTTTTATATTTCTGGGAGGAAAATGGTTGGGCTGAATGGTCTCTGGGACTCTTTCCTTTTTTGGAAATTCTTTGGAGTATTTGTTGAACATTCATTCTGTGCTAAGTCCTTTGCTGGATATTGAGGGGATGGGAAATTTAAGGTGATGCTTCCTCTGGTCTCCCGGGCTGAAGACCAGAGGAGGACAGAGTTATTCTCTTCCTCTCCCTTCAAAATGGATGTACTTGGGTAGTGACTCAGTAGTATCTATAAAGAATATAATGGAAACCTCTACTTTTATTGATGTGAAGAAACTAGTTCATCCATTCATTCATTCATTTGTTCAACAGTTTTTTTTTTAATGTCTACTACTTGTAGATAGTTCTTCATGAGATTTATTTGATTATGGAAACAATCTTTCTTAAAAGCACCTGCTTCCAAAGATAAGTTTTTAAAATTTCAGACTAGTTGTAACATATAATGAATAGAGCACTGATTAGAAGAAAAGGACTATTTTCCCACCAGTTTCCCAAAGGGCAGTTTGAGGGAAGTCAAGTTGAAATTGTAAATAAGGAGGACCTTTCCATCAGTCAGCACTGGCCACCCATGGATTAGAGTGACTCATCCCCCCCAGAAATACAAACACACACACGCACATACACACACGGAACTGGTAGAGGAGAGGCAGAAGGGTCAGTTGTCATTGCCAAGGACTTTGAGATGAGACATGCACTTGGTGGCCTCCTGAAGTATCTTTCAGCCCTGAGATTTTGTGAGAAATACAGGATTGCATGAGATTCATCTCAAGAATTGTAGTTCTTTTAGCATAACAATATCTACATGGCTTATTCCATTATGTTTCTGCAGGATGAATAGAAGGGCTGGCAAATGCAAGCTAGATTTTATGTTTCTGTCCCAAGTGAGAAGACACTGGGAATATGGTTCAAATATAATGGACTGAGTAGAAAACATCAAAGGCTTAGAATTAAAAGGGCAATAGACATCGTAAAGCTAGTAACTGAGAAAAATTGTAGGAACTTTTCCTCCTAAATTCACCTAAAGTTCTAGAATTGTGGAGGAGTCAAGAAGATATCAAGCTTCATTCACTAACGGGTCTCCGAGTTAGTGTCACAAGACCCAACTAGGGGAGGTACTGGAGGTGGCATGGGAGCTGATTTCTGCATAAAATTCTATCACTAGGTAGAAAACTGAGAGTTTAGATCAAGTCATCCTCCTATTTAAAGGGTTCAAACAAAGCCAGATCTTGTCATATTTGTCTCTATTTGTCTTCTAAAGATCCAGGCTTGAGGAAGCTCATAAATAGTTCTACAATTTAGGTACCTGTCACCAGCATGCAGAGACCCAGTCCAAATATTAGCTTTATGCCAGGAATGCATTTCCAGAGATTTGTGTGTGCAATTCTTATTTTTCACAAAAATTAATTGTTCAAAATTGATTTCCAGCTGCCTTTTCTTATCAGATCTTTACACACACCCATACTTAGCAATATAGCCCAGTAGCTAAGAGATCAGGTATGGAGTCAAACAGACCTCAGTGGGAATCTTAGCTTTGATTCTTTTTAGCAGTTTTAAATGAAGGCAAGTTATATATCTTCTCTGGACCTCAGTTTCATCAGCTAGAAAATGGGAATATTTCTAATATCTATCCCAGAGGGTTGTTGTAGGACTAAATGAGAAAATATTCATAAAGTGCTGGCAGAGTATCTGACTCATAGAAAGTACTTCATTAAGATCACTTTTATTATACCCGATTTTTTCATAGTGGGGCTTGAGGATGTGGACCAATATCCTAGCATCTTAGAGGTCAGTAATTGATCTCAAGATTTTAACAGTCTAGGATTCCTTCCTTCTCTCATTTCTAACAAATATTTATTTAGTACCTACTCTCTGCTAGGCAGTATTTTAGCACTTGGCATAGATGCATAAGATAGAGATTATCACTGCCCTCATGGGGTTTTCACTCTAGGAGGGGAGCCAGACAGTGAGCAAGTGGCTAAACAGAGATGTGGTTACAGATTGGGATGAGCAACGTGAAGAAAGCAAATGATGGGTAGTAATGGATCATACCAGCATATGGGAACCTCCTCTAACAGGGTGATCAGAGAAGGACTGTTTAAGTAGGTGACATCTAAGCTGGGCCTGAAGAATGAAAAAGATCCAGCCAGGCAAAGAACCACTGACCCCTCCATTAGTACACGAGGTAGACAGATTTTCACCAGGAGTACTCCATCCAAGTTGATAGCCCCAGCTTTCTTCCCATCTGTACAGGAAAAAGACTTTGCCAGCAAGTGGGAAAGAGAGTTTTCCTAATTTTATTGCATATGCTGGAAGGTTCAATCATATCACAGTTCTCTAGGGCTCAGCATATTTTAGGATTTGCACCACGTATAAACGTTCTCCAGAGAAACAGAACCAAAATGAGATAGAATATATGTGTATGTTTATACATATAAAATGAGATTTATGATAAGGAATTGGGTCATGAGAATTTGGAGGCTGAGAAGTCCCATGGTCTGCCGTCCATAAGCTGGAGACCCAGGAAAGGTGGTGGTGTAAATTCTAGTCTAAGTCTGAAGGCCTGAGAACCAGGAGTGATGCTGATGGTGTAAGTTCCAGTCCAAGGTCAAGAGAAGACTGATTTTCAGCTTAAACAGTCAGGCAAAGAGGGAAAATTCAACTTTCTCTGCCTTTTTGTTCCATTCAAGCCCTCAGTGGATTGGATGGTACCCACTCTCATTGGGGAGGGCCATCTGATTTACTCAGCCCGCCAATTCAAATGCTAATCTCTTCTAGAAACACCTTTACAGACTACCCAGAAATAATGTATAACCAGATATCTGGGCATCCCTTGGCCCAGTTAAGTTGACATGTAAAATTAACCATAACACATCACCAATATACAGTTTCTGTCTATTGCTGAAGAAGTGTAACTTGTGAAAAGAGATTTAGAACCAGAATACAACATTTCTCTGCCACTTCCTAGTTGAGTGAGCTTCAGCAAATTAATCTCTGAGTCTTAGTTTTCTCATCGGTAAAATGTGAGTGTAGCTTCTGTTGTTGTTAGAATTGACATTGAAATGAGATAATGCATACAAAGTGTTCAAGGACTTCCCTGGTGACGCAGTGGTTAAGAATCCGCCTGCCAATGCAGGGGACACGTGTTTGAGCCCTGGTCCGGGAAGATCCCACATGCCGCGGAGCAAATAATCCCGTGCGCCACAACTACTGAGCCTGCACTCTAGAGCCCATGAGCCACAGCTACTGAGCCTGCGCTCTAGAGCCCACGTGCCACAACTACTGAAGCCCGTGTGCCTAGAGCCCGTGCTCCGCAACAAGAGAAGCCACTGCGATGAGAAGCCTGTGCACTGCAACGAAGAGTAGCCCCTGCTTGCCGCAACTAGAGAAAGCCCACACACAGCAACGAAGACCCAACACAGCCAAAAATAAATAAATAAATAAATAAATAAATGAAGTGTTCAGTATAGTGCCTTATATATAGTATTCACAGAGTAAAACAAGTTTTCCTGTGGGATTGTTTAAAATAGTGTAAACCACCCCTATTTTCTACCCCATGTGGTTAAAAAAAGTCTTTGGCATATGTGATGGCTTTGAAACATGTCTGCCAACTCATTGACACTCCTTCTGTCAAGAGGTGGGGTGTAATTCCCTTCTTAAAAGTGGACTTTCCTAGTGACTCATACCTAACTGAGAGTAGCAGAAGGGACACTGAGTGACTTCTGAGGCTACATTGGAAAAGGTAACAGCTTCCATCTTGCTCTCTCCCTCTTGGGGTGTTCCCCCACCACCACCCTTGGCGCTCAGCCACCAGACTGTGATGAAGATAGGCAGCCACATGGAAAGGCCACTCATAGATATTCCAGCCACTGCCCTGGGTGAGGTCCCCGCCAAGAGCCAGCATCAACCCCCAGACATGTGAGTGAGCAAGCCTTTGGATAATTCCAGCCCCCAGGCTTCAGATACCCCTGCTGACCCTCAGTGGAGCAGGGATGAGCTGCACCTGCCAAGCCCTGCTCAAACTGCATATTTGTGAGCAAAATAAATGTTGTCATTGTTTTAAGCCCTAAGTATTGGAGTGGTTTGATACACAGCAATAGGTAACTGGAATAGCACCCTTCCCTGCCTTGGTCCATTCCACCCCCTACCATAGTGTCTTTCCTTCCATCCACTCTGGGTCCAGAGTAGCAGAGATATTAGGAAGGACATTGTATTGTAGTGAGATCTTGTTTCTTCCAACACCCTGCAAAGTTTTGGGCAAGTAGCTTCTTCTCTGTGGGCTTTAGTCTCCTCCTCTGTGTGCTGGCTTTGGACTAGATACTCTCTCATGCATTTGCTAGTCCCAAGGTCATGTAGGAAACCAATATGGAAATAGGGAAAGTTGCACGCTTTAGGCATTTTGGATTGTATGTCTAAGTTTTGCATGCTGTAGTATAGAAATCCAATGTTCTCTGAGAGCCTTCTTTGTGAATTTTCAATTAAAGAAAACATAGCCTAAGCACTTTTGATTTGAGAGGGAGATTTTACGTCTCAAGACCTCCAGGTTAACTACGAATGGGCTTCGTTGGAGCCTCGCAGGCCCGTCTTGATCCAATTTTCTAGTAATTCTCATAGAGTCCTCACTAGAACCTGTGCCCTGAAGAGGCCTACAATTCCTGGGGGCCCATTTAACACCTGTAAATTCTCTTTTTTTTTTTTTTACATCTTTATTGGAGTGTAATTGCTTTACAATGGTGTGTTAGTTTCTGCTTTATAACAAAGTGAATCAGTTATACATATACATATGTTCCCATATCTCTTCCCTCTTGTGTCTCCCTCCCTCCCACCCTCCCTGTCCCACCCCTCTAGGTGGTCACAAAGCACCGAGCTGATCTCCCTGTGCTATGCGGCTGCTTCCCACTAGCTATCTATTTTACGTTTGGTAGTGTATATATGTCCATGCCACTCTCTCACTTTGTCACAGCTTACCCTACCCCCTCCTCATATCCTCAAGTCCATTCTCTAGTAGGTCTGTGTCTTTATTCCTGTCTTACCCCTAGGTTCTTCATGACATTTTTTTTTCTTAAATTCCATATATATGTGTTAGCATATGGTATTTGTCTTTCTCTTTCTGACTTCACTCTGTATGACAGACTCTAGGTCTATCCACCTCATTACAAATAGCTCAATTTCATTTCTTTTTATGGCTGAGTAATGTGCCACATCTTCTTTATCCATTTATCTGTCGATGGACATTTAGGTTGGTTCCATGTCCTGACTATTGTAAATAGTGCTGCAGTGAACATTGTGGTGTATGTCTCTTTTTGAATTACGGTTTTCTCAGGGTATATTCCCAGTAGTGGGATTGCTGGGTCATATGGTAGTTCTATTTGTAATTTTTTAAGGAACTCCCATACTGTTCTCCATAGTGGCTGTACCAATTCACATTCCCACCAGCAGTGCAAGAGTGTTCCCTTTTCTCCACACCCTCTCCAGCATTTATTGTTTGTAGATTTTTTGATGATGGCCATTCTGACTGGTGTGAGATGATATCTCATTGTAGTTTTGATTTGCATTTCTCTAATGATTAATGATGTTGAGCATTCTTTCATGTGTTTGTTGGCAGTCTGTATCTCTTCTTTGGAGAAGTGTCTATTTAGGTCTTCTGCCCATTTTTGGATTGGGTTGTTTGTTTTTTTGTTATTGAGCTGCATGAGCTGCTTATAAATTTTGGAGATTAATCCTTTGTCAGTTGCTTCATTTGCAAATATTTTCTCCCATTCTGAGGGTTGTCTTTTGGTCTTGTTTATGGTTTCCTTTGCTGTGCAAAAGCTTTGAAGTTTCATTAGGTCCCATTTGTTTATTTTTTTTGTTATTTCCATTTCTCTAGGAGGTGGGTCAAAAAGGATCTTGCTGTAATTTATGTCATAGAGTGTTCTGCCTATGTTTTCCTCTAAGAGTTTGATAGTTTCTGGCCTTACATTTAGGTCTTTAATCCATTTTGAGCTTATTTTTGTGTATGGTGTTAGGGAGTGATCTAATCTCATACTTTTACATGTAGCTGTCCAGTTTCCCCAGCACCACTTATTGAAGAGGCTGTCTTTTCTCCACTGTATATTCTTGCCTCCTTTATCAAAGATAAGGTGACCATATGTGCATGGGTTTATCTCTGGGCTTTCTATCCTGTTCCATTGATCTATCTTTCTGTTTTTGTGCCAGTACCATACTGTCTTGATTACTGTAGCTTTGTAGTATAGTCTGAAGTCAGGGAGCCTGATTCCTCCAGCTCTGTTTTTCGTTCTCAAGATTGCTTTGGCTATTCGGGGTCTTTTGTGTTTCCATACAAATTGTGAAATTTTTTGTTCTAGTTCTGTGAAAAATGCCAGTGGTAGTTTGATAGGGATTGCATTGAATCTATAGGTTGCTTTGAGTAGTAGAGTCATTTTCACAATGTTGCTTCTACCAATCCAAGAACATGGTATATCTCTCCATCTGTTTGTATCATCTTTAATTTCTTTCATCAGTGTCATAATTTTCTGCAGGTCTTTTGTCTCCTTAGGTAGGTTTATTCCTAGATATTTTATTCTTTTTGTTGCAGTGGTAAATGAGAGTGTTTTCTTGATTTCACTTTCAGATTTTTCATCATTAGTGTATAGGAATGCCAGAGATTTCTGTGCATTAATTTTGTATCCTGCTACTTTACCAAATTCATTGATTAGCTCTAGTAGTTTTCTGGTAGCATCTTTAGGATTCTCTGTGTATAGTATTATGCCCCCATCTGTTGAGTGATTTCTGGCAGATGGTCTCTAAAGGGTGCTGTTTGTTTTATCATTTCAGTTTCTTCTGAAGAAGGATTTGAAATCAATTTAGGGATCATGTTTGGGGACTTTGTCAAAACTACAGGCTCCAGCTCAAACAGGAATCGGTCCTCAGGGGCTCTCTGATGACAAAGTGAAAGTGATCTGGGCTGTTCCCTGTATCCTTGTTCTCATCCCCTTCCTGTGCCAAGTGGTTGGCTTTTCTTTCCAAGTCTATTGCCTCCTTCAATTATTCTTTTATTTCATACCACTGAGGTGTGTCCTGCTCTGTCTTGTGTACAAAACTGTCATGGGCTAGGCTTTTCTGTTGGACAAAAGCTAGCCTGCCTGAAAGGGTCGCTTTGAAAGCCAGGTCTCCAAATCAAATGTCATACCTCTAATAGAAACAGGAGAAACTCTTCTAATTAAATAGTACTTCTGGGCAAGCTTTGGAGAAAAAAAAAAAAAAGATTGTAGAGGCTTTAGAGATCTCAGCTAGCTTATAGAATATCAATGTGGAAAAATGGATTTGTTTGTTTATCTACCCCCTCACCTCCAACCATGGACAGGCAGATCACGAAACTCAGTGTCAGAAAACATTAGTCCTGAGAGCCCAGCCGGAACACAACTTGTTTTTCTTAGTCTGTTTAAGGCTGCTGAGATTGGATTATATCCCTGGGATATTGCGTTTTCTATCCTTCTACTGCCTAGAGCTTGGCCATTATTGTGATATTGGCAGAGATGTTGCCAAAGTACAAAAGGTGCTTGGTGTTATGAGTCCTTAACTGAAGGATGGCTGGCACATGAAGGACCCTGTTCCTCAGCTGGGCTTTGCAGCTGTTGTCCTGACTGCAGCTGTGTGTAAGGTTGGCTCTCGCTGTGGGATGCTCTATCAGTCTTAGAGCAAAGGAAAAGGAGGGAATAAGAGGTTTGGTATTGGAACCTCAATTGAAATTGCAACCCAAGGCATCTTTGATCACCTAGCTAGAATGGGAGAGTAGGTCAGGTTTGACATGCCAGTGGTCTCCTGCCTGAGGTTCTCTGTCCCTGAGCTGTGGTCGTCGGCTTCAGTTGGTTAGAGCACTAAACTAAGGGGTGGACATCCAGTGTTGGATCCCCAGCTTGGTGGAGGATCTAAGATGTGGATATAAAGCCTGTAGGTAAAACGAGAGCCACAGCCAGGGAGTAATTTGCCCACAACCTGTAACAGAGGCAGGGCGGCCCATCTCTTCTCTCAGCTCCAGCCCAGGTCTCTGTCCAAGTCCGGCAGCCTGTAAATGGAAGCCGTTGATCACAAGGGCGACCGGAGAAGGGTGTTAGCACTAGTAGCCCATGCCTACTATGGGAAAAGCAATTTTGAGTGCTTGCCCTACAGGTATTGGTCAGCAGTGCCACCTTAGGGTTAAAGATGGTACCTTACGTAATGAACCTGGCCTTGCAGTCTCCTCTAGTAATAGGGCCCTGGGCAAAATAACCTCCCTCCCCAGTTCATCCATAGTCATACAGGCCCTGCCTGAGGTGAGGCTGAATGGAAACTCAGGCCTTGTCAAGTGATAGAGATTGTCTCCAAGTCCCAGGGGAGCCCTGTGGCTGTGAAGTTGTTGGCATGCAGGAGGCCAGTGTTCTCACTGATAGGGGAAGCAGATTTCAGGTTTTACTGCAAAAATATTTAGCTTGTTTTTCATGAGTGACTAAACCTTGAGTCCCAGCACTTTGGCTGAGTGATTCTCCTCCCCACCTCAGCTCCTCCTCCAAATCCCCTTTGGACCTCAGTCATGTAACTGCCAGGCCTTACCAACTAGGGTCCCTCATAGCTATGTAGGAGCTATGCAGCTTAAGTCCCATTCAGTTTATATATATGGCGCCTTCAGCTTGCCCGGGGAACTTTACAAGCGGATGAGGGCCAAAGAGACTTTTGTTTTGGAAGAATCATCAGGACGACTCTAATTTTAAGAAAGGGGTAGAGCTTGGTCCCTGTGGGCTTCCCAATGACTAGACGAATGTCACTGGGGGAAACGTGGGCTGGCTAGATTTAGTAACCAAGTAGCTCGACCGAAAAGTTCAGAATGAATCTGACCTCTTTTTCAGATTGTTTTTTGAAATTGATTGGCTTCAGTAGGCAGATTATAGGAATTTTAAAAAATCAAGTATTCTTATGTTAGTGTGATTTGTCTGTTTTATTTGACACTTAATATTGACACTCTTCATTACCATTTAGAACCTAATGCTTTCATTTTTAAAATGTTTGTTTCAGTAGCCCGTGAAATAGGTAAGAACTGTCATGGTCAAAAGATAAGAGAACAAGAGGATAAGTAAGAGTCTATCAGTCTGTTGATTATCCCTCTGTGTGTCTAACCACCTATCCCTCTGTCTGTCTGACTGTCCTTTGTACTTCTGACTGCCATCTGTCTATCTATCTGTGTGTGACTGACTAGGGGTGCCTCTCCTTCCCTCTTTCAGAATGTCTTCCCTTCTTCCATCCTTTCCTTTCTTTCTTCCCTTTTTTATTGAATAATTGTTTGATTTCCTACTATGTGGGGAGCATTATTTTTTGTTAATTCATGAAGCTGATAGAACTCCTTAGTACCAGAGTGAAGCTTAAAGGTCAAGGATATTGACCCTGCAGAGTTGGGGCCAGAAAACTTCTCAGTGTCAGAATGAGAGATGTGAAACACCAGTCTCTCATCTCACAGAGAAATGCAATAGCTCTTTGAAGTTCCACTAAACTAGAGAATGAATATGGATGGTGTAGGCATTCAATAAATGTTTGCTGAATTGAATGCAATAAAAATGATAAAAGAGACATTATAATGCATTTTTTAAAACTTCATTACATGCACTGAAAGATGTTTTTGACATTTTATCTACATTCCTAGTTACATCCCGAATGCCTGGCATGTATGATGATAGAGTTCCTTGCAGTGCCACGTTGTGAATCAGTGGCTGCAGCGTCAAAACCCATGCTGGCCTCCAACAATTTAATTCTAATGTGGGGCGGGGAGGAGACTCACATTAAAGCAGTCATTGATATATGCTTGGTGTTCACAATACACATCTCATGAAATCTTTTAGTAATTACATAAAGTGGAATTTATATCCCCATTCCATTTTTTAACAGATGACAAAACTGAGACTCAAATACATTCATTAATCTGCCTCTGTCACATACCTAATAAGTGGTAGGATGGAAATGTAAATCCAGGTTTATCAAACTTTGCAAAATATTTAACCATGTTTTTTGTACCCTTTTCTATGTACCCTTCAAATCACATGTCACAGAAATTATTTTTTGCTATTTTGAGATTTGAGTTATCAATAACAACTATTCTTCCATGTTCTAACTTACAAACATTTCATTTTGAGTCTCATGAAACTTTAAGCATAAAGCTTCAAAATGTCACATAGGGCCAATTATGTACTTAAGTTCAGGCCAGTCTTTAATGAATTCAGTTCCAATAGGGAATAAATGAGTCTGTCTCCAACAGTCCTTGTATGATCATTTCAGTTTTTCATTTGACACCCTTTCCCCATGTTGAAAGTCCTAAGATATATATACCTAAAACATGCCTCAAAATTTTCCTGGTCTTAAAAACCTGGGCAACCTCCTCTAAATATGAGCAGGGACTTCTTCATGAGCTGCGTTATCACCACCCTGTAAATCTGGGGTGACAACGAAGTAGTAGATGGCTGTGCAAGTTAAAGAATTTGCCCAATGGGCTCCTATGCTAAATTATGCTGTCAGGACATAAACATGGAAGCCTATTTTCTGATAAAAAGTAATGATACGGGGCTTCCCTGGTGGCGCAGTGGTTGAGAGTCCGCCTGCCGATGCAGGGGACACGGGTTCGTGCCCCGGTCCGGGAGGATCCCACGTGCCGCGGAGCGGCTGGGCCCATGTGAGCCCAGTGAGCCATGGCCGCTGAGCCTGCACGTCTGGAGCCTGTGCTCCGCAACGGGAGAGGCCACAACAGAGAGGCCCGCGTACCGCAAAAAAAAGTAATGATACGTAGAACTTGAGCATGATTCTTCTGCAAAAAGAACATGTAAATTTGTAATGTGTTATTTACTTTTCAACAAAGTCCATTTGGTGGTTCTTTTTCTATTGACACAGGCTCCAAACTCCATGAGGGCCAGGGCCACTTGGGTATGAAACTCAGTTTTATGTCTACAGCACCCAAGTCCTCAGGTAGTATTTGGTAAATAAATGCATGAGTATAATATAGCATAAGCTCCTCCCAGATCTGAGACTGCCCAAGCTGTCTTTCTCTCTTGCTGTTGCTGGTGATCTCTCTGCTTCTCAACTCCTCCCATGCCAGGCTTTGGGTTTCTAGGCTCTCATTAGGCCCACCAGCCTTTCAGTTTTGCTCATCCCTTCTTGTGCCTGTCTTTCTCCTTCTCAGCTTAGCTCAGATACTCTCAACAGGATCATTGTGTGTTCCTCCTGGCTCTAAAGTGCAGGGTCTGAAGTTCAACTCCAACCATTTCCCATCCTCTGTGCAGACAAATGTACTGTGTTATTCTGGGGAACCAGCCCAGGATGTTTCCTAGTGGTAGAAACAGGGAGGATTATGTAAAATACAGCAGATACCAAGCTGGGAAGGATGGTAGAGGTAATACCTTCAGTAGACTCTTCTTTCCTGGGCAAACCTTGCTCATAGCAGATGTCCCTGCTACCTGCTTGTTTTGCTCTGGACTCCCTGGTTTGTTGGTTCTTTTCCTAAAACAACAAGAACTAAATGCAGTTATTATCAATGTTCTTTGCCCACTGCAGAGCCCAGGGGAGTCAATGCTGCCTATAGTTTGGAGGTTTTGCTGCTAGTGGTGTCACTTAAGATCGGAATTAACGTCTTTTTAGCTGCCATGCTGCATTGCTAGCTATATAAGAGCTTAGGGCAATCATACATCCAGACTTTTTTTTTACATGAAATATTGTAAAATCAGCACCAACTACAACACCCTAAAACACATTCTGTAGTTGTATAGAGGATATTTTTACATTTTTAAAAAAGTAATTCACATTCAACAGGGTATAATGAAAAAAATACAAATATACAAAACTACCCATAATTATACCATTCAACAATATCTTCTGCTAACATTTTAATGTCTAGCCTTCCAATGTGTATTCCATGCATTTATCTGTAGCTATCTATCACATACGTATTTTAACTAAACTAGGATCACACTGTTTGTATTGTTTTATAACTTGCCTTTTTTACTTAACATATTATAATATTTCTAAATCAATAAATAAATTTCTACAATATCCTTTTACTGAGTAATGTTGTATTTTAAGGATACCCATAGTATATGTAACCTGTCATCACTGTTATATATCTACCTGTTTCTAATCTTTAAGTGTTACCAAGTATTACAGGGGATATCATTCAGGCTAAGTCTTTGTGCATATTCTTCAGTATTTCCTTGGGATGTTTCTAGAATTAGAAGCAAAGCAATGGATAAATCATTTTAAGGCTTTTGATATGTAAACAATTGATACTTTGAAAACTTCAATGAGTATTATATTTCATCCTGTATTTGGCTTAGATAATTTCAAATCTTGAGTCTGTTTTCTGTTGTATCAGTTGTCACTACAAATTCCATAAACATCTCTTCGATGCCTTGTCACTGATTTTTAAAAAAATATTAAACAAGACAAGGTCACTCGTTTGGCAGGTATTTGCCAAAAGTTAACACTGTGTAAGGCACTCTGTTCTTGATCCTCTTTAATTTACATAATACAGGAAGCATTGTTCCATTAATAAATAATTCAAGATATTTTCTGTTAAATTTGTTCCCTTTCTTTTTTTTAAAGTTATTTATTTATTTTTGCTGTGTTGGGTCTTCGTTTCTGTGCGAGGACTTTCTCTAGTTGCGGCGAGCAGGGGCCACTCTTCATTGCGGTGCGCGGGCCTCTCACTATCGCGGCCTCTCTTGTTGCGGAGCACAGGCTCCAGACGTGCAGGCTCAGTAGTTGTGGCTCATGGGCCTAGTTGCTCCACGGCATGTGGGATCTTCCCAGACCAGGACTCGAACCCGTGTCCCATTCATTAGCAGGCAGATTCTCAACCACTGCGCCACCAGGGATGCCCCCCCTTTCTTAATGCACTAAATATGTTACTTTGTCAAATTTTATTTTATTTTATTTATTTATTTTATTAATTAATTGATTTATTTTTGGCTTCATTGGTTCTTCGTTGCTGCCAGCGGGTTTTTCTCTAGTTGTGGCGAGTAGTGGCTACTCTTCGTTGCGGTGCGGGCTTCTCATTGTGGTGGCTTCTCTTTGTTGCGGAGCACGGGCTCTAGGCCCACGGGCTTCAGTAGTTGTGGCACATGGGCTTAGTTGCTCCACGGCATGTGGGATCTTCCTGGACCAGGACTCGAACCCATGTCCCCTGCATTGGCAGGCCGATTCTTAACCACTGCGCCACAAGGGAAGTCCCTCAAATTTTAAAATACATTGTCGAAATGGAAATAAGGGTAATTTGGCATGAGGGTGACTTCCTTGTTTTTCACCCTGGATTTAAAAATAATTAAAAATATAAAGAGCACCTGCTTACTTTAGTAAATTAGAAAAATTCAGAAAAATATAAAGAAGAAAATAAATGACTCATAACCAAACCATTCAAAGACAATTACTGTTAATTGGTGTATTTCCTTCCAGGCATTTTCTTTGTATATTTTTTACATAGCTGAGATCATACTATATAGGCAAGTTTTCAAGAGTATAATGTAAATATTTCCTCTTGTTATGAAAAACTCTCTGAAAACGTTATCTCTAATGGCTTCATAATATTTCATCATGGAAATAAATATATAGAATTTGACGGTTAATAGTAAAAATGCTAGAGTAAAATTGCATGGGTTCTAGTCCTGATGCTGCCATGGTTATCTTCTGATCTTGAGAAGTTACTTTTCTGCGGCTCAGTTTCCTTATATACAAAATAGGGATAATTATAACCTCTATCTTTTAAAGTTTCTGTAAGGAATACATAAGACAATTCAAATAAAGCTTAAACTGGTACCTGGCACATAATGAGCATACAATGAAAGTTATTATTATTTTTCCTATTACTACTTAATCATTCTACCTATTGCTAGATATTTATCTCAATGTTACTGAGATAACATTTACCATTATAAAATTACTGTAGAGTATAATTCTTCACAAACATTTTTATAACCTTAGAATGTTTTTCATAAGATAGAATCAAATTCAGTGATATGAACACTGTTAAGATTCTAAATATTGCCAAAATTGCTTATGTACAGTATAATGCAGTATTGTTATTCTCATCAGAGAGGTATTGATAGTTATGTACAAATCGGGATCACCTGTGGGACTTTTTTTTTTTAAAGAAGATGTTGGGGGTAGGAGTTTAGTAATTTATTTATTTATTTTTGCTGTGTTGGGTCTTCGTTTCTGTGCGAGGGCTTTCTCTAGTTGTGGCAAGCGGGGACCACTCTTCATCGCGGTGCGCGGGCCTCTCACTGTCGTGGCCTCTCTTGTTGCAGAGCACAGGCTCCAGACGCGCAGGCTCAGTAGTTGTGGCTCACGGGCCTAGTTGCTCCGCGGTATATGGGATTCTCCCAGACCAGGAGCTCGAACCCGTGTCCCCTGCATTAGCAGGCAGATTCTCAACCACTGACCCACCAGGGAAGCCCACCTGTGGGACTTTTTAATCCTCTCCTCTCATCCTCTCCCCACTCACCCTCATCCTCCCTCTCCCAGATGACATGTGATAATCAGAATCTCTGGGGCATTTGGACACTCTTATCCTTTTAATTTCTTCAGATGCAAAATGAGGATATCCGATATCTATTTCATAGGGTTGTTGTAATAAATAAATAAAATGATGCATGTGTATAGGGCTTTATACATAGTAAGCACTCAGTGTTAGCCATCATTACTTTATTATTACAAATGACATTAAATTTATAATTTATACTCCTGCCAGGGAAGTATAAAATTGTCTGTCTCATTGCCCCTCATCAGTGTTCTGCATAATTATTTTAAAATTTATTTTAAATTTAGTTTAAATTAATTCAAGCTATTTAAAGTATTAATTATTTTAAAATATTTTCTGATTCAGTAAGTAAAAGGTAGCATTTCAGTGTTTTAATTTGCTTTCCTTTCATTACTGTTGGAGTGGAACTTTTGTCAAATATTTATTAGCCATTTGTATTACTGTATATGAGTGTAGGAAGGGGAGGGAGGGAGAGAGAGAGAGACGGACAGACACAGGGAGGGAGTAAGGGAGGAAAGGAGATCAGGATCTATTTATTTTATAGGGGTCTTGATTTTGTACTTTTTCTTTTTGCGGGGAGGAGATCTGTTGCTCTTTGGTTAGTAAGAATGTTATCCTTAATCTGACCATGTTTTATTCCTACTGAACTCGTTTTGTTTCCCTATGATCAGTATATGTTTCTAAAGTTTTCCAAGCCCTCTGGTTAATTATCCATTTTAGAATTTTGCCAGAGAGCATTGTTAAGCTTTTAAGTCTATGGTCTCTTAACTCCATTCTTTTTTCTCATTAAAAAAAAAAAAATCTGAAAACATTAGCCAGTCTCCTATTCTCTGGCACAACTTGAAATCTCCATGATTGCTCAGAGCTTCCAGACGGTGATGGAGATTGTCTGCAGCAGCACTGTATGTCTGGGCTTGAATGTGGGTGAGGGGAATGAATATAAAGAGCACAGATGACTCGGTTGCAGTCAACGAATCCAGGAAACAGGGTCAGAAAGAGGCTGACACCTGAGTCGAGTGTTGGTTCTATGCCCTGTCCCTCTGCTTGTTCTCCAAGTCTCCCTCCTAATTGGGTACCTAATTTGTTTTTCCATGCCTGAGTTCTCACCTTGGTAACCTCTCAGACTGACAATGTATCTGGCCCTCTCCACCCTTTGTAAGCATCGGAACTCTACATTCAGGCTATCGACTATTGGCCTCTCTGACACAGGCCAGTAGTCTGCCAGGATCTGCAGGTCCAAGCTCTCATTGCCACCTTTTCTGGAGACCACCCCTTCAACCCCCACTGTCACTGTCTACACAGCTCTGAAAACCTGCCCCGTCTATGTGGCTGTGTATGGATTTCAGGTCTTTGCCTGCTGCCCACAAAACTCATGTTCTCCCTCTTAGGCACCATGTGGACTCTCCCTGAAATTTTAGAACTCAGACTTCTTAATGGATGTGCTCAAATTTTGTCCAGCATTTCCTTTATTTACTGTAATAATAATACATTATTGTTTATGGTGATATAAATAGCATTTACTGCATGCTTACTGTACGTAAGGCATTGTGCTAAGTGGTTCATAGGCACTTTCTCATGGAATCTTCAAGGCAAGTATATAAGGTTGAGCCTATTATTGTTCCCACATCACAGATGAGGAAAGCGAAGCTTAGGGAAGTTGAGTAGCTTGCCTGAGGTCACCCTGGTGGTAGTAAGTGTTGGAGCTGTGAGTTGATTTCAGGTCAGTCTCATGTCTAAGCCCATGATCTAAACTCCAAGATGATATTATACCATCTGGGACTCCCCATCTGGCATCCTCTTCCTAATCTAGTTTACAGCTCCTTTTATAAACCTACACCTCCTATCACATATCTCTATAAAAAATGACAATTCAAAACTGGAAGGGGCCCTGGCTGCCATTTCATTCTGCTGGGGTGACATCAGGTTTTGTCCTCCCTGACCATGCTTGTTAATTTCTACATGACTTCTGGGGAGCCCGGCTGGGTTACTCTTCTTCAGTTCCCCGTTGCACTAGCAGGGTGAGGGCCCCACTAGCCACCTGTATGTCTCTCTCTTTGCTGTCATGCTCTCCTATTGGCTCTGTGAGTGGATTTTCATCTACTCACTTCCTAGCTTTTTTCTTGCTCTCACCAGCAGGCTGCTTCTCATTCTGGAGCTTCTCTCTGTTGGTCTAACATCCGTTCCACTTATATCCACTCTGGAAGGTCAGGAGCCCAATGTCTTTACTTTTGAGGTCTCCCTAACAATTAGCAACCCACAAACATGTCTCCCTTCAGTTTTTTCACCTCATGGGTGAGTTAACCCTATTGTGGATATAATTGCTACTTATCTTGGACAAGAAAACTGCACAGATCTACAAATCTGGAGAGTGAGGAAGCCGCAGATAGAACTTCTAGGGTGTGTGCTAACAATTCTTGCCTCCCCTGTGCTTGTTTCAAAGTCTGGAACCCAAGCATACCCCCAGTGAACCCCAGTGTACCTGGAAAAGTAGCTTTGGGATCTGGCTTTATCCCTGTAACTTTCACATTCTGACTACAGCAACTTCTTAGTAGTGGCAGATTTAACAGTCATAGTTTCTACTATTTGAAAGTGTCTCTAAATTCCACTATATGTAACAAATCTTCATTTTGTTTAGGTAAGAATTTGAAAGCCTCATACCCTTAGGCTGGGTGTGGTCACAAGTCGCTTAGTGGGTAATTTGATTTTTCTATCTATTGTGGCAATGCATTTTATGGAGGAAATGATATGCTACTTATTCACCTGTGTCAGGATTCCAGAAGTCTCTGGATGTGTCCCCGTGCAAAAAAAACCTAGAGTTTATTTACCCTGTGTGAAAGGTTCAGGGCAAAGTGATGCCTCCCCTCCCACTGCTAATCTGTTGCTGAGTGTGAACAATTAGTAGGGAATTGACTTCACCTTCCTACAATGCCTTTCCAGGTCATGGACAGAACCTCCCTAGAGGTCAGGTGCCTTCTTATACACAATTATAAGTAATATAAGTAGTAGTATCCAATTAGCTTGTGTTTCATTCATCTGCTCCAAATATTTTTAATTCTCAATCCTGGCTGCTTCTCTTGGGCTGGATCAATACAGGGCATGCTATCCTGATGAGAATGGAAACCTTTGGTTTGCATTTGGAGATAGGGAACTGAGGAAATATTTTCATTTCCCATCCAGAAGTTTAATGTTGTGTAGATGCTGCTTGAGTGTAAACTACTCGTATTGAATATAACGTTTTATTCAGCAGGGTTTTATTCAGAGGGTTTAGATTCTTATACACACGTGCTGGTAGCCATCATGTCCCAGTGCTGCCCAGAATCTCCAATGACAGCAAAACCTAGGAAGTCTTGGGGAGAGTGCCCATTATCTTGGAAGCTACTCCTGGAATCATTGCCAAAGGCAATTCCTCAGAGTTTATGCTCAAACCTTAGAAGGCTCCTCCTGCCACTATGATTGAAGGGGCAAGGGAGGGAGCCAAGCCGGCTTGGTCAGCAGATGTCATCAGTCACGATGAGTCACTAATTCTGATGAGACTTCCGATAAGACTCCGGTATGATGACAGATGAGGCCACTATAGCAGTTAACTCAGTCATTTGTAATCATTACTTTTGGACCATTCAATAACCATCCTGTGAAATTATTTTCTGAATTTCCCAGAGTAGAGAAAGGAGCTGAGTTTCAACCCTTTTCTTGGTGAAGCATCTTGGCAGTTATAAACGCTTGCAGGGAACTTTCTAAGGCATTATCAGATCCAACTTTAAGACCCTTATTTACCAAAATCACCTGCTTTGTGTGGGTGATGACACAGTGTTGGACACACCTGCTCTTTTCCTGACTCTGCCCATGGAGTAAGTCCCGGATTCCTCTGTGGCTAACATCTCTGTTTTTGTTTCAAAGTGTCCCCAGGGCAAGATGCAAGGGCGCTCTCTGTCACTTCTCATAATTGTGACTGTGGCCATACCTCTCGGCCCAGAGCTTTCTTCCCCAACAGTGTGCCGTGTCATGGGTGTGTTGTAGATGGCCAGCTGGCAGGCAGAGATACCAAACTGTTGAGGCCCTCAGCAACTCTGGGAGGCTGAGGTGGACCAGGTGTGGCTAAAGTCCCACCCTCACCCGAAGCCAGTTGCCTTCTGTTTACCCCAGTGGGCCATACAAATATTATCATTTTCTCTGTGTGTCATGATATAGAAAAAGGTTAGGAAGCACTGACTTAACCTCTTTGATTTTCATTTTCTTCCTCTCTAAGTTGGGATTTTTAAAAATATCTTACATAGTCATTGTAAGAATCAAAGGCGTGAATGCATATGAAGGGGCTTTAAGAGCTGTCATGCATTTGTTGGGTATATCATTGGCCACAGAGAGATAGAACTCTGTCTTTAGTTTACCCTCCTTGATTGTCCCTTTGAGAATAAGATGGAATTTCTCTTTTTAAAACAATCTTTCCTAAGTTATGAAATCAGAGTACTGCATCTATCCTTGAGGTTCAAGCACTGAAATACATTTCCTACAATCTTGTGACTCCTTTAAGGCATCTACTGGAGCAGAAGTTCTTTGCCTCTGCCCAGTGAAGTGCAGTGATGCTGAGGGTACACAGCATCCCCTGACTTATCTGTATTCACATCTCAGCTGCTCTCAACTCTACCCAGTCCAGGGTCCCGCCTTCCCACTAAAGACTGTCCTGTGTTGCCTTTGACTGCAGGCCCATGCTGTGGGCGGAGAGCGTCTCAAGTTTCCATGGTTTTAGCATCTGTGCCCCAAGGTGTGAGCTGGCTGGTGCTGGCCCACAGGTCTTCTGGAGATGACGTCTCTCAGTCCTGCAGACACAGATCTCACGGGTGGAGAGTAACTCCATCTCCTCAACAGACCTTAAGCCAAATGCTATCTTGATAAGCAAATGAAAACCAAGTCACAAAACAATATACTTTAAAAGGGTAACAATGGCTTTCTGGATGTGGAGGTATGGGTCATATTTATTTTCTTCTCTAGACCTTCCTGATTTTTTTTCGGATTTTCTGTAGTGAAACTGAAAGAGTATTTGAAATTATCTTTCTAAAAGATGCACTCAAGATGTGCTGCATGAAGGCAAATAACAGCTCCGACATTCCTTCACACTTGCTGGCTCCAAACTACTGCCTTTGCTTTCAGAGTCAGGCGATTTGGAGGCGGTGCAAGCCAGGAGGCAGCAATGTGGGCCATTGAATTTTCTCTTTTCACACATTGCTCTGGCAGCTAATTCCAGGGTGCTCATCTGTATGGTGGCAGCATGACTTTCATGTTTTCCCCAAGGTGTTTTATGGCTTTTTTACAGAGGTACTTTGAATAACTTTCAAAGTCTGCCACCTAGTTGTGGCACGTGGGCTCAGTAGTTGTGGCTTGTGAGCTCTAGAGCGCAGGCTCAGTAGTTGTGGCACACGGGCTTAGTTGCTCCGCGGCATGTGGGGTCTTCTTGGACCACGGCTTGAACCTGTGTCCGCTGCATTGGCAGGCGGATTCTTAACCACTGCACCACCAGGGAAGCCCCATCTATCTCTCCTTTATAACGTGCACCAACCCTGAGATGTTGCAATGATTTGTGAAGTTGTTGGACTGCTGTCTGTTGCTGCCCCACCACACTCTAAGCTCCTCAGCCTGTAAGCTTTAAGAGAGATGTTTAATTCTATTTACTAATACATCCTAACTGTCAAGGGCAGAGCTTGGCACATAGGAGATGTTCAATAAATACTCATCAAATGAATTAATCTTAGCTCCTTCCCTTTTGGCTCCAGGGCCTTGGGCAAGTTACTTAATCTCTCTGAGCCTTAGGTCTCATTAGAAATGGGGATAATAATCCCCCTTTGAGAAAATTGTGAGATTGACATGGGACAATGGTTATAAAATACCCAATATGGGGCCTGTATGCATAATTGGCACACATGAAGTATTGGCTTTTCCCTTACTTTTTCATCCCAGAGTATTGCACAGAGCAGTAGTTTAAAGGTTTAAGGAACAAAATATATGTCACTCTATTTCTTTCCCCTCCTTCTTTCTTTATTACCTTCTTCCATGGTTAGGCGAGACACAGAATGAAGGGTCAGAAGATCAGTTTCTCGAGTTTTCACTAATGAGATGACTTTGGGTAAAGCACTGGTCCTTCCTGTGTTTCAGCTTCCTCGTATATACGATGGGAAGACATACATAAACAGTATTTACAATCCTTCCCAACTCTCTCACCCTGGGTCTCCGCATAGGAGTCAAGGGTAACATTGACCACTGCTGTTCACAGTGCAAGATGAATGGAAGCAAGAGGGAAATGCAGTACCAGAACAGGGAGAAGCAAATTAGGTTATTGGCTTATCTGTTTTAATTTAAGCTGAGTTTATTTTAGTAATACAGGTGAAGAATGTTTTAAAATGTATCATCATGACAGTGCCCTTTGGTAACAGCACAAGGATTTCTGATGTATCTTTCTTCAAAAGAGCCTGAGGGCTTTGTATATACTGTCTCATTAATTCTCAGAGCATCCCTAAAGTTGGATGGGAAAGCACGATGTGTTCAGTTTTAAAGGTAGAGAAACAACGCTTCAAAAATGTTAAGTAGCTAACCCAAGGTCTCACGGTAACATCACTGTTCCCAGGAACCCAGGTCTCTATCTAACACAGCAGCCTGTAGACTATTTTGCTTCCGGTTTCTAGAAATGTGTCCAGCCATGGGTGAAAGGTCTTTGTTCTGAGCAAAGTAGTATTTAAAGTGTGGTTTTCTGGAGGATAGACTCTTTTTTTTCTGGAATGAGAGGAGTGACAAGTAGGTAAAGAAGGATTGAAAGGGCTGGAAGTTACTAGAAAGTATTCTGCCCCTCTCCATCTCCCCATCCCAAATGTCATTTCCCTGGACCAGCCAAGGCCCCATTTCAAGGCCAAGCATCAGACCTGGTGGTTGTCATGGAAACAGTGCTGGCTGAGCTTGAGGCCCTGGAGAGCCAGCTGCCCTGACTGAAGGTGTGTGTTTCTAGGTCACCTTCTTGGTTGACCTGAAGGGATTCTGTAGTCCTCAGTTAGGAGAATGCTTCAGGCACCTGCAATCTGATCGGTGTTTCTTCTGTATTTCACACACTGTCACTGTTCTCCAGGGCAATCAACATAATCTCCAAGAGGTCTGTGTTGAAGAGTGGCATTTCTGGTTGGTCCATATATCAGGGTCTTCAGTCCAATGTCCTATCATGATTCTCACTATGTGACCTTGGGTAGGGCAGTTGTGTTTTCTGAGTTTCAGTCTTCTCATCTGTAAAAGGGGTTAACTAATCAGACTATTGTAAGGATTATGAGAGTGAAAGGCCCTGAAAGGCATCAGTAAGTCATAAACCACAGTGATTGTGTAAGTAGTTAGGATCCACTCCTCTACGCTGGAGGTCACGTCTTCTAGTGTAAATGGGCCATGCCCTCCCCAGGGCTCACCCTTGTAACTGTCGCTTCCTAACTAGAAATATCAGGTCAAGAGAAGACTAGTTGTTTATGGATAGTTTGTAGCTTCTTGTCCAACTTAGCCAGAGACTACTGGGCCTGCTGGTGGCAGTTGTCCCCACAGTCACTCCCTCACCTGGAAAGAGAAGGGTCCTTCATTGAGGGACTAGTTCCCTAGGCTGCCTGGGCTTTATGTCGCTTGTGGTACATTAGTTATTTAGTGCCTGGTAAAGCTCTCTGAGATCACAAAATAAAAGGCCTGGTGGCAGTTCAAAGTCTTCCTTTTGATTATTATTCTAGTCAGTGTATTTTGGGGGGAGAAGATAGGTTCGAGATCACAGTGGAGGAAATTTCATAAAGAGAGTATGAACAAGCCACAGAAACGGACCCAGAACACAGGGTCACATTGCCCTGCTAATGGAAGCGCTCCGGCCTGGGAGGAGTGCTTGTGTGTGTGTGTGTGTGTGTGTGTGTGTGTGTGTGTGTGTGTGAAGCATCAGGCTATCTGGAGAGTGATACCTTCTTTGTTGCGTTCTTGGCTTAGTTCAAATGCCAATTATTCTTCCTCTACTACCAAAAGCCAGTGAGTCTACCTGGTAGTAGGTAGGACCAGGGACCAAGCACACCTGGAGCAGGGATTCCACGGCAAGAGGAGACATTGCAGGCTCACAGGCCAGTCAGGAGCTCTTTCTTGGGACACTGAGGTCATCTCTAGATAGGTCACAATGTAGTGACTTGGGACACAAAGTCTAAAGGGGCAACATTGAATGTCATATTACCTTCATTGTCTGGCTTTGACCATGAATTATGAGTCACTGATGGCCTACACAGACATGGTATCAGGGCTTACCTGGGGTCTATGCCCCTGATCTGGCCCTGACCTTGACCTTGGGAAGCATATACTACCTGAGACAGAACAACAGCCTCCATGAAAAGTTTTTGCTAATTTCTTCTAAATCTATGAGCTTGAGACTTGTGAATGAAATTAATAAAGTATTATACTTCATTGTCACGAACAACCAAGGTAGTTTGAACAGCCTGTTTGATAAGTGGTCTAATGGCACCTTCCTAGGTGGCAATAAGCTGTAGTGGTTAAGGAGGAGGAAGGCCCAGTCAAGTTTTCTCTGGGCCACTCCAGATCCCAGCTCAACTGCTTTGATGGGGCTCCAGCTCAGGAAAGATGGGCAACCTTGGAGAAGGAGGGATTCGGTTTCGGCCTTTAAGAAAGGGTGGAATTTAGGAAAGCAGCAGGTCAAGAAGGACGTTCTAGGCAGAGATCAGCTTGGGCAAAAGATTGGAGACTTACGTGTAACGGAGACCATAGAATGTGAAAGGATTCTGAGTGGGAAATAAGGACGAAAAAGCAAGTAGTGGCCAAAGTGTGATGGCTTCACATTTACACATTTTACCCATTTCTGCAGCAGCCTCTTTGTGATTCCCTTTCTTATTTGGGTCTAATATACCCTGCAGGTAACCAATCCCCAAGAGCTAGAACCATGCTGACAATTTCCTTTGTGTTGCATCAATATTCCTTAATGCCATGCCTTGGGAAGGAATGCCTGCTTTTATTGACTGACATATGGGGTTCACCGCTGAATGAACTCAGTAGTTATACACAGGTCCTTTTGGGATCGGGTAGAGGCAAGGAACATGTGTTGAAACTATGCCTTTCAGTGGTACAAGAGAACATTATGAGAAATAATAATTTTTTCTTCAGGATTTGAGCTACCAAGAAAGAGCACAAACCTTCCTGTCAGGGGGGAGTGGGGTTTAGTGAAAGGTGAGGTGGAGTGGGGGCCTTTTAGTTCCCATTCAAATTCCGCCCTGACACTAATAGCTCCTCTCTGAATGAGCCAGCTGGAAGGAAATGTGAAAGCAAACTCCACGAGAATTGACTATGTGAACTGGAGAAGAGCTTAGTGAACCTCTAGTTCAGCCCCCTCAATTTCCAGGCCTGGAGAAGGTGTGGAGAGGTCTTTGTGTTTAGGACAAAGGACACATCTGCTAATTCTCCCTCTTCTGTCTGAAAATCACATATCAGTTTTTCAGACTAAATGAACTGCCTGTCACAACTCCAACATCACCGCTGACTCTAGTAGTCATGTAAATTCACTGAGAAGGTTTCTTTGGCTGCACAGGTGTGGGATCCGCCCCGTGAATACTGAAACTGTTTCCCTGGGCTGCCAGTCCCAGGCAGGAGGCCTCTCCTGTGCACCGGGCCTTGCTGTGCCCGCTCACTGCTGTTTGACATCTGGACAGCTATTTATTTGGTCACATTAAGCTTTGCTTCGTGTGACACAAAATCATTGTAAAAGAATGCATTATTAAGTGTGTTTTCAAATAAGGGGAGAAACTAGCAGGCTGTCACTGATTGTTTTATTGTTGAGAGGAAAATAAATAAGTAAAATGTGTATAAGGCAAGGCAGGAGCAGTTCCAAGGAGCGTTTAGAAGAGAAGCATTTTTACATTTTATTGATGGAGGTTTGTAAAACATGCTTGCTAGTGAACCCATGTAAAATATGTGATTAGCCTGAGTTAAACAGCTAATAAGTACCAGAGCTAATAATTTTCTCAAAGGCTCTGGTTTCATTATTTGACAAATATTTATTGAGTGCCTACTATGTGCCAGGCATGGGGACATAGCAGTGACTAAGGAGAGACACAATAAACAGATGAATATAAATATAAGCAATAATAAATGCAGGTCAAGGTGATAGAGAGTGGTTAATGGGGTGTGCTATTTTCCTATAGGATGATCGGGAAGCTCTCTCTGAGGAGGTGACATTTGGGCAGAGACCTGGATGGAGAGAGGAAATGACCTGTGACTCTAGGGGAGAGGAGCTTTTTAGGCTGAGAGACCCACCAGTGCAAAGGCCATGAGATGGAAGTGTATTTGGCGAGTTTAGGAATAGAAAGGAGGCCTGTGGGGCTGGAGCTCCATGATCAAGGGAAATATGTTTGGAAATGAAGTCAGAGAGAGAACCGGGGCCAGATCATGTGGGACCTTAAAGGGCTAGGCTATGGCTGAATGCTATTTCAGGGCTGGAGTGTCAATCTGACTGCTGTGTGGAGAGCACACTGAAGGTGAGCAATAGTAGAAGCAGGGAACCAGCTGGGAGCTTATAGCAGTTGTCAGGGTAAGAGGTGATGTGGGGAGAGAAGAGAGGGACAAAATGCAGGTAGAGTCATCAAAATTGTTTGATAAACTGATGTGGGGTGTGGGAAAAAGAAGTTAAGGATTCCTCCTTGGTTTTGACCCAAGTAACCAGGAGAGTTTTGTCATCGCTATCTGAAATAGGGAACACCTTGGGTTTCGGTGGAGGGACATCAAGTTTTTATTTTTGCATGTGTTAAGTTTGTGATACTTACCCAGGAATAAAATGGAGATTTCAAACTGGCAGTTGGACATACATTCTGCTGTTCAGGGGAGAGGTTGGGCCTGGAGATATAAATTTAGTAGTATTAATATGTAGATGGTATTTAAAGCTTTGAAATTGGATGAGATCATTTTTGGGAGTGAGTTTAGATGGAGAAGAGAAATGTCCCAAGTTACCCAACTTTTAACAACTATCAAATAATAAAACAGAGATTCCCTCCCCCATCACATTTTTTAAAAAGAAAAAAAAAAGCTGAGCTTATTTACATGTCAGGCAAGAAATTCACTGAGTAGTTCTCTAAGGAATAAAAGTCAGAGTTTTTTTTTTTTTTCTTTTTTTGGTACGCGGGCCTCTCACTGTCGTGGCCTCTCCCGTTGCGGAGCACAGGCTCCGGACACGCAGGCTCAGCGGCCATGGCTCACGGGCCCAGCTGCTCCGCGGCATGTGGGATCTTCCCGGACTGGGGCATGAACCCGCATCCCCTGCATCGGCAGGCGGACTCCCAACCACTGTGCCACCAGGGAAGCCCAAGTCAGAGTTTTTAAAGCCTTAGGAAGAAGGTTACATGGTGGTCATACTAATTCAGAATTGAAAATCAGCACTTTGCATAGGAGAGAATGAATTCATAAGTCTGAACATGCTTGTTTAAAACAAGTCCCTTGTTCATTGGTTAAGAGACTTTAGTGAAGTTCAGGAAGGGTCTGGTGTCCTGGGGTCACTTGAAATTCATGGTCATTGATCATTGTCAGCTGGTTAAAACCACTGTGATGAAATACAGTATTCAGCCATGAAATCTCCTGGGAAGTTACTGCTGGCAAGTGGAGAATGTTCCTTTTGTACAGCCCAGAAAATGAGGAGGATCTGGCAAAGAAGAGTAGAGAGGACCTTCCACCGAACTAGGAGGCAAGAACTATGGCAACCAAGGACCATGTGGTCACTGAGATGTTAAGAATCCAAGAAGCAGGGAGGATCGGCGAGGTCCAATGCTGCTGAGAGGTCTGGTAAGAGAAGGACCAAGACTCGTTCATTGTGTATGCAACTTGGGGTCTTTGATGACCTTGACCTGGAGTAGTGGAGACAATCCTGATTTAATTGAGTTTAAAAGAAAATGAGAGGGGATGGGCTTCCCTGGTGGCACAGTGGATAAGAATCTGCCTGCCAATGCTGGGGACACAGGTTCGATCCCTGGTCTGGGAAGATCCCACATGCCGCGGAGCAAATAATCCCGTGTGCCACAACTACTGAGCCCGTGCTCTAGAGCCTGTGAGCCACAACTACTGAGCCTGCGTGCCACACTACTGAAGCCCACACGACTAGAGCCCGTGCTCTGCAACAAGAGAAGCCACCGCAATGAGAAGCACGCGCACCGCAATGAAGAGTAGTCCCCGCTCACTGCAACTAGAAAAAGCCTGCGCGCAGCAACGAAGACCCAATGCAGCCAAAAATAAATAAATAAAATAAAAAAGACATTAAGAGAAAAGAGAAAATGAGAGGAGAAAACTAGAGACAGAAGCATAGGCAAATCTTTTTAAGGTATTTAGCTGTGAAGGAGAGCAAGTAATTGGATGATGGCTGAAGAAGAGTGTGAAGGTCAAGGAAGTTTTTTCTTTTCTTTTTTTAAGATGGTGTATGTTTGCTGCAGATGAGATTGGCTTGGAAGAGGGGGAAATTGTTGATGCAGGAGAAAGGGCAGACTATTGCAACAGCTGATTTCTTGGGAAGTGATGAGATTAGCACCAAAGTGGAGAGGCTGCCACTGCTTAGGAATGTAGACAGCATATCTGTTACAACAGGACAGAAGGTAGCATATATAGGTACTGATACCTGTAAGTTGGTAGATTTGTTTCTCTTTTTTCAATGAAACAAGTTCACTAGCTGAGAAAGTAGAGGAGTGGGGGTGGAGGATTGGAAGCTTGAAGGTAAGAGAAACTTGGAAGGAGTGGGTCTAGAGAGAGGGAGGGTGAATTGAGCCCATTAGCAAATTCAGAAGGATTCCTGGGCAGTCCTGCCTGAGGGTCCTCTTGAGGTTTGTTGTGATTTTTAAGTGAGACTTGTCAGCATCTGGTGTACTCCCCCTCCCCTTTTGCTCCCCTCCTCTCCTACCACCACATTCAGCTGCTCAGGACAATTGTGAAGGACAGAAGAAGGAAGTGAGTTGCAGTTGTTTGCAAGGGAATTATTACAGTGGAATTATGATAGTGTTGAACACTGGAATCTAAGCTGAGGATGCAAGAGGGGTGGTGCACAGTGGAAAAAGCTGCGTCAAGAGGTTGGGGGTTTCATTCTGCCTAGACACCCTGTGGTGCCTGGAAAAGGGCTCAGGATATCATCTCCATCTCCCCCACCCCAAAGGAAAAACATAAAACTATCTTATCTGTAACCAATCGGTAATGCCCTCAGTCCAGAATATATTTCCTTACTTTTCTCCTCAGGTGGTCTTGGCCATCACTTGGGCACCTGGAAGCTCTTGCTCCTACTTTCCCCTCTCCTTTCCTTTCTGCCTCTCTCCCCGGGATTCCAAGATACACTCTACTTGAGCCAGCGGGTCTTAATTCACACCGTCACCCCATAAGTCTGTGATGGTGAGACCCATTTTACTCTGATCCTCACGTTCTCAGAGGGAAGCACCAAAGAGCCAAGTTTTTTTTGTTTTTTGGGGTTTTTTTTTTGCGGTACACGGGCCTCTCACTGTTGTGGCCTCTCTCGTTGCGGAGCATAGCCTCCAGACGCGCAGGCCCAGCAGCCATGGCTCACGGGCCCAGCCACTCCGCGGCATGTGGGATCTTCCCGGACCGGGGCCCGAACCCGTGTCCCCTGCATCGGCAGGCAGACTTTCAACTACTGCGCCACCAGAAAAGCCCTTTTTTTAAAAAATTTTGTTTTAATATTTTATTTTATTTTATTTGGCTGCATCGGGTCTTAGTTGCAGCACACGGGATCTTTCCTTGTGGTGAGTGGGCTCTTCATTGCAGTGCATGGGCTTCTCTCTACTTATGGCACACAAGTGCAGTAGTTACGGCACGCAGACTTAGTTGCCCTGCGGCATGTGGGATCTTAGTTCCCTCACCAGGGATCGAACCAGCATCCCCTGCACTGCAAGACAGATTCTTAACCACTGGACCACCAGGGAAGTCCCTAAGAGCCAAGATTTTTTCTTGCTTAAATGGATTGCTTCTTATGGCATAGCTTTCCTCTATGCCGGAAACCCCCATTCCCACCAGGGCTGAGGATGGGGGGTAGGTGGTGGAGATGGAGTGTGAAGGGAGCAGAGAGCCTCTTCCCTGCACTTAAATGCAGTACTTTCTTTTTTCTCTTCTAAATGTATGCATATTCTATTAACTTTAATTAGAGCACATTTCTGTGTCAGTGCTTCTGATTTGGGCAAACAACCTCATTCATGCAGACTGCGTCTTTCTCGGTCCTCACCTTCTCAGGTGAGGAGGCTCATCCTCTTGGTTGACGCCTCCATTAGCTCGCCCAGCCTGATCCGGCAAATCACTATCCACTTCCCTCTGAGGACCGTGTGAACCCAACCTACTAGCAGAAATTCTGGGAGTTCCCATAGGGGCGGGATGAAAATGCTTGCTTTCTCTTCAGTATTTAACTTTGAAGGTGCCCAAGTATTTATTGGCATTTTTGGATATAAAATGGTTTAAGCTTATGTCTTTAGGAATGACCCACAGTGATGCCCATGGCTCCTTGCTGGGCCATGACTCAGCCCTCAGAGCCCTTCCTTTTGAATGATTTCAGATATTTTTTTTCCCTGAATATATAACCTGGCCCTCATCCATATTAAAAGTCATCTGCCACTCTGTGCAAACCCACAGATTCATAAGTGCTTCCTGAAGTCTAGCCCCATCCACTTGGTGCTTCACATCCAGGAAGAAGTTAATACCATTCCCAAACTGTATGGCTAAGAAAAAATGACATCATTGTGAAACAGGGAAATGTTGCCTAGACTTGGTCTTCCTGTTGCTTCAGAATTGCTTAAAATTTGAACTATGCTGATGACGCAGACATAGAGATGCCGATTTTTAATCACATGGGGGTTATTGCAAGGAGTTGGTTGTCAGAGCCTTCTCACATCCCTCGCACTGTTGCCCCATTCTGGAGCATACTCTCATCTCTGACCTTAGCCATTGACTCGTGGGGATGCTGGAGGGCCCTGTACAGAACTGAGAAGCACCATGCAGTAGTTTGTGGGGGCCCATGAAGGGTGGTGGAAGGAGCATGGGCAATAGCATCAGGCCAATCTGGTCTGTTGCCTCTGGTCTCCTGCCTGGCCATGTGGCCACAGTTAGGGCATCCAAGCTCTCTCAGCCTCAGTTTCCCTGGGCTCAAAATAAGGCCCAATAATAGTATTGATACTTATTCACGAGTTTGTTTTAAGAAGTGAATGTAATCACACACTTAAAGCACTTAGCACAATGCCTGGTCCATGTGTGCTCAATTAATATTATTAATTCTTTAAAAGTCTAATAAACTCAAGCCTGCTCCTAAGTAGACGTGTGTGGTCTTGGACCTCACTTCTCTCAGCCCCATTGCCCATCTATAAAACAGAGTTGATGTGAGGGTGAAATGAGATGGCTGCTCTCTGAAACTTACTTACATAATTTCTGACCCCTTTCAGTGCATTCCTCTAAGCCATTTTGGAGAAATGCTGCAAAAGATGTATCTGGGTACTAACCAATTCAATTCTTATCTCTTTAGATCAGATGTGTGAGAAAAGTCAAAAACTCTTTTCTACGTACTCAGAAGCCAGCACTTCAGGTCAAATCTTTGGAAGGCAGAAAGAAGAGTGTTTCTTTTAGGAAGGAGAACGTAGAATGCCCATTGTGTTCTAGTGGCAGGAACAAGTGGGCTTCACCCAAAGGCAGCACCTGTAGATAAAACAGTAGAGCGGTCTGGAAACAAAAGTCTGCTCTGGCCACTCAGGGCAGTTACTTCCTTAAAGTGTGTGAAGAGGGATTGATACTAAAAGAGGGTTGAAGGAGGGTCGCGTGCTGGAGGTGATGTGGAAGAATCTACAAAGCAAATAGGCTAAAAAAATGCTTCTGCTACTGTTGCTTCCTTTTATTCTTTCTCTTCTTCCTCCTCCTCCTCTTTGTGAAATCAGTCCAGGTGGTTTAACAATTACTGTCTGAGTAGCAAACCAGCCCACCCATGGTATAGCATGGCCTCCTGAGGCCAGGCAAAACTGGCTTCAGTTTCAGATTCCATCATTTGCCCCTCTGAGCCTCAGTTGTTGCATATGTGAAACAGGGATGGTAATGCTTATCTCAGAGAGTCACTGCGAAATTATGTGGGTTAAGAGCCCAGCATGGTGCCTCGCCCTTGGAAGCTACAGAAGAAATTCCCTTCCTTGCCTTCTCCCCACACTCAGTCTTGCTACGTGTCTATCTCCTAAACAGAACTGATTCTCAGACTGATTCTATTTTTTTAACAGAAAAAGCTTTGCCTGCCTTAAAACGTTAGCAAATAGTGATTGAGTTGGGGATTTCTGGGAAGAGCTGCATAAGAGCATGCAGCCTGTGTTCATTTGATTTGTAGATATATTATAATTACTTTTCATCCCACAAAACCCACTTGAGGTACTGTTAAGCAAAGGAATAATGCTGCTTTTGCTCCTTTTCTCTCAACCCTTCTTTCTCTCATGCAAATCAGAAACATTAATCCTTTGTGGCTCCCTGGACTCTTAGTTATGGGAAAACTCATCATCTAGCTTTTTTTTTTCCTGAAAATAACACAATTGTCAAAACTCATAACTTCTGAGTGCAGTTTCAACACTCTCATTGATAAGGCAATAACCCAAGCAAACAACGTTAGATGAAATTACAAGTCGGAACATAAAGTAGAGTGGAGGCATTATTTAAATGAGATGAGTTAAAGTTCTCTGTAAAGTTGCACAAATTCTGATAAGCAGAATAGACTTTGGATAGAGCTATTAGGCCAAGCCATTAAGTAGCCTGGCTTCTAGTTCATCTCCCAGAGATCTTTGGCATGGCCTAGGTCACAAGATTCGGACTTCTTCTATCTGGCTGCCCTTGGTAGAAAATATGCAGTGAGGTCCTGAGGTCAATTCAACCTACTCGTGACTCAATCTTTTTTCCCCTCATTTTCCAACTGATGTCATGAAAGCCTTTTATGAATTTTCTTTTATAAGCAATATGAGTGACAGCTAAAAGACACATCCCAAGGGCAAAGATCGGTGTTCTCTTTGTCTTTCCAGGTTCCCGTCAGAGCTCCTTGGAGTCACCAGCAAACCTGCCTTCTCTTCCTCCTGATTCTTTTGCCTGGAATCTGACCTGGATAATGAAAGATTCCTTCCCTTTCCTGTCTCATCGCAGCCGATATGGTAAGTATATTTTGATAGTTATTTGTGATGTACAGTCACCATCTCATAATTAAAGAAGTTGTGAGTTTCAGCTTGTGATGTATGGCTTGTCGGGGAGGAAGTCTTTCTGTACCCTTAGTCTCCATTGACACCCAATTTAAGACCGTTTCCCCCAGGACTGGCTTCTCCAGACTGACAGCTGCCTTATGTATCCTGGAGGAAGCCAAGGGCTTTGTTGCTGCCATATCTCATCCCCCCAGCCTTTATATGTGTGGTATTCCTGACATCCCCTTACCAGTCATTAGATGTAATGCTTATTTGCATTTTGACTGTAGCTTTCTAGATACAGGGTTCTAACCCATGAGTGTTTCTAATAGTGATCTCTTGAAGAGAGGATTGTTATTATGAGGGTCTTCTGGGGCCCCTCAAGTGATTTCCTTATGTTTAGGTACCTCCTTAAAAGTACCCAGACGTGTTCCTAGGTATTATTTTCAGTTCATTTGATTCTGCAATAACCTCAGAGGTAAGGAGGCCAAGTCCCATTCCATTTTTAAAGATGCAGAAATTGAGCATAATAAGATCATGCAAAGTGGATTTTCTAACTACAAAAGCAGAATTCTTCCCTTCACTTTTTCTCCTAGGGAGCTACCTACGCAGACTGCTAGGGTGAGGCCATATTTACATGGTGTAGCATTCCTCATCTTCCGTGTTCATCCTAATAGCTCACAGGAGCTGGCCTCTGCAGAGGAAAGGGGTAGGTTTGGAGGAGAGCTGATGTATTTCAACTTGGACATTTTTTTCTTCTCTTGAACTCCTTTAGGGTGAACCCCATGAGGGCAGGCACAAATCTGTTTGCTCCCCACTTTATCCCATCACATAGAAGAAACTCAGAGGCTTGTGCATGATAAATGAATGCAGAGGTCTTCAGGGATGGAACTCACTCATCAGGCCTGATTCAACTAAGTATTTATGAACCTGGTATACACTGAGCTCTAGATTCCCTTCTGGGAATATTTACCTATTCCCGCCACTCAGTCTCTGCCCCTGGGCCTGAGCTTTTTAAAGTGCACCTAACAGACCTTCCACCTGCTAGTGTCCCTCTTTCGTAGAGCAGTGAGTCTTGGTTCATATTAATTGTACCTTCATTTCAAACTTAAAAAAATAAATGCATGAAAAACCCTAGGGCAGTTTAGAATTGTACTCTGCTGGGATGTTTCCTGCTATACTGCTAAGCCTCCCCGGTTGCAGGGGAAGATCAGTAGTTGTCAGGAGATTCCAGATAAGAATTACTTCTTGATTTTATTTAAGCCAGACACTGAGTATCATCTTAGGATAAGGGCAGGTGTTTATAAATAATTGAAATCTTGTCCTTTATACTGTTATTGCTTTGTAAAACCAGATTTGTGATAGAACCAGTCTTTGGATAACGTTTTTTGAATTTGCTCTCAAAGTCATTCAGTATCTATACAACTTCTATAAAATGTAGAATGTCCAAAACAGGCCGGTCTGCCTCCTGCATGACACAGAGGACATTGCATTTGTTCTCTCTGAAGCATCGAGAAAGAGATTTCAGGTTGAAAGGAGAAAACCACCAGAGCTTATTTAAACTGCTACATGCCCACTGCTTGGCTCTGATACACCTGTTTCCTCTCCCTGGGCCTCACCTATCTCATGTATAAAGTGAGGGTGGGGTGGCATGCTCCTTGGGCAAAGGAATAGATATGCAAGACTCCTAGGATTCCTTTCAAATGCTGCTTTTAGCCTAGAAGCCTCATGATTTCCCTTCTTGGCAGAGGAGGGAACCCAAACCATTGGTCAGGCCTTGCTGAAATGCTCAGTGAGGGTGCCACAGTCAGCACCATCATTGCTACCGAGTCACAGGGTGAGAATAGATGATTCTTGGTTGGTGGCTCCTTGACTGAGTGCAGTGGTAATCTCAGAGCCTTTTCATCTCTTCCTATATTTAATTCAGCTGAGACTCATAAGGACCCACCTGTCCCCACCACCACCGGTGTGTGCCTGGTTCAGTGCCAAATGTTAGAGGTGATACAGAAACAAACATAAGTGAGACTTGCTCCTGCTCTCTCAGAGCTTATTGTCCAGAGAAACAATCCTGTAGGGAGCTCAGCCCGTTGCCACAAAGAGCACCTCTGGGGCACTGAGGTTGAAGACTAGTCCTGAGACACACAGCAGAGCAAACTGAGACTCCTGTTCTCTTAAAGATGTTTGCGGGGCTCAGCCCATATCTCTCTATGAACCAAAGAGGCCAGCAGGCTCACTGGTGGTAAATCCACACCTTTCAACTGCCGCAAAAGACATTTTAAGAAATGTTAACAACTTCATTAATTTTAAGACCTCAAACTTGGGCAGAGAAATTTGACTGGAAAATTGCCGCCTGAAGGGATAGTTCTTCAGACAGTGAGAAGTAACCAAGACTCAGCAAGTCGATGCAGGCCCTGAGTGGTGGAGCTTGGTGCCTGGCTGGCTGTCTTCACCTGCGTTCTGGGGTGGAGGTGGGCGGGGACGTCTGGAGGGGGAGGTAGGAGAGGGCGGCAAAGGTAGGCATCAACAACCCGACCACAGGCATCATGATAGACAGTGGCGGGCCATCCCTCTCAGGCAAGCTTGTCCAGTCCTGAATTGAGTATGGCTTTCTTTTCATGGGTGTTTTATGAGAAGAGATGAGGTGGAGAGAGACTAATAAGACTTATTCAACCCAGTCTGTAATTATCTGCTTGAGGAAAAAGTTTGACCTACCTTTTTGAAGTCTCCCCATATTTCTTCTAATTTACGTTGGGGCCTTTTATGTTGTGTAAAATATATTTTCTTCAATGGCATTTGGTATCAGATTCCAGCTCTTTCTTGTCTCTTGTCTTAAATGATGGGAGCCTGCTAATTTCATCATCAACAAGCAGAGCTGTACATTCTTCCCCCAAGGCTTTGAAGAAGCTGGGGGCGGGGGGGGGTGGGGGACATCTAAAGAAAGAATTTGTTTCCTTTTATCATCCAGCTCTGATGCCTTAAGACTTATTTACAGGCTTGGCTAAAGGATTGGACTCCAGCTCCCTACCCAGATAAAAACCTGTTTTATTTGGTAACTGCAGGTAGCTAAGAGATTGAGGCCACTGGGGGTTTTAATCACTTTGAGTTCTAGAGCCACAGAAGCAGATGATATCCTGCCCACCTTTAATTCATGTTTGCCTATTCTGGGTGTATGAAGAATCAGATCACCTTTTAAAGTAGAATAACCAAAGTTTCTACCCAGATGAGGCAGAGAAAGAGGATTTTCATTTATTGGAAAAAAAAAAGTTTGATACTTTGCAAAACTCTTCCATGCCCCCCTTTCTCACTTAAGCTTGTCATAAAATTGTGGTGAGTGAAAATTATTTTATATCCCACTTTTATAGAAATGTAAATTGAGGGCTGAAGACATTTATTAACCGTGCTCCCAAGTTATGGAGCTGGTGAGCATTAGAGAAGACTGAACCCAGATTTTCTGACTTCAAGTCTAGTGCTCTTTCTACCACATCAAAAAGTTAATTCAAAGATGAAGTCCCCACTCTATGGAGAGGGCACTCATTCCCTGGACAACCTGGTGTTTGGACTGAATGACGAATCTGATATCCAAGATGTGGGCAGCTGTAGGACCAAGGCTTGATGTCCCCAGATTGAGACTATCCCAGGTAGGCCAGGTAATTCACCTCTTCCTAGACATGGATGTAGGCCCCCCCAGGCACTATGGGCAGTCTTGCCTTCCCTACCATAGACTCTGGTCCCTGCTATGGGTTCAATATACCCCTAGTGTCCATGAATGTGGCCTTATTTTAAAATAGGGTCTTTGTAGATGCAATAAGTTGAGTCCATACTGGATTAGAGTAGGCCCTAATCCAATATAACTGATGTCCTTATAAGAAGAGAAAACAGAGATACAGACATGACACATAGGATGAACACCATGTAAAAATGGAGGCAGAGATTAGAATGACGCATCTTCAAGCCAAGGAATGCCAAGGATTGCCAGCAACCACCAAAAGCTAGGGAAAGGCCTGGGACAGATTCTCCTAGAGCCATCAGAGCATGGTCCTGTTAATGTCTTGATCTCAGACTTCTGGCCTCCAAAGCTGTGAGAGAATAAATTCCTGCTATTTGAAGCCACCCATTCTGTAGTGTTTTGTTATGACAGCCCTAGTAAACTAATGTAATCCTTCATCCCTCCAGTCCTCCAGCGTCCAGAGCACTGAATCCTGGAAAAGAAAGATTCCTCCTAAAATCTCAGCATCAGGGCACAACAAAGCCATTGTTGGACTTTAAATAAAAGTTCTATTAAAACTTTGTCTGCTTTCAAGCCCATTGGGACCCATCCAATTTAGGGACTGGTGCTTTTGGAAACAAAGAAAGATTAGACTTTTTAATTACTTCCCCTGCTGCTGCTACCACAACACCAGTCTTGTTAATGTATCAATTTCTCTGATTGAAAAGACTGGGTAAATTAAATCTCTCTCTCAAAAAAAAAAAAAAAAAAAATCAACCTACCACAGAATCAAAAATGGAAAACAAATAAGTCCTCCAGCCCCCCGTGGGATTTGCTTCACAGCTCTGGCAGGAAGTCAGTTTGATCACATTTCTGAAATTACATATTTAATGTGGCTGGCCGTGATCTGCCATTCTGCCCTCAGAAGCCTGGTGTCAGTGAAAAGCAGCTCCACAAGGGAGCATCCCTTGTGGACCATTGTCAGGGCTGAAAGCTTTCTTACCAATTCCTCTGCCCTGATAGGCCAGGCCTTTTTGTGTTCTCTTCCCAGCCCTGCTCCACTGAGCTGGGAAGTCAAGTTCATTCCTAGCCCTTGCCTCTGTCTTTTTATCCACAACATGGTAAGCACAAGGCTCTGCACGTATTCACCAAAAAGGCTGAGTCCCAAAGGGGACAGCAGTGCCAGCAGTCATACAAGACCGAGGGCAGGGAACACCTGTTACCCTGAGGACCAGTAACCTGCTGGGAACCAATGAACTCAGTCTGTGGAAATCAAGTGAAAAGCAGTTGGCTCAGGTGTTTCAAGGAGATACTTGTTTAAAATGCTCCAATGGATCACATTCCTTGCCTTTAAAATAAAGACATATAGACCCAGTCAATAAATAACAACAATTTATCTCTATGTTAGTGGCAGACTGAGTGAGGAGAAACGGAAAGGAAACAAGTCAGATTAAAAGATAATAAAAGAATGATTAACTAACTGACACAAAAGCAAGAAAAACAAGTCAAAAGAGATCCATTTAAAATGACTGTCACAGACAGGGAAAGGAATTGACGAAAGGGAAAGAGAGAGATGAATGGGGGAACAGAGACAGAGACAGACCAACAGATAGACAATGTGGAAAGGATCACTCAGGGTTGTGTGGTCTCCTGGCCTTGTATTCTTTCTCCTATTAACATGGTCTCAGCTCTCACACCTGGGCAGGTGGCTCCCTAAAGCTTGCTCCAATCTTGAGCAACCTCCTCCTGAGGGTTGTTTCTGCATCCCTACCTATCTGCCTGCATCATTTCCCCCTTAGTGTCCCAGAGAATGGGATAATGTATATAAACATTCTTTGAGCACCAACTGTATGCCTGGCTCTGCTCTAGACATGGCCATGATAAGTACAAATAGTACAAGGAGCTCTTGAGGAAGAGGCAGACATGCCTGCTGTATGACAGGTGTAGTAACAGAGGCGTGGCCAAAGCTCCCTGAAACACAGGGAGGGAAAGACAGTTCTGCGGAGGACTTAGGAAGGCAGATGTTCTGGAGACAGAGACTGCTGAGCTGGGCCTTGGACCCCAGGCACCACTGAGATCAGTGAGAAGGGCTTTCCAGGCAGAGGGAATGCATGTGCAAAAGGGTGTCCAGGAACAGGTCAAGCCCAGTGACACAGGGTAAAGATGGTCTGGGAGAGATGAGCCTGGAGAAACAGTTAATTCTGGGTGTACTAAGGGTTTAGATATGATCTTACATGTGAAGCATAGGTTGGAAAAGGAAGGGCAGGAGGGAAACCTGGGAGAGATTCTGGCTATAAGGTGAGAATGACTTGGTTGCCCACGTGGGAGAGTCCAGCTTGAGTAATTGAATAGATGGAGATCCCATTATCAGAGTAGGGAGGAGGAGAAACATTTGGCAAGAAGAGATGGTGACCGCGACGTCTAGAGGGAGAGGAGAAGATGGTGAGATCTTTGTTGAACAAGTTACATTTGAAGTGCGTTCAGGACATGCAAGTGAAGAAGGCCAGTAGAGAGTTGTAAATCCATGCCTTGGCTTTGAGGAGAGAGGTGTGATAGAGAATTATTAGCATAGGCTATGGTTGAGGCTGTGATTGGAGGTTGAAGACCCAGAAGGGATACAGAAAGTTGCATTTAAGAGGTAAACAGAAGAAGAGGAGCATGACAAACAGAGATGAAGAAATAGGAAAGATAGGAGGAGAACCAGAAGGTGGAATAGCCACAGAAACCAAACGGGTAAAGAATTTTACATGTGGGAGTCACCAACAGTGTTGAAGCCACCCAACGAACAAGGACTGTGAGAAGGCCTTTCCTCACTCTGGTAAATACCCTTTCTGTTTTGCATACCTCCTCCTTCCCCCATGTTTCCTTCTTTCTCATTCCATTTTGTCCACAGTTAATTTGTTTTTCCTTCCCTTGAACCTGTCTCCTTAGATTCTACCTGCTCTAGCTTGCAAGGCCCAGCTCAGTCCCTGCTTCTATCTCAGAGCTTTTCCTGAGTACCCAGGCTGCCCTGAGTCTCTTTTGCCTTGGAATTTTTCTTATGGAAAAAGTTGATGGAATTTTTTGTAACACTAGGGTGGTATCATCCCCCTCTTGAAATCTGAGAACATTCTGACTGTTTCCCGAACATCCCAAATTCTCCAAGAATCCCACTGTGACACCAACTCCACAAAACCCTGGACTCCCCAGATGTTTCTTATGACTCAAGTTACTTTCCTAGTTTGTATTTCATCCTTTTTATGGCCCAAGTGTAAACTAGGTCATATAATAAAGCAATCATGGATGAGTCTAATTTATCCAACCCAAGGTAGAGAAGATGATAAATGTCACTTTTATCTGTCTATCTATCTATCTAATCTACCATCTATCTATTGTATATCCACTCATCCAGTGGGTGTCTACAGTTTGCCAAGCTCTTTGCTTCTGCCCCTCATAGAGATTCTAGCCTAGTTCACTTTTATCATAGGCCTAAGATGGTCCTAAATGTCCATCTGAATGGTGCTGCTTAAATACTTGTATGATTGTTTTGTATATATGTGCAATACCCCTGGGTCTGATGGACCATCAAACCTAATAGGAAGGTTTACTTGGGAAATAAGGCTTTTAAGCCTGTGGCATTTGTCAAGACTTCTAGAAATGTATGCCCAAATGAGGACATTTTACCGTATGTAAATTTCAAAATAAATAATCAAACATTAAAAAAAAATAAAAAAATCCTTATTCATTCTTTAAAAAAAAGAGATAGTCTGCCTGTTATATTTAGTAGAACTTTTTGGAAACCATATAGTGAGCATTCACACCCCACAGCTGGTGACCAAATTAACCCCAAATTAGAACAACCTGCAAGGTTGTAGCCCTCACTGTTCCCATTTTTCTCACTAAGGAAGGTTATATAATGTCTTTCCACAGCACTTTGCATGTCTGATGTCACACTTTTCTTCATATCTTAGTTATGTGTGGCCCTGAATCATCATGATTCCTAGACCGTAAGCTCTTAGAGGTCAAGTAATCTGCATCTTGTTTCCTTTGCATCCCCAGTACTTACGCCAGTATTTTGTACTTGGTTGGATTCTTAGTAAACATACACTAGATGAAATTGCAACATTTGCTGAACAATCCAGGGGCAAACTAGGAGTATACTCGAGTCTCTCAATTCCCAATCTGGAGCTTTTCTGCCCCTGAGGATCTCTATTTTAGTAAAAGGTATGGATGTTCCCATAAACGCTCTTATTCCTAAAGTCATATTAATTGGTTTCAGAAAAGACGTGTGTAAGGGGAGAACAGTTCCTGGCCTGGGCATATTTTCATTTAGAAGTCAAAGCTGTGTCTTTAACTACTTTGGGCAGGTTGTTTTTGTTTGTTTGTTTGTTTGTTTTCCCCTCAATCTAAAAAAGCATATTTAGCAGACATGAGTGAGCTGGGAAATTTTTGTTTTGACAGCTTTGGGACATCTGAGACATTGTATACAGAGCATTTCTAACCAGTCTAGAAAGACATGTGTCCAAAACATATGCGGGAAAATGACTGATCAAGAGTGAGAAAAATGAGAGAAAATCCTCTTAAAATGAAATGTTTTGTCAAGAACAATCTCAGGTGCAAAACTTCATGTCAGAAGAACCCTCAGATTAACAAGACTTTAACCCGCCCATTTGAGTAGATGCCTAGAATAATTTGGTCTGTGAGAAATTCATGGAGATTGTGAGCTGTCAGGGCCCACAGCAGTCTGGTCAAACAGCCTCATCTTACAGCTGAGGAAACGAGGCGCAGAGAGGTCAGTGATCTGCCCAGGGCTAGTGGCAGAGCTGAGATTCACACTCAGGCTGCCTGCTTGGCAGAGCCCCATCTAACCCTCCACAGCAGACGCGTGGGTGATGGCTCATATTTCCTCAGTACTTGGGCTGCAGAGAATTTCCTCACATGTTACTTCCGAGCATTGCTTTACTCATATCATCACTTTAATTCCTTCGATCTCTGTCAGCTCAGCGGGTTCATGCTGCCCTAAGGGTTGCATCAGTGTAGGGTCCGTACCATCCCGGTGTGGGTAAAGTCACATCCAGGCTCAGGCTACTTGCCTCACCATCACCTGGAGAGCTTCTTAAAAACAAGATTCTGGGGCCTGGGGACTGTAGGATTAGGTTTGGGAACCACACGTCTTTCATTCACCTCCTAGTTGCCTATTTGAATCTCCTCTGTGACATCCAAGCAAGACATATCCCAGCCTCTGTTTGAACAGTGGGGAAGAAACTCAAGTTGGGATTGAGTTGTGGAATTCATTGCCAGCTCTGATTCTTATGAGTGTTATTACCTTCAGTGACTCAAGCCACTCTCTTTGATTCTGATTGTCATCTGAAAAATGGGAATGGGCATGATTCCTAATTGACGGCATTACTGTCAGGACTGACTATAAGGACAGAGTTCCATGTGCTGGAGCACAGGTGCCTCACTAATGCTCTCTGAAGAGGAATCAGACCCACTCCAGTGAGAAGCCAATAGCCTGCATTTTGGTGGCATGGCTCTATTTGCTAGAAAATATTTCCTTAACTTTCTTAAAGTCCCTAACTTTGTCCTCTGGAACCTGAAAGCACTTTACCTTTAACCATGATACTTTCTGAGCTGGAATTTAATGCTATGCAGTCCAGCTTCAAAATTCATACAACTACATAAAAATAAGCAATACTAGTTACCCACCTCCCTGGAATAACCTCATTCCTTCCTCTATTCTTAACAAACTTCCTAGCTAAACCTCTATCATCTGTCAAAATCCTTCCATCCTTCAAGATGCAGCCCAAAAGTTGCCTCCTCCCTGAGCCTGTGATCCTTCAGGCAGAAGGTCTCTCTTGTTCTGTGTCCTCCTGGCTTCACCAGGTCTGCTTACCATGAGAGCCAGGCGTGAGTAAGTCCATCTCTCCCACTAGATTGGGAGTTTCTGAAGGTCACAGGTTTGTGCTAGGGAAGCCTGTGTTTTGAAATTGGCATCAGGGAGGAACCTCGTGTTCACCTCCAACACTCAGGAGATCCTCACCAGAAGAGACAGAAGAGTAAGTGGGGAGGACCATCTTGCATGTTCTGAGGTCAAGGCTTCCCAAGACCTTTTCTGGTTATTGGGGCTACCACACTACTCAGAGCTCTCCTCCAACCATCTGGTTTCAGGAATGATCTCATCTGGGTAGATGTCATGCTGAGCAGTGTACAAATTACCAAGGTTTTCACCATGCTCTCTGGAGCTGGCCTCATTCTCTTAGAGGTACCATGTTCTGCATAAATGCTTCCTGGAAATTGTAGGCAGAAAAGTGGACTGGAAGTCCAATCTGGATTTTGGTCTTAGCTTTCTGCTTCTCCAGGCCCTAGGCCATTCCACTTTGGCCAAGTCACTTCACCTTCCTGAGCCTCAGTTTTCCCATCTATAAAATGAGGAGGCTGTTAACTTCAGAAGTCTAATTATTTTCAACTTTCTGTTCTGGGATGAAGAGCCAAGTCCCATTTCTTCAATCTGTAATATTGTTATGTCCACAGATAAGAGAATTGAGCTTTGTGTGCCAATCTCCCACCATTGTGAACATGCATGCACACACATCCTCTTCTGAGATTGTCTTCCGAGGCTGCATTTATATAATTAATTGATTGAAGGAGACTTGGCCCTTCTTTGCTGCAGCTTGATTATAAGTGAGCTAAACAGATGTCTTGAATTGGGCAATTGGTTCCCAGATGCATTGTAGGGGGCAAGCGGTGGGAAAGAATTGAATGATTTCAGTTCTGGGACACCACGACAAATGAACAGTGGTTGGTGGGAGGGGGGCAGACGGGGGGCAGGTCTTATAAAGTGTGTGACAAGATGTTGATGGCAGCTGGTGGATTAACATCAAAGGTGACTGGTGGGCTAAGTGCTCCTTTAGGAGATAACCCAGAAAGGGGGAGTGGAAGTCTCTAATCATCTGAGCCTGAGCTGGAAGTCAGGAATCTTGGGATTCTGCTGACCAGCTGGCTAGAACCAAGTTAGAGCGCTTGCTTCAGCCATCTGTCCAAAGGGAAAATTGGTCTTAGAATGGTGGAGATGGATGAGACTCATTTCATTCCACCACTTTATTTTTCAGATGAGGAAACTGAGGCCTAGAGAGGTTAAGGGACTACCTTGAAGTAACACCTCAGAGCCAGGGCTAGAACCTAGATCTTGTTACTCAAGGTCTAGCATGACTTCACTTCCAAAGGGAAGCTTGATCAGCACATCAAAAAACAAAGATTGAGTGAGGAGCTTCAACAAAGTTTGACATAGGCAAAGTTCTGCCTTCAGTGCTGGACATGCCTTTTGTCTCCCCTCTGTCGTGGCTGAGCCTGGAGCCACCTGGAGAGCAAGAGCAATGACTGCCATCACTTAGTAATAATCAAACGATGTGCAAGTCCCCACGCCAGGTGCTTGATGTGTGTATTGCATTTAATCCTCCTCACGGTTTCCTGAGGTGGCCCCTGTTTTAATCCCCATTTTAAAGTGAAAAAATTGAGCCACAGGGAGATTAAATAATTTGCCCTGGGATAACACAGCTAGTAAGTGACAGAGCCAAGCTTTCACCTTGAGCAGCCAGACCGCACGCAGGATCTATGCTTCTGTTTACCCCCCAGACACCCTGGTGCCCCTCTGAGGTTTTGGGAGGGCAAGGGAGGAGGGTATCTGTTCTGGATAGCATCTCCCTGAGTCCTCCAAGGTCAAGTCAGTTCAGCTCATCTCCAGGTTCCTGGTGGTAAACCTGAGGCACAGGGAGATCAAGTGATGTTGATGTGTTCTGCAGCACAGGCCCTAGGTGGTAAGAATATCCACATACAGTATCTCATTGGTAAGAGAGCACTTCCACATTCGTTACCTTATTTGATTGTCACAGCAGATATTATTATTTTTATTATTTTTATCAGCATCATTACTGTGATAATTCTCTCTGGTTTATCCATGAGGAAATCCAGACTCAAGTGGTTAAATAAATTGCCCAAAAGCACAAGGCTGATTGGCCCAGAGCCGGAAGAGTTTCCAAGAATACTCTAGTGATCTTCCCCTTTCGCTCCTAGGCCACCCTTTTTCCTCCCTTTGTTCTCACCGTAGCTTCTGGCCTGTGCACAGACTTGCTCTCCAGCAGGAGATTCCAGCAACCATCAAAAAGCAGCTTGTTGGCAGAAGAGGACATTTAGGATAAAAGAAGCCAGAAAGCCTTATTGGAGATTGTCTGAGCCATCAAATCATTGGGAAATGGTTGAAACCTAGCCATGTATGTTTTTGCCAGCTTATTCCAGAAAAACACAGTATAGATTTTTTAGAATTTTAAGAATTATTTAAGGTATTGTTTTGTTTGTTTTTTACCCACAGCTTTGAATGAAAATAGTAAAAATTGCAAGGTCAGGAACTGGATTTTAGTATCAATCCTGCAACTCACCCACCATGCATCCTTTGGCAAGCCCCATCATGTCTCTGGGCCTCAGTTTCTTCCTCTAAGATGGTCCTCAAGGTCCATCATGACCTTGAGGTCAACAATTGGAAAGTTCTGGGGAATCCCTTGAGAAAAGGAGACCCCATTTTGTGCCTCAGGATTGGTGGCAGCCGAGGGAGTTCCCTTGAGCTGGATACAATTCTTAAGGACTGACAGTATTTCGAGAATGCTGGTTCCTGGAGCTTTATGTAATGAACTGTAGTTTCAAATATAAAGCTCTACTTTATGGCCTCTAAAGGCCACCTATAAGAAAATTGCCACATGTGTATGAAGCTTCACATGGTTCTTTACTGAATATACAAATCAGGTTTGTCAGGAATACATTGGCATTTGTATATGCCGCCCATGAATCAATCCAGCCTCGGCTTAAATGTGCCAATAAGCCAGGCCTGAGGAGGGGAGAGCTGGTGATTCAGTAACTCTGATTTTCAGCCCGGCCCAGGCCTGGTGCCTACTGGAGAGGATGGCATTCGGAAAGGCCTCCACAGCCAGGAGAAATGCCCTCCGTACTGTGTGTGAAGGACTTCCTGACCAGCCACGTGACCCTGGATAAGTCTTTTCCGTTGCCTGGGTCTTGGTGTTTTCACCTGTCCAATGGAAGAAACAACCTCAAATGTCACTTCAAGTTCTAACAGCTGACTCTGCAAATATCACCTTCAGGCCGAAATACCGACTTTCCCACGGTACAGCAGAATACTAAGGAAATGGCCATGTGCCATCAGTTGACTGCCCCACATAAATACCGTTTCTCCTGGTAAACAGAAAGCTGTGTTCAAAAGGGCATGGCTATGTAAATTCTGAATCAGCTAATGTGCACTGGAAATTCTCCATTCCAAGCACATGCATCATCTCACTGAGTCCTCCTAGCAGTTCTGGGAAGTTAATCTTATCACTAAGATGACTGAGACTCAGAGAGAGGGAGAGAGTGCCCTGCACTGCACAGCTGACAAGTGGCAGGATTGGAGTCAAATCTCAGGTCTTGTGCCCTATCCCTGAGAAACAACCGTGATGGTGTTAAGGTTGCTTAATGAATAAGACAGATGGGCAGAGACACATAGGAAAAGACTGCAGAGCTGGGTAGGACCAGAGAGACCACCATTCAGCAAGTGAGGGGCATCAGGCCCCGTGTCAGGCTATCAGCATCCCAGTAGTTAAACACTAGGTCAAGATAACTAGAGACAGAAGAGTAACCCCAAGACAAAATCACAGTCATGTTGCCATATTTAAACTAGTAGCAAACCTGATAATTCTCTGTTTTCAGATGCAGATCCCAGGGCCGAGTATACAGTTGAATAAACTCTCTTGTGGGCCCCTGATGGCCAAAGAAAACTTGCCCATCCCACTGTCAGTTCCCTTACCTGTAACCCTCATCCCTACCCAGGAAACACAAAGGATATCCCAGAAGATGTCAGGAAACATAGACACGAACATTGAGCCCCAGACTTTAATGCACCTGTAGGCTTGGCTTCCTGAGTCATGCCTACGGGGATTAAGACTTGGATCTTATGGGTGTATACACTGACTCAGTCCTCACCTAGGGTATCCCAAGTCCACCTTTGTGAAGGTGGGATCAGGGCCTTTAAGGACAGCTCAGATGCTTCGGCTTCTGTCCTGCCTCCAGCGTGGCCCTGCCTGTCCCTGCATGGGCCCAGTTCCTGTCCTCCCTCACTGCAGGTCTGACTCCTGTTGGTGTCTGTGGCTCTAAATGAGGGGAGGTCTTTCTGCTACCTTTTCAGTTCATAATTCCGTTTGTGAGATACTGACATCAAGGCCTTGTGGTCCCATGGAGGAAGCAGGTCAGTGGAGCCCAAACAGTCACTTCCTGTCTGAGTAACTTCAGGTGTGACTTCATTTCTCTAAGCCCCAGTGTCGTCCTCTGTCAAATGGGGATAAGAGTCCTGCCTACTTCATAGGGATTCAATAAGATAATGATGTAGGGTGCCTGGCATACTGTCTGACCATGGTAAGCCCTCAGTAAATGTTATCAATTAAGCAAGTACTTCCCACAGGCCTTCATGGAGTTCCCCCTGTCTGGGCTCTTCTGTAAACATATGCCCCGTGCTACCAGAGTCGAGAGCATAAGTCCAACCCCAGGCTTGACTTCTGGAACACGTGTAATAAGAGACAAAATGAAGGGTGAAGTACCATGGAATTGATAAACATGGCATTCTTCTCTTTTTTTATGACTCTGCTTTTCACTCTGTGTTATTTGCTTCCAGTCCTCGAGCTGGGCTGAGGCTGGGCGACATCAACCAGTGGGCTCCTATGGACCTGCCCAGGCTGGCATCTGCCACCTGTGGTCATCTGGAAACCAGCCAGCCTTGGGAGGCATGTCTTAAAATCTAAAGGAGGCCCCTAATTTGAATTGTCTTAAGGAGACTTAGGAAACTAGTGAGAGGTCTCTAGGTTTACAGGGTTAGGATGAAGGAGGTACAAAGGACCTTGATCTAAGGGATTTTTTGGGAGCCTGAGGTCAATCTGGATACATAGGAGGGCTGTTGGATTTTCTAAGTCCACCCAAGGGAAGACCCAAGGGTCCAAAGTACACCACGTCTCCCTGTTACCCTTCTGTGGTGTTATGGACAGTGCCTGAAACTTCCATGCAATCTCCTTCTTGTAGCGCAGACTGGGAAGATCCCCATCTCTGCCCAAGTGGCCAAGGCTCGCTTCCTAGGCACAGGTGTTGGGCATGATTGCTTTGGTGGTTTCACACATTCCCAGAGGCTAGATTTCCACCTTCAGATTCAGTGTCAAAGTGCTTGGTCACTGCCAACTCACTACAGCCAAGGGAACTGCATCACTCCGGGCAGGGCCACCACAGGGTTCTTCTGATGGGTTACTGTGCCATTCTTCTGAATGGCTGTGTTTTATACTAGAACAATTCCTTGAAGCTAACTGTTAATTCAGTTTTTGAAATATGATTCATATCCTGGAAGATTTCAGAATATGGGTACAGACTGATAAAAATGCATGAATACACACACAGACACAGACGCGCACACACACACACACACACACACACACACATTCACCCTCGCACAGTCATCTGTAAAACTTGCCTGAACCTTCCTTCTTAATTCTTTGACAATCTTGAGGCAAACTGAGACCCCATGGAGTGTGATGCACATTCCACCTCCTTCCCTGGGGAACCTGCTTTAGGGATGGCAGCAGGCCCTCATTTAGAGGCAGGCAGGGTGAGGGGACCAACGGTCTGTAAGTTTGGTTGTGTTGGCCAAAGATGAGCTCTATAGAATCACTGACCTTCAGAGGTGGAGGGCACCGTAGAGGGGGTATGCTTCATCTCTTTCATTTTCAAATGCAGAAAGCCAGACACAGAAATAGGAATGGACGTGCTGAGGCCCCTCAGCTGCTGTGTGCAGGACTGAGCCTGGAACTATCCTCACTGCTCTACCAAGACCTTTCCCTTCACAGCACTTGACACTCCTCTCAGCAGGCCAACTATTTCTAGAAGATTCCATTACTTTATCTTTCTTCCATGATGGAAGTGACTAGAAAGTGGGGAGCAGTGATTTCAACTATGTGTTTAGCAGGTTCTGGAAAGTTAGATTCTCCTGGTTCCAAACAGGTATGTAAAAAGGAAGGTCGAAATCTCTGGATTCTTCTGAAGGTCAGTCACTTTGTAAAATGGACCTGACACAGAGGAAATATAGATCTGTCTCCTTAGGGTAGTACAGAAGCCTTTACAGGTATGAAAAGGTTACAGACTTAGTATCTAATAATAACCGAAATATAGCACTTCATAGGTTTCTCATATATAATTTAATCTGTTGGCCCTGGATTAAAATTCTGAAGCTGTGGAGGTGTGATGAATAACATCTAGATCTTCAGCATTAACCAGCCCTGGGTCACATTCTGGCTCTGCCGTAGGGTAGTCCTTTGGTCTTTGTACAAGTAGAGTAAACTTCCTGAGCCTCAGTTTCCTCAGCTTTAAAGAGAAGACACAATTCCCTTCTCAGTTTTGTTCAGTAGATTAAATACAGTGATATAAGAAACTCCTTAGCACAGTCCCTGGCAGACAGCCGGGGTCAGTGAATGTGATTTCCGGCCCCTCTCCTTGGGCATGGACCTGTTCAACCATTGGGTTGCTTAAGGCTGAACACCTCACGGAAACCCTTAGCCCCTCTGAGTCCTGCCTGTAGGAGAGACTCTACAGCACCCACCACAAAGGGGTGGAGTCAGAGGAGGGCTAAAGAGAGAGATCCAAGAAGCATCCTAGGTCTAGAAACTCAGGAAAGGCCTAAGGAAAATGAGGCTTAACCTGGTGTTTTTAGAGAAGGCAAATCCCAGGTATTATTGCTCGAAAGGCACAGAGGCTAGCAAAGGAGAGAGAAACCTGTGTAGAAATTTTATAAGAAATTAAATCAGAATATAGAAAAGCCCAATCTGATTTCACCCAAAATGAGCAATAACGTTAACTCCATTCCTATTTAAAGCCAAAGAGTACATCTTTGACAGCTAAAGAGAAGCTGCCTCAGGGCAAGAATTTCAAAATGAACCCATTTGATAACAGGAGTATCTGCCTAGCTTGTTTTACTAGGCAGGGTCTGACCCAAACACAGCTGATTATCAGACTCCAGAGTTCAAAGATCCAAGGACTGATGGCACTTGAGACTGGGGTTGTAGATTCTGTTGTCTGTTTGTCTAATATGCACACAGCGCATTTGCCAGGCAGTGTCTGAGCTGGCATGCCACACTTCTGTCCCAAATAGAAATAGGATGACTTTAATTGGAGAAGAAAAGTCAAGATGGAGGATGGGTCTCAGAAGTTGAAGCTTTGGGAAAGGTACCAGTAATTGTTGATGTGGGAAGGAGGTGGCCAGTAGCTTTCTCTCCCACCTTCTGACTTGATCATTCACTAATGTGGATGGGTCTTGTTAATCATCCCCAGAGGAGCCAGGTTTAATGGCTACACCTTTCGTTATAAGAATAATTTTTGTGCTACAAAGTACAAAATGTTGGATCGGTTTTCTTCTCCTTGCATTCTGCTCTCAAACCAGGTTCCTGGCAAGCAAGTCTTGAAGATTAAGACAGCCTACAATTCATGGACACCAACTCATAGCAGCAGTTCAGCCCCCAGAGGCAGGTAGAAATTCTTCAAGGCTGATAAAATATGTACGCAGCAAGTGGCCTGTCAACTCAAACAAGGCTAGCCCTGCCTGTTTCAGCTTGACATTATAAAGGTGAATTGTCTGAATCGTGAAAGGGCGAGTGGTATTAACTTTAGGACCAGAAGGATGGCAGCTCCTGGAGAGCAGCTGGTACATAAATCTCGGCTGGTTGAGAAGTAGAAAGATACTTTAATAGAAGGGTAATTGAAGGATTTTTTTCTTCCCCCCCAAACTTGGATCGTTTGGCCAATGTCAGTGGGCATTATTTTGCTCCCACTCCAGGGCAGGGCCATCTTCTATGGTGTAACTAAAGGACATTCCAGTGACTGGCTACCTGCACTAGTCTTGGCCCTACTTCTCCTCTGCCTCCTGAAATTCCCAACAGGAGACTCATCTTGGAGATCAAGGTAGCAGTAGCTCCAGAAGCAGCTGTTAAAATGCACAATGATAATTGGGAGTTAGTAGTCATTAGCACCACCGCACAGATTGATTTATCAAATTAGTTATAACCCTTCTGAGAGCAAGGACTTTGGAATCTTAAAAAAGTCAAATCAGCAGGAATAAAGCCGCAGAGGTAGGGAATGGACTTGAGGACACGGGGAAGGGGAAGGGTAAGCTGGGATGAAGTGAGAGAGTAGCATTGACATATATACACTACCAAATGTAAAATAGATAGCTAGTGGGAAGCAGCCGCATAGCACAGGGAGATAAGCTCGGTGCTTTGTGACCACCTAGAGGGGTGGGATAGGGAGGGTGGGAGGGAGACGCAAGAGGGAGGTGATATGGGGATATATGTATATGTATATCTGATTCACTTTGTTATAAAGCAGAAAATAACACACCATTGTAAAGCAATTATACTCCAATAAAGATGTTAAAAAAAAAAGTCGAATCAGGAAGGAGCTTTAGAAGACATCTAGTGTGGGTCTCATTCTGTATTTGATGAATTTAAGGCCCAGAGAGGTTAAGTGGCTTATTCAAGGTAACCAGCAAATCAATGGCAGAGTTGGAGCTGGAACCCAGGTTTCACTGGGTACTTGTTTCTAGAATCATCAAGTCTAAACCTCTTATTTACGGATGAGGGCACCAAGTTCCATATGTGAGAAGAGACTGGCCAAGCCTGGATACCAATCAAATTCCCCATATTCCCATCCAATGGTCTTTATATCAAATTTTCCCTTTCTTCACATCCCCAGGGCTAAAGGGAGATGATGAAGTAAAGGGTGGATGACTAATTTGGTTTTTGGCACATATTCTATTGATCCTTCAGTGAGCATTGAGGCCTTCTAGGTACAAAGTACTTCAGCCACTTTGGGTAATAAACAACAAGCAAGGCAAGGGAAAGAGAAGGTAAGTGTATCCTAAAAGTAGGGCAGACGTGGAATGATTGGACACAAGGATGATTCATGCAAAGAAGCCCAGAAAGCGATCACACAGGGTCCCAGGACACAGCCTCTTTCTGCCTCTTCTCTCTCTCCTTACCCAGTGACCTTCCCCATTCCCTCCCCAAGAGAGAATAAACTCATTAGCTATCACAGCCTTGGCTCTCCTCTCTGGAGGGTGATTGAAGAATAGATGATAGGGCTGTCAAACAGGGTTGTGAGTAGCTTAAGTTCCCTTTGGCCTTCTCTTCTCAGTTAGGATCCTGATGAGGATTTTTCCTGAGCATCAACTGTGGACCAGACTCATGTGTACAGATAATGAATTATACTACTAGTTCTTACAGCAATCTCCAGAGGTAGAAATTATCATCCCCAATGTACAAGTGAGGAAATTTCAGGCCAGAGAGGTTAATTTTCTTGCCTGACTTAGATTCAGACCCATCTGGTTGCAAAGCCAGGCTCTGCCCACTTGACCTCAGGCCCTCTCCATGTCACCAGGTAACCTTACAAAACACAAAACTTTTCATGGTCCGACTTGTTTAGCTTATTTTTTACCTGCCTTCTGTGAAGATACCTCCCATAATCTGAGTTATATAAAGAACACTTTTTTTCTGCCTTCTGTGAAGATACCTCCCATAATCTGAGTTATATAAAGAACACTTTTTTTCTCTTGTAGTCTCCTTTTCTCTTGTAGTCTCCTTTTCATGGAGCTCAGCCACCCGTGGAATTGACAGCCTGCCATACCTCGTTAGGGTGAAGGTTGTGGGTGAGATGGAGGCCAACTTCCTGGAGTGGAGAAGTGGGGCTGGAAGGTCACATTTGGGAGACAGTTTGCTCCACTGACCATTGGCTGTCTTTGCAGGTCTGGAGTGCAGCTTTGACTTCCCCTGTGAGCTGGAGTATTCCCCTCCACTGCACAACCTTGGGAACCAGAGCTGGTCCTGGCGCCGTGTCCCTGCCGAGGAGGCTTCCCAGATAGACCTGTTGGATGGGCCCGAAGAGGAGCATGCCAAGGAGATGCCCAGAGGTAAGGGTAGAGGCCACTGCAAAGCGTCCCAGATGGGCCAGGATGGGGCTGGGATGTCTATTTCTGTTTGAAATTTTGAGGCTTCTCCACCACTGTTCCATCCTGTTTCCTTTGAAACCTGTTTGTAATATCTGTGCCTCTTCATGTCTTCTTGGGCTATACAAGGAAGAGGAGGTTGCAAGTCCAATTTCAGGATCAATCCAACCCTTTACGCTCTTATTAATGAAAGAAAATAGGATTTCATAGCTCTCTTTCATGCAGATTTCCCAATGTAAGATATAGAAGAAAATGTTAATCTGTTTGTTCATTTGGAATGGGGTTGCCAGTTAAAACACAGGACATCCAGTTAACTTTGGGCTTCCAGTGAATAACAAATGATTTTTTAGTATAAGTATGTCTCATGCAATAGTTGGGACATACTTATACTTAAAAATTATTCAAATTATACTAAAAAATTCAAATGTAATTGAGTGTTGTACATTTTTATTTGCTAAATCTGGCAATCCTAATTTGGAAGGTGTTGTATAACTGAGTTAAATGTTAGTTTCAAAGCCATTAATGAATATTTAGACTGCATATTAGTTCTGCAAGGTGCTTCCAGTAGTTCTTTGCTGTTTATGAATATCCTCTTCTAAATTATCAGGACTGGAAAAGGTAGGCTGAGGGTAAGTAGTGGGTGCTTGTTAAATATTTGCTGAGTTTTTAGAGAGAGATATGGAGGCACTAAGCCCTAGCACTGCCTCAGGTCTCTTTAAGGCAAATCTTAGAACTCCCAATTCCTTGGACTCAGAAAACTTTACTGACCCAGAATAGACCACCTATATTTCTAACTTTCAGGAAGAAATGATAACTGACATAGTACTGGACTTACTGGACATTCAGAGTAGTATTTTCAGTTTGCAAAGCCCTTCCAACTGCACTGTCTCATTGGATTCCAATTTTGTGAGGGAGTCAGGACAGATGGGAAAGCTAGGGCTCAGAGAGGGGAAGCAACTTGCTAAAGATCAGCGTATACATGTGGGTTCAGGTCTAGATGTCTGCCGTGATGAGTCATAGACCAGAATACTTTTCACCATATCATGTTTCTGTCTTTGTAGCGAAAGCTGTGGTGACAGCCTGCTGTGGGCCCAGTTCTTAGGGGTGATTATCTCAGGCAGATGCTCTTGAGAAACTAATAGGGACAGGGCTCAAGTACGCTCATGAGAGACTAATAACTAGTAACTAATGCTCCCAGGCTTCTACATCAGCCTTGAGCCCTGAACTATGAGGCACCTTTCTTTTCTACACACTCTCCCAGGCTGACCTTTTCTATTTTTATGACTCTCTTGAAATTTCTTGACTTTGATACATATTTTAAGCTGCTTTCATCTGGATACTGTTGTGTAACGTAGGGTGTGTATGTGTGTAGGTGTGTGCTCTTAACCCAATAATACCTCCGAATATTCTGGAGAACTTATAAAAAAATACTTCCTAAGCGCTATAGGCTAATTCTGATTCAGTAGATCTGAGATAGAGCCTAGAAATCTGTAGATTTTAAAATTTTACTATAAAAGCTAGCATGTGCAAAAAAGTAGATATAACATATATGCAAGGATTAAAGATTACAATAAAATCAGTACTTGTATTCTCATCACCAAGTGTAAGAATTTGAATGTTGTCAGTCCCTTTACAATCTCTTCTGTCCCCCACCCAGATCAAAAATCTCTCCCTTTCCCCAGAGGTAAATATTATCCTGCACTTTGTGTTAATCATTCATTTGCTTTCTTTGTGGCTTTACCACTTATGTATATAGCCTCAAACAACATATAGATTAGATTTGCAACCTGTTATATAAATGGAATAATGTTTTTGTTCTGTGATTTGCTCATTTTGACGCATGTAGCTGTGGTTCATTTGGTTTTGAATCCATTGCAGAAAAATACCACAATTTCTCTCTTCCACTGTCATTAGATATTTGGGTTGTTTCCAGGCTTTTGCTGTTACCAACAACTCTACTGTCAGCATTTTTGTGCATGCCTCTTGGTGCGTATGCACGTCCAAGAGTTTCTCTAGAGCGTAGAACTTGGAGTGGAATTTCTGGGTCACAAGGTACAGCTTCCATTTCAATAGATAATCCAATGTATTTTCCAAAGTGGCGGCACCAAGTTATACTCCCTCTAGTGATGTATTAGTACATCCGGGATCCTACATCCTCACCAGTACCCGGTATTGCCAGACTTTGTCATTTTTGTTCATCTGGTGGATGGAATACAGTATGTCATTGCAGCTTTGATTTCTATGGGACTCTTTTATTTTATGGTTGTGTAAATTTCTCAGGTGATTCTGAGGTTTACTGTACTATTGGTGTGGACCCTTTTTCAGGCGTACTCCCATTCAGCCACCCTTAGGGATGTCTCTGTATCCCAATTCCTAACCTCTAGAAACAGTCCTGGCAGTACATGCATTTTTGGTCATTGTACGGTTTTTTTATCTGATAACTATTGAATTGTGATTGCAGTTCAGTGAGATCAGGAGAGAGGGACAAGTGGCAACTGTCCACAGATGTTGTGGTGTCAGACTTTATAACTTTGAAGATCAGTGCTTTTTAAATTTTTAAACAAGTTTTAAAGCAGTGCCAATAGATTATGTATTGCCACTCTCTGACCGGTTTCTCCTCCTCCATCCTCGATCTTATGATCTTTAGCATCTGCCCGTTACTCCCTGTACTGTGAGAAAATAAAAGGAAGGAGAGGAGGGAAGAAAGAAATACTCACTTCTCGGTGGTCCTGACTGTGGAAACATATTGAGGCCTTTATGTTTCTATAAAGCTGAGTCCCAAGGGCCAGAGCATGCATTGAATGTGAACCATTTCCCATTAGATGAATCAGCCAGGATTCGAATCTCCACTTTTTAGTAAGTATTGCCAACTTCCATCTCTCTGAAAAATCACCGCTCTTCCTAGCGTGGTAGAATCTCACATCACTGAAGATGATGATGGGAACAACCATGACAAAGCCGCTGTGGATATACCAGTTCATTTTATCAAGTTCTTTAGTGAACAAACACATCCAAACATAACTTGGGGGAATCTCACCATTATCAAATACTTGTGTTTATTTTTATTGGGGTCTAATGGAGGGATCTATATTCCACAGCCTTGGTCAGTCTTAGAAACAAGAGACTATCCTCCCAGCTTTTGTAGCGATGCTTCTGGAAGGTCACTGAGAGGTGTTCAGAATTTCCAGTAATGGACCACTCATTGATTTTTGAGTCAACTGATTACATCGCTATCTGTTTGTTCCCTGAAGTAGGGTTGCTCCTCAAGAAGCAGGCTGATGTATTGTAATGTCCCTTGGCCTTCAGGGAGAGAGGTGAAGGTGAGGGGAGAGAAAATGACATGGCCAATCCAGACTGCGGCAAAGCAAGGACCTAACTCTCAACTCTTTAGAATCTCACTTTCTCTGTCATTTCAGCAGAAATAATACCATTGGTGGAGATAAAAAGGAGTGATGGAGTGCCCTTTAGGGCACTGTAGTCAATAGATTTTTTTTTTCTTGTTTGTTTTTTAAACTCAACATTTATTGGTTGGATGGTATTTAGACACTATTACAATATTTCTTGTCAGGGGTTATAGAAGAGCCAGAGAAAGGTAGCGAGATAATACCAATCACATATAATGAACTGTAGGAGTATAAATTCTGAATGAATTTAATTTATGGCCCCTGTAGCTGAGAATAATAAGGGAGAAACAATTCAGAGCAGCAAGATAATAAAAAGTGATGATCTTGATAGAACACAATATTATAGATTAATAAGATCTTGAGGAATCATCAGGTGGAGGCATTCTGTGACTTTTTAAGAACTGTCAGGGGCATGTTTAATGTCTACTACTTCTGGAATTAGCGAGATAAGATTTTGATCTCTAGCTAAGCTCTAGCTTTTTTTTTTTTAACATCTTTATTGCAGTATAATTGCTTTACAATGGTGTGTTAGTTTCTGCTTTATAACAGAGTGAATCAGCTATATATATACATATATCCCCATATCTCTTCCTTCTTGCATCTCCCTCCCACCCTCCCTGCCACCCCTCTAGGTGTTCACAAAGCACCGAGCTGATATCCCTGAGCTATGCGGCTGCTTCCCACTAGCTATCTATTTTACATTTGGTAGTGTATATAACTCCATGGCACGCTCTCACTTAATCACAGCTTACCCTTCCCCCACCCTATGATCTCAAGTCCATTCTCTACATCTGTGTCTTTATTCCTGTCCTGCCCCTAGGTTTTTCAGAACCATTTTTTTTTAATTCCATATATATGTGTTAGCATACGGTATTTGTTTTTCTCTTTCTGAATTACTTCACTCTGTATGACAGACCCTAGGTCCATCCACCTCACGACAAATAACTCAATTTCGTTTCTTTTTATGGCTGAGTAATATTCCATTGTATATGTGCCACATCTTCTTTATCCATTCATCTGTTGATGGACACTTAGGTTGCTTCCATGTCCTGCTATTGTAAATAGAGCTGCAATGGACATTGTGGTACATGATTCTTTTTGAATTCTGGTTTTCTCAGGGTATATGCCCAGTAGTGAGATTGCTGGGTCGTATGGTAGTTCTAGTTTTAGTTCTTTAAGGAACCTCCATACTGTTCTCCATAGTGGCTGTATCAATTTACATTCCTACCAACAGAGCAAGAGGGTTCCCTTTTCTCCACACCCTCTCCAGCATTTATTGTTTGTAGATTTTTTGATGATGGCCATTATTACCTGTGTTAGGTGATACCTCATTGTACTTTTGATTTTCATTTCTCTAATAATTAGTGATGTTGAGCATCCTTTCATGTGTTTGTTCGCAGTCTGTATATCTTCTTTGGAGAAATGTCTATTTAGGTCTTCTGCCCATTTTTGGATTGGGTTGTTTGTTTTTTTGATATTGAGCTGCATGAGCTGCTTGTAAATTTTGGAGATTAATGCTTTGTCAGTTGCTTCATTTGCAAATATTTTCTCCCATTCTAAGTGTTGTATTTTTGTCTTGTTTATGGTTTCCCTTGCTGTGAAAAGCTTTTAAGTTTCATTAGTTGCCATTTGATTATTTTTGTTTTTATTTTCATTTATCTAGGACGTGGGTCAGAAAGGGTCTTGCTGTGACTTAGGTCATAGAGTGTTCTGCCTATGTTTTCCTCTAAGAGTTTTATAGTGTCTGGCCTTACATTTAGGTCTTTAATCCATTTTGAGTTTATTTTTGTGTATGGTGTTAGGGAGTATTCTACTTTCATTATTTTACATGTAGCTGTCCAGTTTCCCTAGCACCACTTATTGAAGAGGCTGTCTTTTATCTATTGTATATTCTTGCCTCCTTTATCAAAGATAAGGTGACCATATGTGCTTGGTTTATCTCTGGGCTTTCTATCCTGTTCCATTGATCTATATTTCTGTTTTTGTGCCAGTACCATATTGTCTTGATTACTGCAGCTTTTTAGTATAGTCTGGAGTCAGGGAGCCTGATTCCTCCAGCTCCATTTTTCTTTCTCAAGATTGCTTTGGCTCTTCAGGGTCTTTTGTGTTTCCATACAAATTGTGAATTTTTTTGTTCTAGTTCTGTGAAAAATGCCAGTGGTAATTTGATAGGGATTGCATTGAATCTGTAGATTGCTTTGGGTAGTAGAGTCATTTTCACAATGTTGATTCTTCCAATCCAACAACATGGTATATCTCTCCATCTGTTTGTATCATCTTTAATTTCTTTCATCAGTGTCTTATAGTTTTCTGCCTACAGGTCTTTTGTCTCCTTAGGTAGGTTTATTCCTAAGTATTTTTATTCTTTTTGTTGCAATCGTAATTGGGAGTGTTTCCTTAATTTCTCTTTCAGATTTTTCATCATTAGTGTATAGGAATGCAAGGGATTTCTGTGCATTAATTTTGTATCCTGCTACTTTACCAAATTCATTGATTAGCTCTAGTAGTTTTCTGGTAGCATCGTTAGGATTCTCTATATATAGTATCATGTCATCTGCAAATAGTGACAGCTTGACTTCTTCTTTTCCGATTTGGATTCCTTTTATTTCTTTTTCTTCTCTGATTGCTGTGGCTGAAACTTCCAAAACTACGTTGAATAATAGTGGTGAGAGTGCGCAACCTTGTCTTATTCCTGATGTTAGTGGAAATGTTTTCAGTTTTTCACCATTGAGAATGATGTTGGCTGTGGATTTGTCATATATGGCCTTGTCATGTATGGCCTTTTTTATGTTGAGGAACGTTCCCTCTATGCCTACTTTATCAAGGCTTTTTATCATACATGGGTGTTGAATTTTGTCAAAAGCTTTTTCTGCATCTGTTGTGATGATCATATGGTTTTTATTCTTCAGTTTGTTAATATGGTGTATCACATTGATTGATTTTCACATATTGAAGAATCCTTGCATTCCTGGGATAAACCTCACTTGCTCATGGTGTATGATCCTTTTAATGTGCTGTTGGATTCTGTTTGCTAGTATTTTGCTGAGGATTTTTGCATCTATGTTCATCAGTGATATTGGTCTGTAATTTTCTTTTTTTGTAGTATCTTTGTCTGGTTTTGGTATCAGGGTGATGGTGGCCTCGTAGAATGAGTTTCAGAGTGTTCCTCCCTCTGCTGTATTTTGGAAGAGTTTGAGAAGGGTAGGTGTTAGTTAGCTCTTCTCTAAATGTTTGATAGAATTGGCCTATGAAGCTATCTGTTCCTGGGCTTTTGTTTGTTGGAAGATTTTTAATCACAGTCTCAATTTCAGTGCTTGTGATAGGTCTGTTTATATTTTCTATTTCTTCCTGGTTCAGTCTCAGAAGGTTGTGCTTTTCTAAGAATGTGTCCATTTCTTCCAGGTTGTCCATTTTATTGGCATATAGTTGCTTGTAGTAATCTCTCATGATCCTTTGTATTTCTGCAGTGTCAGTTGTTACTTCTCCTTTTTCATTTCTAATTCTACTGATTTGAATCTTCTCCCTTTTTTTCTTGCTGAGTCTGGCTAATGGTTTATCAATTTTGTTTATCTTCTGAAAGAACCAGCTTTTAGTTTTATTGATCTTTGCTATTCTTTCTTTCATTTCTTTTTCATTTATTTCTGATCTGATCTTTATGATTTCTTTCCTTCTGCTAACTTTGGGGGTTTTTTTGTTCTTCTTTCTCTAATTGCTTTAGTTGTAAGGTTAGGTTGTTTATTTGAGATGTTTCTTGTTTCTTGAGGTAGGATTGTATTGCTATAAACTTCCCTCTTAGAACTGCTTTTGCTGCATCCCCTTGGTTTTGGGTCGTTGTGTTTTCATTGTCATTTGTTTCTAGGTATTTTTTTTTTTTTGGTTTGTTTGTTTCTAGGTAGTTTTTGATTTCCTCTTTGATTTCTTCAGTGATCTCTTGGTTATTTAGCAGTGTACTGTGTAGCCTCCATGTTTTTGTATTTTTTACCAATCTTTTTCCTGTAATTGATATGTAGTCTCATAGCGTTGTGGTCGGAAAAGATACTTGATATGATTTCAATTTTCTTAAACTTACCAAAGGTTGATTTGTGACCCAAGATATGCTCTATCCTGGAGAATGTTCCATGAGCACTTGAGAAGAAAGTGTATTCTATTTTTTTTGGATGGAATGTCCTATAAATATCAATTAAGTCCATCTTGTTTAATGTATCACTTAAAACTGTGTTTCCTTATTTATTTTCATTTTGGATGATCTGTCCATTGGTGAAAGTGGGGTGATAAAGTCCCCTACTATGATTGTGTTACTGTTGATTTTGCCTTTTATGTCTGTTAGCATTTGCCTTATGTATTGAGATGCTCCTATGTTGGGTGCATAAATATTTACAATTGTTATATCTTCTTCTTGGATTGATCCTTTGATCATTATGTAGTGTCCCTCCTTATCTCTTGTAACGGTCTTTATTTTAAAGTCTCTAAGACTGTCCTCAATTCTTTTCATTTCTTTTTCTTTATTCTGCTCTGCAGTAGTTATTTCCACTATTTTATCTTCCAGGTCATTTTGCTTAACTTACTGTGTTTGGGGTCTCCTTTTTGCAGGCTGAAGGTTCGTAGTTCCTGTTGTTTTTTGTGTCTGCCCCCAGTGGCTAAGGTTGGTTCAGTGGGTTATGCAGGCTTCCTGGTGGAGGGGACTGTGTTCTGGTAGATGAGGCTGGATGTTGTCTTTCTAGTGGGCAGGACCTCATCCAGTGGTGTGTTTTGGGGTGTCTGTGACCTCATTTTGATTTTAGGCAGCCAGTCTTAGCTCTAGCTTTAAAATGGACAACAGATTAGCAGTTCCTCCCCAAAACTCCTCCCCGACCCCTCGCTCATATGCATACACAGGAAGAATGGGAGTAGACTCAGCTGGGAGTCTACAGTCTTCCTGTATCAACTCAATTCTCTTCCAGGGCAGTGATTCTCAAGTTTCTACTTTCTTTTGTTTTGTTTTTGGTGGAGGGCCTGGATGGACCTCTGCTACTGAGATTTTTCTGTTTATCTAAGTAGCTTAGTTTTCAAAAAGTTGAGAAATACTGTTCTGGAGCTCTGAAATGACTAGCGAAGCTGCCACAGATGACGAGGTACTGCAGTGCCAGAGTGGGGTCATTTAGCCTTTTGGTCCACTCCTATTGTACCCTTCTGTGTTAGATTCTAGTAGTTGCTGCAACAAATGAACACAAACTGGGTGGCTTAAAACAACAGAAATTGTGCTTCCCTGGTGGCACGGTGGTTAAGAATCCATCTGCCAATGCAGGGGACACGGGTTTGATACCTGGTCCAGGAAGATCCCACATGCCACGGAGCAACTAAGCCCGTGCACCACAACTACTGAGCCTGCACTCTAGAGCCTGTGAGGCACAACTACTGAGCCTGTGTGCCACAACTACTGAAGCCCACATGCCAGAGCCCATACTCCACAACAAGATAAACCACGGCAATGAGTCGCCTGCACACCACAACGAAGAGTAGCCCCCACTTGCCACAACCAGAGAAAAGCCCATGTGCAGCAACAAAGACCCAACACAGCCAAAAATAAAATAAATAAAATAAAATAAATAAATTTATTAAAAAAAACTACAGAAATTAATGTTTTCCAGTTCTGGAAGCCAGCAGTCTGAAATCAAAATGTTGGTATGTTTGGTACCTTCTGGAGGTTCTGCAGGAGGATCCATTCCATACCTCTTCCCTAGCTTCTGGTGGTCAATAATTGCTCCCCTCACTTTGTCTGTATAATCAGTCTTTAGCAAAGACCTCTGGTTTAGAAGGATGTTGAAGCTGGGAGAGCAGTCAGGAGAGATAGGCAAACTGGAATAGAAGAAACATGTAATTGGAAATACACACACACACACGTGTGCGCGCGCGCGCGCGCGCGCGCTCCAGGACAGTACAATGTTCCTTTCTTTTCACTTACATCAAATGGGGTGATACAAACTGGGACTGTCTATCTATGTCGAGTGTTCCCCTGAAGCTCCCTTCCTATTCTGCTCACCCTGTCTACTATGAAGTTTCTGGTTTAAGGCAGTGGTCTCTAAACTTTATTTTATTGTATGCCCCATTAGTAAAATATTTCTGAGCACCCCTGCTATGTATGTATTCATCAATTATATGCATATATTTGTTTCTATTGTATAATACTATTGGTAAAGCTTATTTTGTTTCTTCTTTAAATTAAAATAAAAATAATCATGCACACACTTTGGAGACCACCTCAGGACATCTGTCCTCTATAAATGGGATTGGGTTTGCTAAGGCATGTCACCCAGCCCCAGAGTCATTGAGATCTCTGTACCTTTCCAGTCCTTTAAGAAGCCTTCTGGGCAGACTTCCCCCTGTCTATTCATCTCTCATGTCCTGAGCTGTGCTGGCTGGGCACTCTCCATCAAGAAGGCCTTGCAGACAGGTTTAGCTCTTGTGGTCTCTCTGAGTTTCAAAGACCATTTAGTCTCTTTTTTCAGAATCTATATGGTTTGAAAAGGAAAGGAATCACTTCTTGTCTAAGTGCTATTAATGTACTAACTCACCATCAAGAATCAAAAGATATTTTTCTCTATAGACTACCTGACAGGCCTGAGGAACAGGGTTGCAACCAAATATTTTCTATTGGCTTATCTAAAAACGTATCTTGGGGGTGTTGTTTATCATGGTGAAAAACTAGAAATCATTTAAATGCTCAAACAATAAGGATTTAGTTAAATAAGATATAGTATACCTAAATATTATGCAGCCATTATATTTATGCTATATAAAAATTATTAGTAATATGGGAAAGTATTCAAGGCCTATTATTAGATTTTTTAAAAAAAGGTTAAACAATGTGTGTTATATAACTTGTTTTGTAAAAGAGAAAACTATATGTATATAAGAAAAAAGTCTTATAAGGAAATATACTAACATAGTAGCAGAAGTTATTTCTAGATGACTCAATTATCAGTGATTTTTATTCTCTCCTATGTGCTCTTGGTATTTTCCAAATTTGAGTCCATAAGCATGTACTACTTTTATAATAAGATAAAACATGTCATTATTTTTTTAATATAAAGAGATAAAAATTCTCATTTGAGGCTATGTATTATTGAATTATTTTAGACTTCTTTGGGAAAAAAAAAATGTCAAAACATGTTAACTATTTTCTGCCACAACAACGACCAAAGAATCCAGCTGTACTGGCTTGGGTGAGATAGACAAGCAGATGGACAAGCAGGTTGCGTTCCTGCCTGCCTGAGTAGGTTACAGGGCACAGCAGTGCACATCTGCTCACAAATCCACAGTACCCCCACCCCACCCTCTTTCTGCTCCGCTTATCCTTGAAGGGTTACAAAGGGTGACCACTTGTGCATAAGGCTCAGGAAGGTACCCAGGGGCCAAGTGCAGCATGTAAGCAGGAGTGACATCAGCGTGACCTATTTCTATTCAATCTTTGCCCCTTCAGATGTATCAGAAGGGTTCTGGGTAGTCATGCATTTCATATGAACACAACTTCTCATCATACTAAGGTCACTGGGGCTATTTGTAGCCTCTTATCCCTGCCCCTCTTCTGGAACTCACCATGAGAGGCCATATTAGTTCCCTGGTTCTGCTTACAGAAATGTGTCTGTCATCTCCTGAGCAATCAGGTCACTGGGACTTAGATCTTGACCCCTCAACAAGCTGTGACTTGTGATTCTTTCATACTAATGAGATTCTGGTGCCAACCTGGCAGCTGGACCTTGAGCTCCAGAGAGGGATTTGCCTTAATGAGTTGGCATGTTTTCAGGGTGTCTGGTGAAGTATTTCTTGCCTCCCCATCAGAATGGGCCTCTTCCAGGGTGTTGCCTTTGCCTTCTACAGGAAGCCTTCAGTGGGAAGGGATGGATTATGGTTGTCTGGTGTAGATTGTGCCCTTCCTTAGCTGAATCTAACAACCCTGCCCACAAGGCATGTGGAGTAAGAGAGGAAGACAAGAGTTGGAGGGAAAAGGGACCTGGACTCTTGTCCCAACTTTGCCATAAGGGATGTCACTTTACCTCTCTGAGCTGTAGGTTCCTCATCTGTAAGGTAAAAGTCTTAGACTAGATTGTCACTAAGGCTACTTCCTGCTCTGATATAAGACTGGGTGTAGGCATATCCAATACAAAGGATAGCCATATACCTGGCACAAAATTTGTGAGCCACAGAAATCCCCACCAGCCTCAAGAGATATACCCATTCCCAAAGACTTAGCCATGGGTTCTGGAAGCTGGACACCCTCATGGCTCAAGTCACTCTTCAGACCACAGCACCAAGATGGGGCATTGCCTCTGGAAACCTATATGGCACTCTTGAGGGGAGGAAGAGGAGCTCCTTGAGAGGCTAGCAAGTCTGAGGAGTGTTCACAGCATAGTGCCGTGAGCTGGTGTGGCAGATAAAATTAGGGCCACCCAAAGAAGCCCTAATCCCAGAACCTATGAATATGTTGCCTTACATGGCACAAGGGACTTTGCAGGTGAGATTATCCTGGATTTTCCAGATGACCCCAATGGAATCACAAGTGTCCTGATAAGTGAAAGAGGGAGGCAGGAGAGCCAGAGTCAGAGAAGATGTGATGATGGAATCAGAGGCCAGAGAGAGACAGAGATTTGAAATCATTTAATTATGTGCTATTTGTATCAATTTTTAAATTCCATTTATTCTTTGAATCGTATATTTCTTCCCTAAATCAACAATTGGTAATCCCCTACTGAATGCAGGGCACTATAAATTAAAATCTAAGTCAAGGGACACCTAAAATCAAGGGGGGGAAACAGTTCCACGTAAAGTGGCAGCACAGCAGCTGCTGGTGTTGAAGATGGAGGAAGAGGCCATGAGAGAAGGAATGCAGGCAACTTCTAGAAGCCAGAAAAAGTAAGAAAATAGATTTGCCCTTGAATCTCATCCAGAAGGAACATAGCCCACCAACTCATTTTAGACTTCTGACCTCCTGAACTGTAAGATAATAAATTTGTATTTTTTTAAGCCACTAAGTTTCTGATAATTCGTAATAGCAGCCATAGGAAACTAATACTGCTGGTCTTGAGGAACTTTGGAGGAAAAGTCATATGCTTTTGAGGCACCATTCTGGAAAGAGCAGGGCTCAGAGGACTAACTGGGCCTTAGAGACACATTTCCTTGTAGTTACTGTAGGAGATGTCCTTTGAGTTATTGCTGGGAAGGCAGTCTGTAGACTTCCCCCTGTACAGGGAACAGGGCAAACATCTCTGTGGACCAGAAATGGAACAGAAAGAGCAGCAGCAGGAGCTGAGGCTAGAAGTATGCAGCTGCATCTGGGAGTCTGGCTCCTGTGGGTAAGAAGGACTGAAGACACCCCAGGCTAGTACCTGGAGAGGCTCACTGCTCAAAATGGAGGAGCTGGGGTGAGGCTACCTCACCTGTGGAAGGAAGCTGTGATGCTGCCCAGGACAGTTGCTATGAAGCTCCAGTGAGAGGTAGGTGGAAGATGCAGTGAAAGTACACATGCAGGGCCAGTGGTGAGTGGCTGCCAGTCAGGCCCTGGGCTCTGTCTCAAGAGAAATGGGAAAGAGCTATAGTCTGCAAAGTGATTTTTCATCCATGATTACCTTTGATTCTCATAAAACAACGATACAGGTAGTGTTAGTGTCCCTAATGTATAGGTTGGTAAACTAAGGCTAAATAGTAGGCTTCAAAGAGAGGAAACTCCGTCTTTTTCATTCATTATGATGTCCCACGTTTACTCAGAAGAAACTGGGTCTTTCTCATTCACTGTGATGTCCCAGGAGCCTGGCCCAGTGCCCAGAATAAAATAGACATTCACTAAATGTTTCTTTCTTTTTAAAATTTATTTTTATTTTATTTATTTTTGGCTGTGTTTGGTCTTCGTTGCTGCATGCAGGCTTTCTCTAGTTGCAGCGAGCAGGGACTACTCTTCGTTGCGGTGTGCGGGCTTCTCATTGTGGTGGCTTCTCTTGTTGCGGAGCATGGGCTCTAGGTGCATGGGCTTCGGTAGTTGCAGCACGTGAGCTCAGTAGTTGTGGTTCATGGGCTCTAGAGCACAGGCTCAGTAGTTGTGGCGCACAGGCTTAGCTGCTCCACAGCATGTGGGATCTTCCTGGACCAGAGCTCAAACCTGTGTCCTCTGCATTGGCAGGCAGATTAATCACTGCGTATTTCTTGACCCACAGATGGAAGCTTACAGAGATGAAGTAAGTTGCTCATCTACAAAGTCTACAAAGCTGGAATGTGGCAGAGCCAGGTCTTGAACTCCAGTTTTTGAATACTGAATTTCATATTTTTTCCATTATATCAAACTCTTCATAAAACACCGTGCTTCCCAGGCTACTCCTATATAAGACTTACTCTCATTAGATGTCTAACAGTATTCAGAAGTTCAGGGCATCGTGCACACACCAGTGATGCTTGGGAGACTCCCTCTGTTCCATGACACAGCCTATCCACTGTGGTATCTGGTAAGGGCGGTGTCTTCAGAAGGATCTGGGGAAGGCTACTCTCACCCACGTCTTCTCTGCAGATGGCCAGGGCAAGGAGTGCTGCCTCAGGCAGCCATAGCATGAAGCTTGCCATCTGGGCTACATAGCGATTCAGTCAGTATGAGAAGATGGAATCCGGTTACTGCAACTAGAACTGCCCTTTCAGAAATGTAGGGAGCATTGTGCTGAGAGTTGGGAGTGGTGGGCTGCCCTCGGCTAACATGCGAACTCAGGCCTCAGTTTTTCAGTTGGTAAATTGAGTGTGTAGGCTCTTAGATAGGCTCTAAGAGCATGTGGAGTTGTCTTTCTGATTTTCTACTTCCTCTTATTAAGGTTTTTTATTAGTGTTATCTGGATTTTTAGCCTCACTGATTTCTGTATATCAAATGGTTCAGATAAGACGCATCTTAAAGAAATATGGGCTCTGTTAAAGAAAAGCTATGAACCGCTTGGAATTTATGCTTGAAGAGAAGTGAGGGAAAGCCAAGACCTAGCAAAGAGGAATAAAATAAAATTCTCTTGAATGGGGATAACTACAGTGTAATTCTACTTAGAGTGGAAAGATAATCTTTACTCATTCAAGATGGAGAAAGACTGGTCTAATGTAAGTTGAAGAGAGACCTGGGGGTCATTTTCTCTCTATCGCTCTCTTTCCTGACTTGTTATAAAAATGAATGGAGATGATGCACAAGAGACCACTCTGTAAACAGGAAAATGGCATAGCAGAGTAACACATAGCCCAGCCTAATAACAGTCATCCCAGCCACAGCAGTCTGAAGCAAGGGGTACTGCTCTGTCTTGATTTAAGAATCTTGACCCTAAAAGCCTTATTTGGCCCGGGTGTCCATGTATAACATATTTAAGACTTTTTTGACGTGACAAAAGAATTTGCTGAGAAGGACTGTGCACAGTTTCAAATCTAGTGTCCAGTTTTCCTACTGAAGGATTGGTAAGGACCTTTTACCTGGTTGCTATTGTAAGAGTCTAGGTTTTTCTTATCTAAAGCATTATTATCTATCTTGATTCTCTCCAGTTCTTGCTTTAGAATTTTTAGTACTAATTGCTAGTCATACTTAATCGAAACATATTTATTTGGTATCAGTTCTTTCTTAGCTAATTTTTGTGGAAGCTGTTATTATTTGAAAGTATGCTGGATTTACTAGACTTACTTGTTAATGAAACCGGCTGCATGCATGGTGTGGCAGCTCCCTGTGTCTCTGTTGTGGAGTACCCCGACCTGCACTTGTTTTCTCTTTGCCACCTGTCTTCTGTCTGATGTGATTGGCATTCTCTGCACTGGGAAGCAATGGAAGAGGTATTTGAAGTATTATGCTGGCAATAAAGAATTAGTTACTCCTTGTAAATAAAATTAGAATGGTCTAAAATGCGAATGCTTCAAATGAGAATGGTCTTCTCATTCTGAAGTAGAATTAAATTCACTTCTGCAGCAAAGGTATAAGATGCTCCTGTTCAATACCTTCCCCTCCAATATTGCTTGCACTAACACAAGTACAAAATATTATTCGGGTATCGTTCCTGAGACTATATACTCTGCCTCTCCTAAGAATTATTTTTCTTCATTTATTAAGAGACTGCATTTATACCCCAAAGGTATCCATTCCAACAGTGGTATGTACTCAGGGAGTTGCCAAGTGTGGGGGGAATCAGTGCATTGCTGCTATCCCTCCCATGTCCAAACTCTTAACACAGATTCTTCCCTATTTAGTCTTTAAATATAAATTACATCAAAAACATTGAGCATATTAAAATATAGAGCAATCAAAATAATCAGTGTTTCAAAATGAAGAATTTGGAGAAGGTAATAGTCTCAATTCTTTGGGCTTGGCAACCCTCCAGAGATCAACGGCAATTGTCTAGCCTTCACATGAGTGCTTCATTCCTTTCTCTTATTTTTTCTGTCTTTCCTTTTCCGTCTGTCTTCTATCCTTGTGTTCTGTGGCCCTCTTCCCTCCTCAACTTCTATTTCTCCTCAAAAGCGAATGCATCCTTCACATAAACAACTCTGGAGGCAGAATATGCAGGATCAGCAGGATTAGCTGACCCACAGACTGGAAGTAGGCTTCTCCTACCGATAAAGACAAATTCAGACCTGTTGCCTTTTGTGTGATACTTGTACAAGGATAAATTTGAGAAATATTGCTTGCTAGAGAAACAAGAAAGTTGGGCAAATTCTGGAAGTCTTGTGTTTCAAGAGGAAATACTTAAAATTAAAACCTCATGTAAGAGAAAAATAAGCTGAGTCAATTGGCTTCTTTGTCCCTGAGGTCACAGTAAAGATAGAGAGTCAGTGTTCTTCAGAAGGGAACCGGGTGCTAAGATGGTGTGGAAGAAGGATCCCTAGTGAGTCATATCTTTCAGAGGGATTTATATATTGAGCTTCTGCAGGAAATGTAATTAGCCATACTTTTCCCAACACCTCTATCAGCGGCAGTGGCAGCCCACAACTTTTTAAAAACCCATGTTTTCACAAATGCATGAATAGAGTCATTGAGTCCATTTACCTTGGAAAAGGAAAAGAAAAAATAAAGTGAAAATAGAGGAGAAACAACCAAAAGGCATGATATTGATAAGGAGCTTTCCTGTAAACATGTTGGACCAGATCAAGAAAAAGGATTTAGCCTGCTCAAGAAGGGCTAAGGTCAAGGGGAGGTAAGGCAGCCCTGGGACAAGCTAGGCTATATGGCACCTCTGTGTGAATTTGAAGAAGTTGCCTCCACTGGGTGAAGGAATTAGGAGAAAATGCCTCTTCTGGTTGTGTGCAGCCAGTGCTAAAACTCATAACTTGACAAGCAGAACATGAGCTGAATCTCAGCCCCACTTGCCCCCTCACTTAACACATTTGTGCAGGGCACAATCCACCCAACTGTATACAATGACCCTGTCAATGATTACCAAGGGCTTACTTTACGCCAAGCACTTATCATACTATGCCTTATATGATTCTCTCAATAAGCCCATAAAATAGTTTCAGAAAAATGAATATCCATGTTTCAGACTAATAAAATAAGGTTCAGAGAAGTAAGGTGAGGCAGGATTTCCAGCTATGGCCAAGTGAAGGGACTGGCAAATTATCTCCCTGAAAAGAAACTCCAAAGCTGGACTAAATTGACAAAAACAACCATATGAGTGCTCTGAATATTGGCCAAATGAATCTAACAATCTGAGAAGCATTTGTGCTTAAGAAACTGTTGAACTTCTATCTTTCCTTCAGTGTGTGGTTGCAGATAAGACCCAGGTAAGAACCGTGGGAGTCTGTGGCATTCTGACCTGGTGCTTCTCCTGTCTACCTAACTTAGTCTACACAGAGGTCCTGCCAAAGTAGGGTACACCGTGAAGACCAACAGCTTCTGTGCCACACTTGAAGGGGGCTCACTTGATTTGGAGGAGGAGGTAAAGTACTTGCCTGGCAGTGTTGTAGGTGAAAGTGAAAACCTATGACTCAACTGGCCTGCGACTCTGTCATGGTTGGGTCAGGCACATTCATGATTGAGACTATGTATATTTCCAGTGGAGATGGGAAAGAGTCCAAGCCAGCCACAACTTTCTAGTCAACCCTAAGACTGGGAATATATGCAGAGGAGACATGAAAGAGATGAGCAGCCCAAGCACTGAATGCACTTTTTTACCCACAAACAGACCTACTGGCAAAAGACAGAAGTTTTACTGGTTCAAGGTGTTTGAGCATATCCTCTGCCCAAATATCTGCAGACCACTAAGCTACACACAAATGACCCATAGGAATTCAGGATAAAAAGTAAAATGAAAACGTTAAAAAAAAGAAAAACTGAACAGAGACATCAGCAGCCACACATTATAGGGAAGATGGATTTCACAGATGTAGCTCAGCCAAGTGATTAAACAAAGAAACTAACTTAAGAAAGAAAACAAAACAAAACAGCAACAACAAAAGGACCATCAACAATCTTCAGGGAAGAAAATTAGAATACACAGTTGTTAGCAGACCTGCCTCACAATAAATATTAAAGTAAGACCTTCAGAGTGAAATGAAATTATAGTAGAAGATAACTTGTATCCATGGGAAGAAATGAAGAACACCAGAAATAGTAAATATGTGAGTTAATATAAAAGACTCAATAAATATTTTTTTCTTATTTTTTCTTAACATTTTTGAAAGATATGATTATATAAATGCACAATTACAAAGCTTTATTGTTGACTTTACACATATATAGATATAGTATATAAGACAATAATAGAACAAAGGGTAGGAAATGGAAAGGAGCGATATTTGAACAAAGTTTCTGTATTTTACTGGAGTTAGGTTAGTATTAATCTGAAGTAGACTGTGATAAGTTCAGATGCATAACGTCGAGCAACCACTAAGAAAATAGCTCCAAAAACATTTTAAAAAATTCAACAGAAGTTTTTAAATGGTACATTGCAAAATACTTGGCAGTCAAGAAGGAACAAAGGAACTAAAAAGACAGGAGACATGTAAAAAACAAATAGCAAAAAGACAAGTGTAAATACAACCAAATCACTAGTTATATTAAATGTAAATAGCCCAAACATTGAATCAAAAGACAGAGATTGACAGACTAGATAAACAAGCAAGATCCAACTATGTGCTTTCTACAAGAGGTACATCATAGATTCAAAGACAAAAATAGGTTGAAAGTAAAAGGGTAGAAAAATAAATATTTGCAAACAGTAGCCATAAGAGAACTGAAGTAGCTATATTCATATCAGAAAAATTTAAGATTTTAAGACAAGAAACATTACTAAGGAAAAGATGGAAATTTTACAATGATAAAAGAGTCAATTTACCAGGAAGATATAACAATTATAAATGTATGTGCATCTAACAGCAGAACTCAAAATACATGAAACAAAACTCTCACAATTGAGAGGAGAAACAGATAATTTAACAATTCTAGTTGGAGAGCTCAATAACCCCCTCCCAATAATGAATAGAACAATAAACAGAAAAGGATATAGAAGACTTTAACAATACTAACAACCAACTCAACCTAACTGACAAATATAGAACACTCTACTCGAGAACTATAGAATGCACATTCCTTTCAAGTGCACAGAAAACTTTCTCCAGGAGAGACCATGTGTGAGGCCATAAAACAGTCTCAGTAATGGAATCCATACAAAGTATATACTCCAACCACAATGGAATGAATTAGAAGTTGACAGCAGAAATAAATCTGGGAAATCCACAAATATTAGGAAATTAAACACATAATTCATGCATAAAATAAGAAATAACAAGGGAAATTAGAAAAGTTTAACTAAATGGAAATTAAAATAAAACATAAAAATTAGGGGATAAAACTAAAAAAAATTGCTTAGAGAAAAGTGAATAGATTTACATGCCTATGTTAGAAAAGAAGAAAAGTCTCAAAAAGAAAGGAAAGTAAACCCAGGCATGCAGAAGAAAAGAAATATAGATTAGAACAGAAATTAATAAAATAGAAAACAGAAAACAGTAGTGAGAATCAATGAAACCAAAAGTTGGTTCTTGGAATGAGCAATAAAATTTAACTGGATTAACCATGGGGAAAAAGAGAAGATAAAGCAAATTACCAAAATCAGCAAAGCAAAAGCGAACATCACTACAGACCCTAAAGAAATTAAATGAATATAAGGACATGGTAAATATTGTTTACAATATTACAATAAGTTGTAAATAAATTAAACAACTTGTATGAAATGGACAAATTCCTAGAAGGGCACAAATTATCAGAACTAATTCAAGAAAAAAAATAGAAAAATTTGAAGAGATCTATAACAGGTAAATAACCTGAATTAGTAATTAAAAACCTTCCCACAGAGAAAAGCCCAAACCTAGATGTCTTCACTGATGAATTCTAGCAAATATTTAAAGAACAAATATTGGTAACTTTTCATATACTCTTTCAGAAAATAGAGGAATGAACACCCCAACTCACACTATAAGACCACTCACTTTTCCCAGATACTAAAAGTAGAAAAAGACATCACAAGGAAAAAAACCACCAATATCCGTCTTGAACATAGATACAAAAAGCCTTATGAAAATAAGCAAATAAAATTTAGCAACATATGAAAAGAATGATACTATGATCAACTGGAAATTATCCAAGAATACAAGATTGGTTTAACATTCTCAAAAAAATTAATGTAATACACTATATTAATAGGATAAAGGACATAAACAATATGACCATCTCAATAGAAACAGAAAAGGCATTTGAGAAAATCCAACATCCATTTATGATAAAATCTCTCTACAGACTGGTAATAGAAGGGAATTTCCTAAACCTGATGAACAGCATCTATGAAAACCCCATACCTAACAACATACTTGATGAAAGACTGAAAGCTTTCTCCCAAGATTGTGGACAAGGCTTTCATCACTTCTGTTCAACATTGAAACTTACCAGTGCAATAAGGACAGGAAAGAAAGAAAGATGAGAGAAGGAGGGAAGGAAGGATGGGAGGGAGGGAAGAAGGGAGAAATTAAAGGTAAAGAGATTGAAAAGGGAAAAAGAAAATTTTCTGTATTACCAGGTAACATGATCCTTTATTTAGAAAATCCAAAAGAATTTACATAAGAAAGCAAAAACTAATAGAACAAAAAAATGAATTTAGGAACATCACAATATACAAATTGATATACAAAAATTAATTATATTTCTATGTTCTAACAACAGACAATTCCCAAAGGGAATTAAGAAATCAATTCAAATGATAAAAGCATCAAAAAGAACAAAATACTTAGGAATAGATTTAACAAAAGTGTAAGCCTTGCACACTGAAAATTACAGAGCATTGCTGAGAGAAATTAAGGGATAATATAAATAAAAGGAGAGCCATTATATTTTCATTGATTGGAAAACTCAATAGTGTAAGATGGCATTACTCACCAAATTGGTCTGTAAATTCAATGCAATCCCTACCAAGATCCCAGCAGGTTTTTGTTTTTCTCCTCCCCTCTCCCCTCCCCTCCCCTCCCCTCCCCTCCCCTCCCCTCTCCTCCCCTCCCCTCCCCTCCCCTTTCCTCCCCTCTACTTCCTTCCTTTACCCTAAAATCTGTATGAAGATGCAAAGGACCTAGAATATATAAGACAATTTTTTTGTGTAAATTTATTTATTTATTTATTTTTGGCTGCATTGGGTTTTTGTTGCTGCACGTGGGCTTTCTCTCGTTGTGGCGAGCAGGGGCTGCTCTTCATTGCAGCGCCCGGGCCTCATTGCTGTGGCTTCTCTTGTTGTGGAGCATGGGCTCTAGGTGTGTGGGCTTCAGTAGTTGCGGCACATAGGCTCAGTAGTTGTGGTGCACGGGCTTAGTTGCTCTGCGGCATGTGGGAATCTTCCCGGACCAGGGCTCGAACCCATGTCCCCTGCATTGGCAGGCAGATTCTTAACCATTGTGCCACCAGAGAAGTCCTATAAGACCATTTTTTAAAAGAAGAAGAAAAATTTGGAAGGTTTACATTATCTTCTTTCAAAACTTACTATAAAGCCAAAGTAGTAAAGACAGTGTGATATTGGGGCAAGGAGAGGCATATATATCAATGGGACAGATTTGAGAGTGCAGAAATAAATCCTAACATTTATGATCAATTGATTTTTGTCAAAGGTGCCTAGGCAATTCAATGCGGGAAAGGTAGTCTTTTCAACAAACAGTGCTGGGATAATTGGATATCCATATACAAAAAACCAAATTTAGACCCCTATTTCACACCATATACAAAAATTAACTCAAAACGAATATAGACCTAAATGTGAGAGCTGAAACTGTACAGTTTCTAGGAAAAAAAAAAAAAGATAAAATCTTTTACCTGGAGTTGGGAAAATAGTTCTTCAATATGACACTACAATCACAATCAATAAAAGAAAAATTAATAAATTGTACCTCATCAAAATTTAAAACTTTTGTGCTTAAAAGACACCATAAGAAAATGAAATAAGCCACAGCCTGGTGGAAAATATTTAGAAATTATATATTATGTAAACGATGTGTATAACTCTTGCAATTCACTAATAAGCCTAAAAATCCAATTAAAAATGAGAGTTATATCATCCACTTCAAAGGGATTTAGTGAAAATTAAACAAGATAATACACTAAAGCTCTCCTTTGGCAGTATTTGGCATATGGTAAATAATAAATGGCAGTGAGAGTTATGATCAGAAAAGTTATCACTATTTTATAAATAAACAATTTGAGCTCCAGAAAAGGTAAAGAACTTGCCCTAGGACACTCAGGGTATAAGCAGCAGCATGAACCAGACTCCAGCTTGCAGTGCCCAAGGAGGATTTAGAAAATTTCACAGTGAACTTCAGATTGGGTGAGTGAAAGGTGCTCCTTTGTGCCATCCCATCATTCAAGGTGACCAAGGATGGGGCCACCTCCAGTATCCCTGTCCCATCAAGTTCTGCTATTAGGGGAGGTTGTGGGGAGAGGGAGAGGAAGGAGCAGCCTGCCTTTAGTGGGCAACTCTCACGGTCTCACAGCTCTCACTCTTTCCCTCACTTGATTTTCATTAATTGTTTAAACATTATCACAGTTCATTGTCATTAGTATTTGCAATAGAGAAAACTTGGAAGCTACTTTAGATGTCTGTTAATAAGAACTGGCCAAATTAACTAGGATTTAATAACAAGTCTAATTACAAAATTTAATTTAATTACATAATTAATTAAAAAATTATTACATACTTATTGTGAAAAAAATTTGGATAGGTATATGTACTGACATGGAAATGTATTGATACATAGTTAAATGAAAAACATAGGTTGTAAAGTACTGTGAGTATTATGACCTCATTTTGGCTTATATGTGTTTATTTATGTATAGAAAATATCCAGGAAGCATTTATATCAAATCGTTATCACCAGTTACTTTTGGAGGGTAGGATCTTGGTTGGAGAGCCAAGGGGATAATACACTTTTGTGTCGTTAGAATTTTTCATGTATTTCTTTTGTAATTAAAAATGAAAGAAGTATAACATTTTAAAATGTTTTTATTTAAAAATTCTTATTTTTGTCTCATTAAAAAAAGAAATAAAGTTACTTAAAGTCACACAGCTAGTAAATGGCACACTCAAGATTTGAACTCGGGATCAGATATATGCCTTCTTCAGCATACCATCCTCCTTTAGAAGGAACCTGGATGAGAAATTAGGAAGTGCTTCCTAAGCATAGGTTGTGAATCACTGATTCAATTATCAAAAGAGGTCTCAGATTCTCCTGTTTGGGAAATCCTGAAAAATGGATAGTGGTCTAGAATGGTTCAAGAAGGCAATGAGAGTCTTGTGAAGAAACAAGGGCATTGACCAAGTGACTCCTAGAAGCGCCTTTCTTATTCTTTTGTGATGCAACAGAATAAGGAAATACCATTATGTTGATAGTATGAAATTAAGTAGCAAACTTTCAAAGCAGCAAGGGAAAAAGGGATCCTAGAAACTACCATCTAGTAATTCAATCCCTGTTAAAACAGTGGAACAAATATTAAGAGGAAAAAAATACTATCTAAGATAATGGAATTACGAGCAATAAGCATTATGGGTTTTAAAAGAACAAATCATGCCAGACAAAGTTGATTGCTTTTTTGATTAGTAGACTAAGGGAATAGAGTAGTCGTAATATATCTTGATTTTAGCAAAAGGTTTGATAGTGTCTCGTGAAATTTTACTCAGGAAATTAATTGAAAATGGCCTAGAGATGAGCACTGTTGTGTGAACTTCAGTGTGGCGGCAGGACAGCAGAAGGGAATGAGAAACAGCAAGGTATCATAGCGGGGAGATGTGGGGTGGGAAGGTTCAGGTTAGGGGTCAGTTCTGTTTAATTATTTCATTACTTCTCAGGAAGAAGAGGAGGCAGCTCTTACGTGAGTGAAATATATATTATATCTTATCTGTGTGCTTTAATGAAAAAATCCTTTAAAAGCTAGCAAGTCTACCTGGTTTCCAGTCCAAGTTGTAGCCTTGGTCTGGGTCCCAGAAGGAGCCGTATGAATTCAAACAATATCATGTGATCCTATAATGAACTTCAGCTCTAATTCTGAATGATGAGTTAAATATAATGGCCTTAGCCAAGAGCCCTACCTATCCTTGTCACCATGCCCTTATCCTACCTAGGCTCCCTCTCAACCCCTAATACCTGGGAGCTCTCCAACATCTTGGAGCCCAGCACTCAACCCTAAAATCAACTCTTACTACCTACTATGTGCCAGGCCCATGGTGGACATAAAGGATGAAGAATGTCATAAATGTGTAAGACATGAAGGATAGTTAAGTGACAGACACATTAAACTGATAGTGATCACTGCTGTAATCAAGTTTAAGGAACATTCTATGGAAAAATAGAGGAGGCTGAGAGTAACAGTAGAGGGGAGAGAAGGGGAATTTGGGAGAGCCAAAGGTTGCTGAGGCCAGCTTCAAAGAGGAGGTGCTATTTGACCAGGGGCTTAAAAAAATATTACGTAAGATGGGCAAGGAAAGGGCAATTCACCCAGGGGATGGAGACAAGTTACTCAGCCTCTGTAATTGATCTGTAAAATTCTAACAGTAATCATATCAGCTGTGAGTATTGTTGGGGGGATAAAGTGAAGTGTTATCTGTATAGAACATAGCACTGTGCAGAGCACAGAGAGAGGTTCAACAGTTGGAAGCCATTATGCTGCTGCTGATGGTTGGGGCAAGGGGCAACGTGGGATGGGGTTGTGGTGGGACACAAGGATGGAAAGACATGTTTAGAACCAACTTGTAAAGAAGGACCTTAAAAGTCCCATTAAGGAATCCAGACTTTATAAGGCAGACAATAGGAGGATGCTAATGGGCTTATAAACAGAGGAGGTAACTTGGCCAGATCTTGTTTTACCAAGATCAGTCTGATAGTGATGGAGGAAGAATATAAAGAAAGAGTCCGGTAAGAGGCTACTCAAGTACAAATGAAGACCCAAACTGGGACAGTCCCACTGGGGGTAGGAAAAAGGCTGTGAATCTGTGGTCTGTCTTGATAACTGAGGAAAAGAGAATCAATATTAACTTGATTGCATGGTTTCAGCAACTAGATATTTTGTAATGCCACTATCTGAAAAATGGAGCTCAGAAACAGAAAGAGCAGATCACGAGTTTGATTTTCTATCATTCCATGGAAAGTTTCTGTGGACTTATGCAAATCGTGGCTCTGAATTGTGGTGAGAATGCCCTTCCATCATTACTACCTTTGCTTGTAGAAGTGAGATTTTAATAGGCTGACACTGAGCTGTCTCTCTCAGCTCTCAGAGACATTGACAATAGGAGCAGTGTTGTAGGAGAATCATCTCTGGACGTTTTACCTGGGGAAGAATTGGAAAAATTATACTAATCAGGAGGAAGTAAATGAGGAACCAAGAAAACAAGGGAGTTCCCAGAGATATTACACTTCTCTATTTTTTCCCTCTTATTTTTTTGTTTCAGCAAACAAAGAAACATTCAAAAGTCCCTCTCAGGGTGTTTTCAGTACAGAGCCAAACATTTCATTATTTCTCTATTTTACACATAGGCAAGCACAAGAGAGAAGTATTATAAATATCCCGACCTGAAACATATCAGTTTATAGACTAGACCTATTTGTTGTGATTTCCCTGCATTGCTACATGTGGAACCAAGTCTAAACTCTCTCAACCCCTGATGTCCAATGTTAGATTTTGTCCTATGCTTTCCTTTAAACATTAAACAAAAGAGAATGAAAAATAGCTGAAGAGATTGCCTGACTCATTGAACCCTGTTGTGAGAACATATTCAGTATGTCTTATATACACGACACATCTGTGAGTCATCCAAAATACAATCCAGTCCTCTTGAAATGGTCCTCGTGAGGTTAAACTCAATAGAGGGAAATTGCTCCAGCACAGCTGTCATCACTGCCTGTGGTTCTTCTTGGGTAAAAGTTGCTGAGAGAATGGGGAAGGGAGTGAAGGAAGATGATGGGAAGGAAACAGAGAGGGAAAGCAATCATTTTTGGACCAAGAATTTTCTTTCAATTTCTTCTCTTAAAGTTTGATTGATTATGTTTACTTTGACTCACCTGAAGTGGTTAATAAGAGCATGGCTTTGTGAAAGAATTTTGTGTCAGTGCAATCAAGACAGTTTTACTTAAACTTATGTCAGTTTCCCCAAGACATAATCACTAGGTCATTTTGGAATCATGTTTTATGGTTGGTTGGAAAGATGAATATTACGAGTTTCATTGGGGGGAAATTAGGCCCACAGTTTAGTCTGCTCTGATTTATGAATTGCCCTTTAAGGAAATATAGTGGTAGTCGAACATGGAGTTATGGAAAGTCAGTGTTGTTCAGAGAATGTGTACAGTGAAGGGAGTATTAGTCCAACAGCCAAACTTTCTATGAGTTGATGTAGGAATATGCAGATCTCTGGTTTCTTGTCAATTTTCTAACAGCTCTTAAGCACTTAGTATCTACTAGACACTTTTCTAGGCCTAATGGGAAATACATAGCAGTGTAAAGATATGTTACTTTTTCCAAGGAGCTTATACTTTCATGAAAGTGATGTCACAAGCTTGAGGCAAGGGTTTAACTGTATTGTAAAAGTTGGCACACAGGGCTTCCCTGGTGGCGCAGTGGTTGAGAGTCCACCTGCTGATGCAGGGGACACGGGTTCGTGCCCCGGTCCGGGAGGATCCCACATGCCGCGGAGCGGCTGGGCCCATGAGCCATGGCCTCTGAGCCTGCGCGTCTGGAGCCTGCGCATCCGGAGCCTGTGTTCTGCAACGGGAGAGGCCACAACAGTGAGAGGCCTGCGTACCGCAAAAAAAAAAAAAAAAAAAAAAAAAAGTTGGCCCACAGTTTCCTCTGGGGGAGAAACTGTCTTTTATTTGGAAAAATATATTCATACAAATTGCTTGAGGGTTAGATAGTAGATTTGTAGTCATGGATGTACACGTATTGTGGTGAAAATAATGAGAGGACATTTCCTGAAAGAAGAGAAATGGGAGAGAGGACCGGTGAAGCCATTGTTGATAGTTTCCTACTGGAGGAGTTGTTGAAGGACTGTAGGAGCTGGCATGACTAATGTTCATTTTGAGGTCATTTGTATTCCTCTGATGTAAATTCCTTCTCTGAATTTATTGTTGTGCCTGACTACAAAACTATTGTTTTCTAGTAACACACAAATTGCCTTGTATAAGTGGCCTTTTTGATGGAACTCAGGGAAGGGGTCAAGTTTCACCTTGGGGCCAACTTGTTGTAAGACAAACATGACATTGGCACAAATGAGACAATTTACAAGTTTGAAGCCAGAAATGGCCATGAGCACCTGGGAATTTTGGAAATCTTAATTTGAATTTGAAAATTTTAAACTTCCACAAAGTATGGAATTAGAGGTTTAAGCTCATCTTCTCTAAACCTCAGAGGGCAGGGAAGCAGGCCCTAGTTGACTTCTAGACAGCATATGCGTTGAAAAGACAGCTATAAAAGACATAGTATGAAACCTGCTACATAAGTGAGACTTTAGCAGATAAGAGCTTTTCTTACATTGGCCTCTGTCATAGAAATGGAAACATTTGTTTATTCATTAAATGAAACTATAATGAGCCAGACAGTGTGGTTGGTCTTAGGGATACATCCCAAATCACAGAAGCAGTGCAAAATTAATTTATCATCTGTAAAATAGGACTAATAATAATACCTACTTGTAGGACTATGATGAGATTTCTATGAGGCAACATATATAAAATCCTTAGACCAGTGATTAATACTCAATAAATATTGATATCTTCCCTTTCTTTCCATAACTATGTTACCAGGAGCTAGAGATGAACAGAGGGGCAGTGAGTGCTTTTGACCACATAGGAAGAGGCCCACCATGAGGGCTTCATGGGAGAAGTCAACCAAGTGTGAAGTAGGGCGAGCACCATGGTTTCAGTCAGGGCAACCTAATTCTTCTATGCCGTTACGGCCAAAGCAGTGCTTCCAGGTGGGGGTGGGGGAGGGCTGTGTAATCACATTTAGGAGGAGACAAGAAATACAGAAAATAATGGAAATGAAGAAGATCCCAAAGAGAAGATCAGTGCACTTGGTGCAGCTGTGCACACTTTTGACTAGAAGGAAAGTTCCAGTCTTACTGGCTTCCTGCCTGATGCCTCTATCCACGCTTTTTCCCACCTCTCTTTGCCCTCCTTCTCCCCTCTCCCTTGGCCGTATCTCTATTTCTCCTCTTTTTCTTCTTCCCAGTTTTCACCTGATTTTCTTTATCCCCCTTTTGCCCTTACTTCCTCCTATATATCTTTCCTTCCTCGTCACACCCCATCTATTGGAAAGAAAGAGGGGACAGAATTAAGCATTGGTCTGAGGATTGACAGAGCTGGCATCCGGGGAGTGGCCCCAGCCCCACAGGTGACCTCTGGATGAGAATGGCCTTCAGGAGAGCAGCTGAGACCTGCCACTCTTCTGTTCCTTGCTCCTCTGAACAAATTGGACGCAGATGACTCAGGCTTTAAAGTGTTCTTCCGTCTGTGTTCACAGTTAGTCCACGTGCTTTCCTTTTTCAGCTGGTACAGCATCTCCTGGACCAGAGTTTAATCACACAACCAGTCAGCCAGCGTGTCTGGGAGTCTGTGAGTGCAGAGCCCTGGTTGGGCCTGGGCCCCAGAGAGACCCATCTCACCTCCATTTTCCACTTTACATCAGGGACTTGCTTGCTAAGGTCAAGGCTTCCTTCCAAAATTGTACATATTAAACAGCTGTTTATTTTATGATGTCTTGGGATAGGAGTGTTGATCTTTTCAAAAGATATTCCAGCTAATAATACAGAAAATAAGGATAGGTAAGAAAGGGCCATATTAGGGCAAAGAAAAGGGAAGAAGAAGTGAGGAGAGATGAGACAAAGTGAGAAGATGGAAGAGTATATAAAGAGTGCAGATAGGAAGAGAATAGAAGGAGAAAGGGTATCTCTAAGAGACTGGTTAAACTGCTTATATTAAAATTTTTATGAAGATCAAGACCTGAAAATAAAAATAGATACACACACATACATACACAATACATAAATTAAATTTAAAAAACTAACATCCATACTCACTTTCCAAGTGGATACTGAGTTAGAGTGAATTGTCAGAAATGCCTGGTCCCTGATGACATATATTATAAGTGTGAAAATGAGTTGACTTTTATTTTGGAGTCTGTTTACCTGATAGGTTGGTGCAGTTTGTTTGCTTGCTCTTTTAATATATGAGGTCTAGTCTTGGCCCTGAGAGACTACGTAATTTGCTTCATTTCCCTGAACTTCCAGTCTCCCGATGTAGAACACAGCAATTTGAATGTCTCACTTTCCTGCTCATTTAAAGTGCCTGGCAAGCTTTTGTGAGCAGTCCAGGTCCTACGCAGTGCTGAGTCACGGTAGACGACAGCGGCAACCCATAGTGGAGACTCCATCCCATCTCCTCAGCTCACTTTCCCAAGGCAGAGGAGCCCACTCCTAACTGCAGTGACGTTAATCATACACACTTGCCTACCTGAGACCCTCACCAACTGATTTGCCACGGGACATGAACTGCTGTCAGTGAATGCAATGCTTATTTCATTAAGTAGCATTGTTCCTGGTAAGACTGCAAACCTCCCTATCAGCCACTAATTGTTTTGTTTGAATGGGTTTCGAGGATCCCGATCATTTCTGTTAACTACCTGCAGTGGGCTGACAGTGAATGTGCATGCTAGGAGGTGGCAGGAGAGGGACCACACTTCTTGAGCACCTGGATAGACATTAAAACTTCGGCTTTGGGCTTCCCTGGTGGCGCAGTGGTTGAGAGTCCGCTGGCCGATGCAGGGGACACGGGTTCGTGCCCCGGTCCGGGAAGATCCCACGTGCCGCGGAGCAGCTGGGCCCGTGAGCTATGGCCGCTGAGCCTGCGCGTCCGGAGCCTGTGCTCCGTAACGGGAGAGGCCACAACAGTGAGAGGCCCACGTACCACAAAAACAAAAAACAAAAAAACTTGGGCTTTAACTTCAGTCTTTTATTCAAAAGGAGGTGGAGGGAAGGCTACTGTGAAAGCCTGGTAAGATGTATGTGGTGACTTGTGATAATGAGCCCCTCCCCAGCTGATTTTTTCTTTTTGCTGAAAACTTTATAATCTTAAATAAAATATAAGAGATTTAAAACCCACAGCAGCTGAACAGTAGCTTAAACTGGCTCAAAGAGGGGACTAAACTTATGGTCCCTGCTTCAGTGTAGTTTATAAGTCTCTTTATCTTGGTCTATTCTAGGGGTGAGTATGTAATAAATATTACATATGTGTATTACATATTATGCAAAACATATAATTAAGAAAATTTGTATCACTTAATCCACCCTAGAAAGTAAATATACTAGCACGAATATGCATGCTCAACAAAATGGCATTCAATGCCCTTGCGTATTACATGTCTAAAGAAAAATTGCTAGTATTTTTTGAGGCCAGGTCAACCTCTGTACAAATACTTGGGTGTTTTGATCAAGCACTTTCTTGGCCCTGGCTCTCCCATCTCCGAAGAGGGGCTGTACCGGACCAGTGACGTCTTTCTGAAAGGATATTCAGTAGTATCTGCCAAATGCTTGACATTTCTTTGAGAAAGGATATATTTATTAACTCACATTTCCTGATGCTAGACGAGATGCCAAATGCACATCTTTCCATGCAGGTGGGCAGTTCAGGTGAGCTAAGGGAAGCCTGGAGAAGTTAAGCAACCTTATCATGGCTCTAAAGCTCTTCAGTGGGAGAGGTGGGCCTATAGTCCGCTCTATAGTGGACTTTTAACTGATGTATAGAGGCAGGAATAACCTCATTCTAAGTAGTTTTATGATGTATAGAGGCAGGAATAACCTCATTCTAAGTAAATGAGGTTATTTAAATGATGTATGGAGGCAGGAATAACCTTATTCTAAGTATTTTTGTTTCCTTTGTATCTCGTGGAATTACTACAGTCTTTCGACTCGCCTTGAGTGGATCATGGAGCAGTGGGTGGGGGTTGGGGGGAACAGGAAGAACCCCAGAAGCTCCTGTTTTTGTCAGCCTTGTGGTTGGCCACACCTCCTACTCCCAGAACTGGGGACAAATGCATGTCCTGGAGACACTCCTGCCATCCCTCCAGCTGTTCAGATGAGTGAGACAGATGCTTTGGCCGGCAAGTGACCTGAAGTGACTGGCAAAAATTAATTAACTTGCTGTGGAACTAATAATAAGCTGCTGGTTTGTTTTCTCTTTCCCTAACACCAGTCACCAAAGAGTTTTTCATTAGGGGCTGAATGCTTCCTTTGTAACCAGAATAACCTCATTAGTTACAGTTCCATCGTGGCTGGAGAGTTAGACAACAAATCACTGTCTCCTCCTCAGCCACCGTGACCTAACTTGTCATCTTTTATAGTCTTGCTGGGAGGAGTGTCTCTCCACCCCCAACATCCTCCATCCTTTCTTCAAGGTCTCCTTCCAAAGTGACTTTCAAATATACCTACTTACAGTTAGTTTTTTTTGTTGTTGT